>NW_012148631.1:1925406-2074017 GCF_000956105.1 Propithecus coquereli | reverse complement strand
GGATGACTTTGCTTCCCTCCTCTCCCTGTGGGCTCGTCGCACTGGAATGCCTCCACTGATCAAACAGGCCTGGGACCTTAGACTCAGCCCCAGCAAGTGAGGGAAAGGGGAAGAAAGTCGATTTTTCCTTATCAGTTAATAAAGTCTACAATTTGAGGTATTTGAGGTTTCAACTGGAATAACGAGGGGCCTGGTAATTCCTATTTAGAATGCCAAAGGCCGAGTCAAGCTCAGCTGGAGACCTGATTCCATGGCATTGAGAGTATTATAAGGCTGAGAAAATCTCCTAGGATTGTAAGATTTTTTCTAGCTAATCAGTAACTTTTTCCTCTATTCTTACTTTGGTTATCTCATGACCCTGCAGGGGGAAACAGGCCCTGGTGGTTGTAATTAAAAGGGGGGAAATTAAACATGCAAAGGATATGTGATAATTATTGAAGCAAAGTTCAAGAAGGTGGGAGGCAGTGGGACAAGGACCAGAGGTGTGGGTAACCCTGTACTGATTTCAGATTATTTCTCAGAAAAATTCCTAGAAGTGGAAAAAAAAAGCAAGTGTTATAAAAGAGGAAATATTAATATCTATCCATCAATTGTCTCATCTATATCAATCTACCTCATCTGTCTGTCACATCTATCTGTCTCCAGGAGATCACACGTAAGTATTTTAGTAGTGTTTACCTCTGAGAGTTAGGATTATGAATGGCTGTTATATTCTTTTTTTGCTCATGTGAATTTTCTAACTTTTCTCCTTTGAGCAAGTACACATTTCTAATATGAAGAAATCCATAAAGGTTATTTTTAAGTCACCTAAAAGGACAAACATGGGGAACTCTGCAGTCCTCAGAAGCCCTGGGATGGGTGTGGACGGTTGGAGCCCAGAGCCCAGGCCACCTTTGGGGCCCCTTCTCTGCAGAGAAGTCCAGCAAGTGAGGTGGGTGAGGGTGGATTTCCTCCAGTCTGGAGATCTTCATGTAGCCTTGGCCACTGTCATATTTTCCAATCTCAGTTTCAACATCCAGGAAATGGTGGGAATAATGCCTGCTTTGCAAGGCTCTTGCTGGGTTTCAATGAGATAATGAATGGAAGTGCAACCGGTGTGGAGCATATACTCAATAAATGTCAAACAATTGCTAGCAAGCTTTGTCCACCCTGTGACGAAAAAAGACGATGTGTCTCGAGGCAGTGGGACACAGGCTGCCTTCCCTCTGGAGGAGGCGTTTCTGAGACAGTGGTGGGTGGGCTGGTGCCGGCCGAGTGCCAACAGGAGGTCTCTGCTGAGCAGAGTGATATTAACAGCTACAGAAGCATTTCCTAGAGCCTGGTGCTTCACATGCTTTATCTCATGGGACCCTCCTAAAACCCTGTGAGCCTCACACTGCTACCCTTTTAAAGACAAAGAACCTGAGACTTAGGGAGGTAAGGTGACCCACCCCAGGCCACACAGTTAGTAAATGGCAGAGCTGGGACTCAGATCTGGGTCTGCTTGATGCCAGAGCCCACGTTTGCAACTGCAGGATTATCTCTCATGAGCTTTATAACCACATGGAACTGGGCTGTGATCCCAACTCTGCTGCTTGATACCTGGCGGCCTTGGGTAAGTCACTGCTCCTCTCTAAGCCTCAGTTTGTTCATCCAGACAGTGGCTGTGATCTAATTCCTGTCTCATCATCCTCTGGAGGCGCGTGACGACCCAGAAACCCAGGCGTGTTTGTCACGTGGTGGTTCCCTGGCCCCGTCGTTCAGGTCCTGGAGAGGGCATTCCCACAGTGTCTGGTCTTCCGAGGCAGCATCTCAAAGCCACGCTGCTAAAAAAGCAATTTTTTTGCTCTAGCTTGTGTGGATAGATTTTTAATATTTAATTAGGGAGACCTTCCGCTTGGAGAGAGGGCAGGACTTGTTATTAAATCTCTGCTGCTTGGTCTCCCTCACTTGCCCATGGGATTATTCATTCATTTCCAGTCACACAGTTTAATATTGCAACAGCTAATGGGGAGATGTTGATAATTTGTAAAAACTGGTTGGTCCCGAGGCTGTTGGAGGAGCTCCATGCCTGGACCTGCTGTGGAGGCTAAAGCAGATTCTCGGGAGACCAGGGCTCCTGGGAGCTTCATGTTCATTATCAGCAAACATCCACCAAGCACCTTCTCCGTGCTGGATCCACATTGGGAGCCATGAGGATCAGAAAGACGTCCATGGCACAGCGGCATCCTCGAGGATTCAGGATTTCTGAATGCATTAAAGGACTGGGCTCTGTAGCCAGACAGACAAGGGTTCAAAATGCCTACTTGACATTTCCGAGATGGGGCGTTGGACATTAATCTCTCTGGGACTCAATTCCATGCACTCTGCATGTAGGCTCAACCCTACCAATAGGTTCTCCACGAGAATAGGTAGAAGGGCCTTTCTTAAACAGTCATTCATGGAGTACACAGCCATGGAGTGTCCTAACATGGGAAAGGCACTGGCAGATAGTGAGATTACCATGGTGAGTAAAGACAGGCGTGGTTCTTGTTCCCAGAGCTTATGGTCTGGTGCATGGGGCACTTAACCTAAGAATCACAGACACAAATACAAAATGACAGGTGTGAGAAGAGCTGTAAGGGAAAGCTATTTGGTGCTCTGGGAGCGAGTGGCAGGGGTCCTGATGTAGTGCAGGTGTCCAGGGGAGGCTTCCCTTAGGAGTGATGTTGGCCCTGAAATCCCAGGAAGCAGGAACTGATTAGGTGGGAAGTGGGGGGAGGAGAGAGAGAGACAGAATATGAATCTAAGTATGGAGGGACGATGGGGAGGAGTTTTTAGGAACCTCCTGTACAGAAGCCCTGGAGGAGAAAGAGATAAGATGTATTCAAGGGAAATATATCTAACTACATCCTTACTTTAAAGCCTTCAATGGCTCTCCATGGCCTGCAGGAAAAAGGCCATTCTCTTTAATAAGACATTTAAAAACTTTTATGATCTGCTCCCTGCTTAGCTTTCAGGTTTTGTCTCTCCTACCCACTGTCACTTTCTGGAAATACTTGCTGTTCTGCCAACATGATTTCCTGACCGACACTTCCCCACCTTTGCACATGCTCCTGCCTCCATCTGGTGCCCGACTTCCTTCCTCTGCGGAGCGATTTCCTGGGTTTCCTCCAAGTCTGTCCCGTTGCGGCGCAGACCTCCAGGGGGCGCTACTTACATGGACGACTGCGCGACTGGTGCTGGCTGGCATTGTGCCCTGAATGCGTGGCCCTCTCTCAAATCTCGCCTCAAGGGCTGCTTCCTCTGAAACTGTAGTTTTTCTGTCTTCCCTGGACAGTGTAAATGTGACAGGACCCCTCTCCTGCAGCACCCATCACACTGCATGGCAAACAGGGAGAGATCTTTCTGTGTCTCCTAGACCGTGGGTTCCTCGAGAGTATGGCAGGTTCTGTCACTCAGTTAACAAATATTCACTGAGCTCCTGCTCTGTGCCAGGCACTGGACCAGGTGCCAGCAACGCGGTTACAAATAAGTCAGGCTGGTCCTCTGTTCAGCAGGAATGACATGTTAGACAAATATTTTCACAAATGAATAGGCGATTATAAATCGTTTTAAGTACAGTGAAGGAAAAGAGTGAGGAAGAAAAACCAGAAAGAGCCTAATTTAAGTTAGGAAGGAAGGAGAGTCTGCGAACATAGGAGCTGAAGCATAAAGCTGAGAAGGAGTGGTGGGAAAAGAGTTTCTGGAAGAGGGAATAGCATATGCAAGGATTATGAGATGGGGAAGGGCTCTGCCTTTTGAGGGACAATGGCGGCCGAGGTGGTGGGGCAGAATGAGTCAAGGAAAAAGCGACGTTGATGAGAATGTAAGTGGGCAGATCCATGCACTGCCTTATAAGGACTCAAATTTTCATCTTCAAAGCAAGGGAAAGCATGAGTATCACATTCATAACTGCCTCAAACCAGAAGCCTGCCCAAGTGTTCATCAGCAGTAAAACGTAATTGTTAGCATAGTCACACAACGAGATGCTACACAGTGACGTGAATGAATCAGCTACAACAGTGTCCAACAATATGGGTGCAGGTAAAGCGCAAAATCAAGGAAAATTAATCCGTGCTGTTAGTCAGAGTAGCGTCACCTTTGGGGAGCAATGATTCGAATGGAGCAAATAAGGGTCTTCGGGGATGCTTTTTATTTATTTATTTATTTATTTTTGAGACAGAGTCTTGCTCTGTTGCCCAGGCTAGAGTGCCATGGCGTCAGGCTAGCTCATAGCAACCTCAAACTCCTGGGCTCAAGCAATCCTACTGCCTCAGCCTCCCGAGTAGCTGGGACTACAGCCATGCGCCACCATGCCCGGCTAATTTTTTTCTATATATTTTTAGTTGACCGGCTAATTTCTTTCTATTTTTAGTAGAGATGGGGGTCTCACTCTTGCTCAGGATGGTCTCGAACTCCTGACCTCGAGCGATCCTCCCGCCTCGGCCTCTCAGAGTGCTAGGATTATAGGTGTGAGCCACCACGCCTGGCTTCTGCGATGCTTTAATATCCTTCCTCTGCCTTTCTAGAAATCTGGGTGTTGGTTACATGGGTTCTGGTGCAGATTATATTTTAAGTAAAGTTTTGAATTTTATTTTTGCCTTTTTTAAGTAGATGCAGAAAGACCAGCTAGGAGAGTGTTCTGACTGGATGAGGGCTTATGTTAACTTCGAAGGAGACAGAGGAAAGGCAGATTTTGCATCTCTCTGGCAGAGAGAATCCGCCAGACTAGCTGATGTTGGCTGGTGGTGCAACAGGAGTGAAGGAAAGGGATCAGGAGATTATTCAGCCTTGAGCAATGGGGTGGATGGTGGAACTGTGCTGAGATGTCAAGTGGGGAAGGCTGGAGGGACACCTATGTAACACATCTCTGTGCTCCTGGCCCGAGCAATGGGGCTGTTCCAGAGAATGGGGTTTGGTTAGTGTTGTCTTTCGCTCTTATAAGTCAATAACCCTGTGATCTGTCCTGCAGAACAGCGTTACCACACTTGTGTTCTACATATTCCATCTTCTCGAGGATAGTTCAGAATTATTTGTTCTTCAAACTGAACAGCTTTTTGCAGATGGGGCTCATGGATGTTTGTCACATCGACAGCACATCTTTATTCTCCTTGCAGGTACAATGTCACATTATGGCACGGACATATACGTGTGACCGTTTCAGGTGTTCCTTATGATTCTGGGTGTGGAGAGGAAAGAAAAGAACAATGAAAAGGAACCTCTCCATGGAAGGTGCTCTGGTGAATGCATTTCATACCCTACAGTAACCAACCTTTTGAGGATTATTTTTTAAATTCCCATTTTCTTTGTTGTTAAGGCCTGGTGAGTATCACTGAGTGACAGAGCTGGAATTTGAACCTTAATTATGCCACACTGCTTCCACGTGATCAGGGATGAGGGTCTGCGGCCCTCATTGGTATGTTAGGGGGTGACGGAGACCTTCTCCCCATTTTAGTCTCCATGATGAGAGGAGGGAAACCCAGTGCTTAGAAGGTGCTTGGAGATCTCCAAAAGAGAGCTGCTCTAACATTCTTTTTCACTATTTTGAAAAACATTTGCCCATAATGTCTCTTTATAGGATAATAAAAATGAACCATCTGTGGTTCATTGGAAAACGTATCTCAGGCTTATTAAAAATATATGAATTTTTACTTTAAGATGGGATGACCATATTATTCAAAATTGTAAGCCAAAATGTATTATCTATTATTAACTTATTTTTAATGGACATCTTTCTTATAGATTAGCATTCTAATTACTTCTGAAAAAGTGGGCCTCAGCGAGGCGAGTTTTCCAATTAAAATTGTCCTGAAGATAAATTGAGGTCTCTGGCTGAGAGCACTTCAGCATTCTCCCATCCTTGAGCAATAGCATCTGTCATCCCAGAGGGACCAAGCCGGGATGTGCATTTGCGCCGGATCTGCCTGAAGAGTTTGAGGTTCTCCTCAGGAGAGAACTGGGGCGCTCTCGGCCACGGATCCCGCTAAGGCGCTGTCCCAGAGCCACACAGATGAAGAACGTCAGGGCAGAGCTTCCTCCAGCCTGCTTCCTGCCACCGTCCACCCTTGCTCCGGCCCCTCCACTTCCTGCTCGCTCATCCTTCCTCCAAGCCAGAAATAAAAAGCATCTGCTGCAGGAACTGCTGCTCGCGTTATATGACAGGGAATTTATGGGGTCTTTCAAACACTTTATATAATTGAAACATCTTGGCATTTATAGTTTGATTGAAACTCATTCACGTCCATTCAAATCAGTTCGTGTTGGCTGAGAGCCGTCCGTGCTCAGGTGTGTGCATCGTAGAGGCAGAGAAGTGGGATGAGCTGGACGCTGCACTCGAGGAGTTTGAATGGCTTGAATCCCAGACCTCGCCCACTCGCTGTGTGGCTTCTGCACACTCGTCACCTGCCCAGTGGTGTTGCCTCATCTGTGGAGGACACTCACTTCTCAGGGTCTTCCTGAGGATTAGCTGGATTACCCGGAACACGGCAGGCAGCGGATGCGCAACAGATGGGGGCCCATTTCCTCCCCCTCTGGTCTATTCTATGTGAGGAGGGTGGCCAGGTGGACTGAGTGGGAGCCCCCAGGACATCAGCCTGGGCGTCAGTCTGGCTCCATCTTTAAGGACAATGGGTGTGTGTGTAGCGGGGAGGAGGAGGAGGAGGAGGCTAGCTTGTCCCTAGGGATGCCAGCACAGGGCAAAGAACACTGACCGGGGGAGAGGGGGGACATTGGGTGAGTGCGATGGGAACCTGGGTTCTGGGCCTACATCCTGAATCCTGGGCTTTAAGCATTTCCATTCTCTGGGCCTGAGTTCCTTCTGCCACAAAAAGAAAGGGTGGGGGACCCTAGCTTTCTACTTTTCTAGATTTGGGTGGTTCTCTCTCTAGTTTTAGTTTATTAATCACCTATGAATCCAGTCTCCAGAAACTTCTCTAAAGTCACTAATCAGCAAATGGCAGAGCAGGGTTTAAACTCTGGTCTTTGACTGTAATTCCAGGCTTATTTCCATGACATCAGATCATTTCCATGTTCCTTAAGGTTTTGTCCTACTAAACATTCTATGAAACATACCTTTTTGCTACCAGAAACTTGGTAATCTCATCTTGGGTTTTGCAGCACCACCTCAGCTATTTTAAATTTATATTAATTTCCTCTCGAGATAGCAATTTTCATTAAGTTTATTAGTTGTGGGGAAGGCAAACTTCTTTTGATCAGTCTTAGTTTACTTCTTTTAATCTTCTAATTTCAGTATGTTTAGGATTTGCTCAACATTCACGTGTTTGTTTAATAAGCATATAAGCATGTCCACGCTCACCATATGCAGATTTTAGGAGAGAGAAGACATATAGAAAAGAAGTTTACCATATGTCTACTACGTTTAGATACACTAAGTGCTTTCACATTTGTTAGTCTCCTTTTATTTAATATCTTCCCAACAATCCCGGGAGGTGACATTATAATAGTATCCCCAATTTGCCGTTGGGCAAGCTAAGTCTCAGAAAGCTCAAGTGACTCCCAAGGTCACGCAAGAAAGTAAATGCTTGTACTGGCATCTGAAGTCACATCTTGTTTTCCGTAATTCCTCAATGTCATGTTGCTTACATAACTTTGCAATGTTTTGTTGCAGTCTTGTAATGTTGTGCCCATCTTCTTTCTGCCTTTCTTCTCCTATTTACACATCAGACAGATGGAAGTTATTATTCCCAGAGCTGCTCGGCATTGATTCTTTGTTTCTCTGGGCCTTGAGGATTTTTTAAAAACCTCCCTGCTTTATCTGCAAAGGCTTGGAGTAGAGACTCCAGAGGAGGGGTCCACCAGGGGTCCCACCTAGCATCCTGCCGCTTCTTGTTTCATGTGGCCAAGGTGGGACCTTAAGATAAAGTGCCTTGACTGCTGCAGTTTGATGATGACCTGGCTGCGTGGCAGCCTGTATATGTAGTACCACGCATGCTTAATTGCATCTGGCCAATGAGTGCATTGCATGTTTGGGGATCTTTACTTAGGTGGTTCTGGGGAAAATTGAGGGCATGTATATCAAGCAATTTTTGAATTATGTCTCTATTAGCATCTGTGAATATCTCCCTGGGGAAGCCAGGAAAGCTCTATTAGTTGAGCAGTTTAAAACAGGATTAGAGGAGGCAGTGGAGGAATATCCCACAGGGAACAATAATTATAAACAGCAGTTCCATGTAAACAGGTCTTAATGTGTTTTCTATATTGAATTCCTGAGAGTGGGGATCTTGAGTGGTGTTTCAGCGCCCCCTCCAGGGCCTCGCCCCTGCATACTGGCACCTAGCAGGGAAGTGTTTGGAGCTGAGGAGGAAGGCTCCGAGACCCCACTGGCTCCCTGGGCACTGGAAGCCTCTCAGACCACGGCAATGCTGAGCCAGTCTGGTTGTGCCCACTGGCTGCCCGTGGGCCCTGCGATGGCATTGGTCTTGTTGTGTGATCTGTAGGAAGTGAGCTTGGGCAAGTCACTCCCTCTCTTTGTGCCCTTGGAGTATTTATACAGTCTTAGTACTGAACACAGGGTTCTCATACAGTTTACTTCAACTAATCCTCCCAACATCCTGCAAGGTGGGTTATATCATCCCATTTTACAGATGAGGAAACTAAGTCTCATGGAAGCTAAGTATCTTGCCCAAAGTCACTAATCAGCAAATGGCAGAGCAGGGTTTAAACTCTGGTCTTTGACTGTAATTCCAGGCTTATTTCCATGACATCAGATTATTTCCATGTTCCTTAAGGTCTTGTCCTACTAAACATTCCATGAAACATATCTTTTTGGTACCAGAAACTTGGTAATCTCATCTTGGGTTTTGCAGCACCACCTCAACTTATTTAGACTGTGGCAGCATGGGAAGAGAAATCTTGCTCATTAGTTCTGTGTTTTATGACTGCTGCTGGCTCCAGGGTCCCAGGGGTCATGGCTTGGGCCCGGTGCATACTCAAAGGATGCACCCATAGGCATCCTAACTGATGCTGATGGTGCCATAAAGAAATGCTGTGGCCCCGTTGGGTCACATCCCTTCTGTCCACGTTAAAAGCAAGTATATCATAGTTCTTCTTACACCAATAAAGTGGAATTATGAGATAATAAAAATTAAATTTGGACATATCTTAGATACCATCCAGTGGTTTCCAAACTCCTATACAGACAAGGGATTCTTTAATTGAAGGAAATTGTGCATGGCTGTATGTAAAATAGATGAACGTAATCAGATGCTTGGGATAACGTGGGAGATTGTGAGAATGTAGTTTTCCTTCCCCAAATCCCACAGGTGGTCCTAAGGGAATTCTGCAGATCACCATTTGGAAACCACTGATCAAATTCAACCCTCTCATTTTACAGTTGGTTAGAGTGAGCCCAGAGAGTGACGCTAATGTGCCTGAGGGCTGGGGTTGAGTCTCTAGTCTAAGTCACTGGGGCCACTTAGGGCTCTTTTCCTAACCATGCAGAAGTGGCGGTGAGGGCCCCAGAGTTGAACTTGAAAAGATTCTCCTATCATTTGCTATGAACTGAACAGTAATTAGTTTGTGCATTAATCCATTCATTCACCAGCTTTTACTGAGTATCTACCAATATTTGTCAAGTAGAACTTGCCCTATTCTTGGAATATTCTCTGAAATACCAGGGATTACTCTAGGGCAGGTTAGAAGGGAGCAAAAAGCTTCTGCAAATATTTAGGATGTACATTAGGAAGGGAATATAGAGGTTTGGAGAAGGAGTCAGGCTTTGGAGGAAAAAATCCCACTGGAAATGAGCAAGAAGTAGCTCGGTATGTGATACGGGGTGTGCAGTGTTTGCTGCTGAAGTTGGAAGCCTATGTCTTGGGCCCCCAGATGCATTCCAAGGTGTGAGGAAGCTTTGGAGATAAATCCCTGCCTGGGTTGGGGCAGGGATGAGACTGAGGACCTACTACGTGTTTGGCACTGTGTGGGGCAGTATGGAGGTGGGTGAATAGAGCAGATATATCATTGTCTTCTGAGCTAGCTTCTCCTCAAGCCTCCCTCTTGTTTATAAATGCAGGCTATGCAGGCCTTGCATTCTAAAGAAGGGTTTTGAATTTTCTTTTGAGTAGAACAGAAAAGTATTGAAATGTTTAATACAAGGGGTATGCGATTTGGTGTACATTTTTAAAAGATTATTCTGGACAAGAGTGGAAGCAGGGAAGCCAGAAAGGGGGCTCCTAGATTGAGGAGCATTATGGGCTAACCCCTATCAATGACATCATCTCTAGCCCTCCTCAGGGCACACCTCAGCTCCCAGGGCCACAAATGTCTTGTCTTTTCCCCAACATGCTTTTTTCCCCTCTCAATGCTCCTTTAAATGCATACACTTTTCTTTCTATTTGAAATACTTTTTCTCTTCTTCTCTGCCTCTAAGGCTTCTGTTCATCCTTCAAAACCCATTTAAAATGTTCCCTCTTCTGGAAGCCCTCCCTGATCCCTTCATGGCAGATGTAGTCCTGGTTTCTTCTGTTGCACAGCTTTCTGCATGAATCTCTGTTTTGTGGCTCAGCCTACTTACTAGTTACATTACTTGTGCAAGTTATTAGACCTCCACAGCCTCAGTTTCCTTATCTGTCAAATGGAGAAAAATAGTAGTATCTTCCTCATAGAGTTGTTTTGAGGGATAAGTGTGACCATGCACATAGAGTATTTTGTGCAGGCTCCTATTGTATTACAATGCAATATTGCTCCTATTGTATTTCAAATATAAGGCTGACTATCTGACTTGACTGTGAATGTCCTTCCAGGATGGAGACATGTCTTATTCATTTTGTATCTCCAGCAACTTTTCTGGAGTTGATTGATACATAAATGAATAAGCAAATGAAGGAATGAAAGAATATCTCTTTCTCTGACTTCCCAAATTTCCACATATCTTTTGGCTGTCCTTTGTTAATTCCCCTGGGGGCAAAGCTTGTTCCCCTAACTTCAGAGACATTGAACACTGACTCGGGCCATATATTACCCATGATTCTCTCCCTCCCTCTCATCCTTCCACCCTTCCTTTCTCCCTATTCCCTGTTTTTTGGGAGTCTCCCATTTCCATGCTAATTGGTCAGCCCAGATAAGCCAGGGGACAATCCGTATGACCACAAAACAGGGAATGTGTTTCCATAGGATCAGCCCCATTTTGTGGTAAATGGTGCAGTGTGGACATGGCCCAGATATTCCCAGTAAGTGGATGTTTGTTTCTGTGGAAAAACCTCAGGGCTGTCCCCCTAGGCCACATTTGAGGCCAGGCACATTGTAATGATTTTGAGACTTCACCTGATGGTCAAGGAAGACCTCCAAAAGGTCACTAATTAATATGGTGTTATCTGGAGGGGTGGCATGTCTCTGTCCTTTGAGAATCGCAGCTGTGAACCCAGGTTGGAACTGACTGGGGCCTTTCCGTTGCTCTTCCTGGGTCAATTTGGTTTTGCTTCCACTTGGTGATTGGGAAGCGTGGCCGGGCTGGCAGCCATGCTGCAGTGAGAGAAAAATGTACAGCCAATTCCACAGCCAATGAGTGGAATGGAGATTGATATACATATAACAAAACAAGATAAGTGTCCCAAAATACATTCCAAACTCAACTCTAGCTCAACCCTTCATTCTGCTTAGTGACCTCTAAGTCTCAGTCTTGCCCTTAGTTGGGACCCTGGTTTTTTTTAAACCAACCTCTACTTATGCACTTCTCATAATACAGCCTGACTTCTGGAACCAGACTACTTGAGTTTGAATCCCAGTTCCCTGCCTTACTAGCTGGGTGACCCTCGGTAAGTGCCTTAACTTCTCTGTGTCTCGTCTATAAAATAGGGAGATGATGGTGCCTACCTCATAGTCACGAGGGTTAAATGAAATAATATATATTATGAAGCATATAATGTACATAAAGAACTTTGCTTGGCACACGGTAAGAGCTTAAGAAATATACCTATTATTACAATACCATCGTATTTCGGATGGGGGGGAAGGGCAACATACGTAACCTAAACATCTGTACCCCCATAATATGCTGAAATAAAAAAAAAAAGAAGAAAAAAAATACCATCGTATTTCTTTTTCTCTTGGAAAATCTGGAATGCACTTTTTTTTAGCCTTGGCATTGCTCTTTTGTATCTCCCTTTGATTGGGCCACCAGCTGTTCTCTGTCTTCAGTTGGATAACTCAGAGTCTTTTATAGATGGTCTTTGTACAGACTCTGAGGTAACATTTAGAGAATGGTTACTATATACCAGGAACACGCATTCTTACATTTCATCCCATGATGCCCATTGAGGTGGTAACAACTTACCCATTTTGCACATATAAAAGGTGAGTCAGGGAGGTGAAGTCTGTTCCCTAAGGTAGCAAACATTGTGCAAAATGTAGGGTTGGGATTCAAATCCAGCCTTCTGACTCAGGTGCTGGTGCATCATACAGTATGTAACATACCAACTCCCCCCTAAAGCTAACTTCCTCAGGAGGCACAGCTTAGAGCGACTTTGGGAGGAGACAAGGTCACCTCAACCATCTTTGCTCTAGCTTTTAAAATAATCCAATGTAGGCCGGGCATGGTGGCTCACTCCTGCAATACCAGCACTCCGGGAGGCCAAGGTGGGAGGACCGTTTGAGCTCAGGAGTTCGAGACCACCCTGCCCAAGAGTGATACCCCGTCTTTATTTCTCTATTAAAAATAGAAAAAATTAGTTGGGCGTGGTGGTGTGCACCTGTAGTCCCAGCTACTCGGGAGGCTGAGGCAGGAGGATCGCTTGAGCCCAGGAGTTCAGGTTGCAGTGAGCTAGGCTGACACCACTGCACTCCAGCCTGGGTGACACAGTGAGAATTTGTCTCAAAATAATAAATAAATAATAAATAAATAAACTAAAGTGAATGTGAAAGCAGCTAACAGTCTAATGCTAATGCTGTGTTAGTACCATAATTGAGAAAAGAGATTTTATTCAGGCTCTTCACATAGAATGAGAAAATGATTGCCTGAGAAGGAATCTGCTCTCTAAGGGTGACTCAAGAGCAGAGTCCAGAAGGCATGGGAAACAGGTCGAGTAGATTTTGATGGAGACACATTCAATGCTGAGAAGTCGGGGGAGGATAAAGGGGCAGAGCCGCCAAGCGGCCCCCAGGAGAAGGCCGAGCAGCAGGGGAGAGGCTTGGGGCCCTGGGCTGGAGAGGGCCGGGAAGGTAGAGAGGGGAATCTGTGACAGCTCCGACTTTTTAATGCTTGAATGTTGCCTTGAGGGAAATCAAAGAACAGTGTGCAGCGCTTACTCATTTCCAGGGCACGCACCACTGGAGTACTGCGCTGAATATACTGAACGAACGGCTGTGCGGGACGCCGACCTCTCCTCAAGCGCCCAGCCCCGGAGATGACTGAGGAAGTAACTAGACTGTTCCTTACAGCAGGGGCTGTGGGCATTCGCAGGCTGGGTTCTGCATGGGGCTGGCTCTGTCTGGTGGGGGCAATGCTCTGGCCACAGCTCGAGTGCAAGGCAGGCTGCTGTGCCCGGCCTTTGCAGTGTGCAGTCTCTGGAGACACAGAACAAAAAAACAATTGGCGAACTGTTAACTAGCTAAGCAGACTCCTAAAGGCTAATGGTTGTAGGAGATAACTTACTTGGACTCTCAAGTGAACCACAGGAAATCAAGTGCTTGCCTTAGGACTGGCCGCGTCCCCCTCCTGTGACTGTCCCCCACCTCCGTCCCACTGCCCCTCCTGCTCTCAGCCTCTCCTCCCGACCTCTGCCTTCCCTGCCTTTGCTGTCTGTTTCCCTCCTCTCTCCTTTCTTTCACTTCTCATTCTCCTACCTTATCTCTCCTCTTCTCCTTTCTCTCCAGTCTCTTCTGTAGTTGAAAATATTAGGGACCCACAACATAGGTTTATTTCATTCCTTTAACAGATTTTATACTCACTTTTCTTAATTTAAAAATCAGGTGGTGACCCTTCTATGTCAGTCTCCAGGAACCTGCCTCATCATGTTCTGCTCTGAACACTAGTCCCCTAATGGTACTTTGTCCCATCCTGGGAAGTACAGGCACACACTGGGTACTTTCACTTGATCTGCATTATAAGGGATTGTTTAAAAAAAAAAGTGAGAATCCATTCATGCATTACTTGTGTAATTGAATATAAATAAAAAGGAAATTTTTTTCCAAAAATCAGGCGAATTGTATATTTTATGTTTCTCTTTGTCTGAAGAAGGTCAAGCCAGTTAAATGCAGTTGCTTTTACTCTTATAGGCCCTCCCTTTTTCTTAGAATCTCTAATCTTGGGTAGAAGAAGAAATTTTTAAAAGTTAATCATGCTTGCTTTACCAGACTGCAAAATACCACCTATTCTAATCCTCAAATCTAGTGTCTTTTGCGCTGGATTTAAGGAGATTCCCTCAGCTGCAGGTGAGTCTGCAGGCATTAGGTGGGCAGGTGGCAGAGTAGCATCCAGAGTCAGTCTTATTTTCTTGGTCAGATTGGGGGTGTTCAGGCTGTGGCTGGTCTGGGTCTGGGCACCTCTGGGTGTCCCTTTGAGATCAGAAAGGCTGAGAGGGCTTCTGAACACAGAATGAGTTCTCCCTGGAGGATGGGAAATACATGCTCTCTTCTTGCTTGTCATACAAACAGAGAAGTGTTAGAGACAAAACTGGGAGCCCACCCAAAGTAGGAGACAGGGTTGTTCTCATGCGGAATGAGATGCTTCAGGAAACCCTTCCCATTTACCTTGAAAGATGCCTGTTCTGGGAACACCATGAACCTTGACAGTGTAAAAATGATAACACAATGAACAGATCAGGCAGATAGACAGAAGGATGGGAGAAGTAGAAGGAAGTAAATGTGTCCTTGTCTTCTAATATTTCAGAGAAGGTGAGCAACAGACACTGCGTAAAGCCAATATTTAAGTAATCAAGGATTAAATGTGTCCTTTAAAGTATACCTATATCTACAGAAGAACTAAAAATAATGAACCAAATGTGGAGGTAGAAAGAGGAAAAAGAGAAACCGGGGGAGAAGTTTGGGTTTCAGGTTGTAGAGGAGCAAATTTACTCTGAGCTGCTGGGTCCTTCTGTGACCATCAGGGACCAGAGATGGAGGAGGGACGCGTGCATGCTGGTGCAGGCAGGAGGTCAGGGCTCTACTTCTTGTCCTCCTTGGAATTTCTCAAAGAAGGTGACCTAAGCCTTTATATTTACCAGCATTCCAGACCAATAGGTCTGTCAGTATCTGAACTTTCAAGTGCATGTATTTTATTTTATATCGTATTGCGGCAAATGAAGAAACATTTCAAAAGATCTATGTATTATTTTCTCAAGGCTTTCATAACAAATTAGTGCAAATTGGATGGTTTAAACTAACAGAAATCTATTCTCTCACAGTTCTGGAGGTCAGAAGTTCAACATCAGTCTCATTGGTCTGAAATCAAGGCGTCGGAAGGTCATACTCCTTTTAGAGGTTCTAGATGAGACTCTTGGCTTCTTGCAACTTCTGGAGACTGCCAGCAATCCTTGGCTTTCGGCCACATCCCTCCAATCCCTGCCTCCATCTTTACATTGCCTTCTCCTCTTCTGTCTGCATATAATCTTTGCCTCTCTCTTATGACATTTATGATCGCATCTAGGACCCACCCAGATAATTCAGGATAATCTTTTCATCTGGAGATCCTTAACTGAACCACATCTACAAAGAATCTTTTTCTTTATAAGTTGACATTTACATGTTCTAGGCATTAGGACATGACATATCTTTGGGTGGCCATTATCCATTCTACAACCTAACTATATTAGGTTATGAGTATGTACTTTACCAAGAGCACATTCATTGAGTGGAAACAGTGATATTTGCAATGGTCCAGGCACAGTTTTAAGTTTAAGTTTGGCTGCATATAGATAGCAGTAATTGCCCTAGAGTGGGACTTAGAAGACTTGAATTGAGTCCTGAAATTTGACACTTCCTAGCTATGTGGACTTGAAGTCAAAACTCCAGAGTCTCATTTTTTTTTTTTATTTATTATTCCAGGGTTTTGTGAGGGTACAAACATTATAGTTACACTTTATGTCTTTGCCTCACCCAAATGCAGGTTAAAGGCATGCCCTTCCCTCCCTTTAGTGCTCCCCGTGTCCTTTAGTTGTAGATTTGCCTCCCCATCCCCCTAATCCCTAGAGAGTATTTCTGCCATGTGATCAACCTAGTGTTGATCAATTAGTACCAATTTGATGGTGAGTACAAATGGATCCTGTTCTTCTGCTCTTTTGGTGCCCCACTTTGGATAATGGGCTTAAGTTTAATCTAGGAAAGTATAAGAGGTGCTAGATCACTGTCGTTTCTTATAATGGAGTAATATTCCATTGTAAACATATACCAAATTTTAGTAATCCAATCGTGGATTGACGGGCACTTGGGTTGTTTCCAAAAGCTTCTGCACTGCCAAGGAAACTATCATTAGAGTAAATAGACAGCCCACAGAATGGGAAAAAATATTTGCTCTCTACACATCTGATAAAGGGCTGATAACCAGAATCTATCTAGAACTCAAAAAAATCAACAAGAAAAAATCAAACAACCCCATCAACAAATGGGCAAGGGAAATAACAGAAACTTTTCAAAAGAAGACAGAATAATGGCCAGCAAACATATAAAAAAATGCTCAACATCTCTAATCATTAGAGAAATGCAAATCAAAACCACAATGAGGTATCACCTAACCCCGGTGAGATTGGCCTCTATCAAAAAAACACAAAACAACAAATGTTGGCGAGGATGTGGAGAGTCAGGAACACTTTTACACTGCTGGTGGGACTGCAAATTAGTGCAACCTCTGTGGAAAAGAATTTGGAGATACCCAGAGAGCTAAAAATAGAAATACCATTCGATCTAGCAATAGCACTATTAGGCATCTACCCAAAAGAGCACAAAACATTCTATGATAAAGACATCTGCACCCGAATGTTTATGGCAGCACAATTCACTATTGCAGAGTCTCAGTTTTTTAAAAACTATAAAAATGTTTCAATAATAACATGAGACCTTTATACTTCCATAAGATTGTTCTGCTGTCTAAGTCAAACACCAGATAGGCAAGGGTTTCTTAAGCTGTATAGCACTAGACAGATGCTAAGTCTATAAGAAATGGTTAAAGCTGGTTATGCATGGGTGGACGGCTTCATATGAACCATATTTCAAACCTTTTGCTATCAAATGGATCCAGCATGCCCCCAGATTAATACTATATGTTTCTTGTAATTTAGAATGCATAGAAAATTGACTCTAAAAACCCCAGTGGGCATGCCTGGATTCTCATGATATCCCCCCAAATTTTCAAGTTTTTATTATTGTTACTATTTTTGGCTGTGATTCTTGCTTATCCTGTGACATTCTTGATTTCATGAACAAGTTATGGTCAGAGGCATAACACAATTACCCTATATTTCAACAGATATAAGATATCATAGCAGGAGAACCCACTTCGGGAAACACTTATATATATGTACTTCACTGCCTCAGTAGATGATGACCTGGAATAGTGAATCACTTCTGAAGTTACCATGGCAGGGCCAGTAGACATGATGCTTTGGGGGAAAGAGTGCTGTCACCTGATGAAGGTGAGGTTGCATAATGCTGGCCTGGCAAGCGGCAGGTGAGAAGAGAGACAGAGAATTAACTGGTAGTGGTCTCAGAACCTTTCTGGGGGGTGTTACGTGTCTGTCACCCCCATGCCCCTGCCTCGATCTTTTCTTCTCTGCAGTCCTGCTATCCTCACTTTGGTGGACGTGCTGATGAGCTTTGAGTGCTGATGAATGAAGGTGGGTATGCATGATGACATAGCATACAGAGGAAAAGTCATCCCAGGGTTCCTACCCTGGAAGCTTCACTGGAAACTTGCAAATTCAAAGAGAAGAATTATCCTGTCCAAGAGGACTGATGGATTTTTAACCAAAGGCATAACACATGGGTTTTGTTTGTTTTCCCTGATGACTAGGGCATTCTTTTGGTTGGCATGATCTAAGGCCAAAAAAGAATAAACACGTGCCATTTCATTTAATACTTACAATGACTATAAGAACATTACTGCTATTGTTATGAATTGAATTGTGTCTCCCTCAAAGATAGGTCGAAGTCCTAACTCCAACTACCTTATTTGGAATTAGGGTCTTTGCAGATATAATCCAGGTAAGATGAGATCACTAAAGTGGGCCCAGGTATAGTATGACTGGTGTCCTTACAAGAAGAGGAAAATGCCATGTGAAGATGAGACTGGAACAATGCTGCCACGAGACAAAGAACACCCGGAGCTACCAAGCTGGAAGAGGCAAGGAAAAATCCTTCCCTGGAGGCTTCAGACTCTAGGGGCATTTGTCAACACCTTGATTTTGAACTTCTGGACTCCAGAGCTGTGAGAGAATAAATGTCTGTTATTTTTAGCCATTCAATTTGTTATGGCACTCCTAGGAAATTAATACAACTGTCATTCTCATTTATCTATTTTATACATGAGGAAAGTGAAATCTAGGGAGAAGGAAGAACTTGCTTAATGTCCCACAACTGATAAATGGATTGAAACCCAGCTCTTTTGACTCTGGGCCCCACATCTCTGTACTATTCCAAAATCGTCCCTGAAAAATAAAATAAAAATAAGACCAAAGTCCTAAGAAAGACTACAGATGGGTTCTTCAGAGCTGTTCCAGTGCTCTCCTTAGAATGACTGCACCACACTGGTCCCGATGTAGTTAGTAGGAGGTGGTATTCTCTCCTCAGTCCTCAAATGGGTGAACAGAGTTTCCCATATCGCATACACATTAAAATGGTGTTTTGGGCCATATGGTGAAGGCTCTAGCATAAGAGCCTATGTGTGGTGTAGACTCAATGACAGACTACAGGCTCCATCTGGAACTAGCTTACTTGCTGAGGTACTTGGTGTGCAGAACAGAGGGTGAAATTTTAGAGACAAACACCTCCACCTTGCTATTGCTTCATTTTTGGAAATTTTATTTAACTTTTCTAAATCTGTATTCTTCCTTATATAAAAGGAATAATAATATCTACCTTCCAGTATTATTTAAATTTTTTTCCGTAGAGTGTTATTTTGAGGGTTACGTTAGCTCATGTAAATAAAAGCACTTAGCCCTATACCTGGCACATTGTGACGATGAATAAATGTTAATACTCTCCTCTTCCTTCACCTAGGGTTCCCAGAAATAGTTTAAAACATATGTTCCCTACCTTTCACCTTAAATCTTCTCATTACTGTAACGTTAGGTGAATGATTGATATCCTCTGCGATAATAAAACACAAAGCTAAAGTTGTGAAAGAAAGATGGATACTTATGATATGGAAAGGAAGAACAGAGACTATTTCTACTGCACCTTTAGTCTTATAAGGAAGTGGGCAGTTCTTGAATTAATTTGTAATCTTGGAGGTAGCTGCTCTAAACCTCTGAACAGGGATGGAACATGTTTTCTTGGAATCCAGGGAAGAACAGGGGCCTTGCTCAGTTGTTATGGACTGGCAAGCTGAGTTTGGATCTCTGGAAGAGCACATCAAAGGGACCAAGGGCCAGGAAGGGTCCTTATGTGCACACAGAACTATTCTTCTAGATTTTTAGATTTCAGGTGGTTTTTAAGAAAGCAAAAGTTTTCTGAATGTGCTTCAACTTTCAAAATCTCAGGGAAGCAAGTCCATAGAATCATAGATTAATAGATTCACTAAATTTTAGCTAAAGCTAAAAAGCCCTTATATACAGGGTTAATATATAGAACACATAAAGTTGAGCTGGTCTGGTTGAAGTGGGGCTGAGGGGGCTCAGAGTTTGGCTAACTATCCCCACCCACAAAAATGAATTCAAAGAAACCATTGGGCTACTCTACAATTCCATGGAGCAGAGATTGAAAATCATCACTAGGAAACTGAGACCCAGATTTTTAAACAATGATTTGACCAAGATTAAACCAAGACAGATCATGGATAAAAATCAAATTTCTTGACTCTTAGTCCGCGGCTCATCCAACCACGTAATCTTGAACTTCAGTTTCTGGTCTACCTCAGCTTTGGTTGGTATTTTAGCTAGTCATTTGTGTACAAATGCATGCCATTATTTTGTATGGTTTAGTCATATGATGTCTCTTGGAAGAGAAATTCTGTCTACACCATGCAGTTATGAAAGAATATACATTGACTAAACATTGCATATACATCAAATATACATTATTGGAGGTTGGTCTTGTTTAATGCATTGCTCACCAAATTTGGAATCTTTCCAGGAGACTAATTAATTGTAAGTGATAAAAATCTTACAGACAAACTGTATTCTATTTGAAACAACATCCAATGAGGGGAGAAGAAAACCCCTCTGAGTTTCTTGAGCTCCTTTAACTTTGGAAACCAAACCACTAAATTTCTAATCATAAGCAGTGTGGTTAATCTTGGGTTTATAACTACACTGTCATTAAGGAATGGAGCTAAAGTCACTGCTGAGGAAGTGATTTTTAGAAAAAGGGATCTTATAAGGGTTGAAGGTTAAGAGTTGGGGAACAGAATCGACATTTGTTAAATGTTTTCTAATTGACAGGCACTGAGATCAGCATTTTACAAAGATTTTTACCCCTGTGTAATTTTCCCAAGTACTTCTTAAACAAAGTTAATCAATATAATGATTTTTAAAAGTCACTGGCCTCAACTAACAATACAAATAGTTATCCAACACTTTCAGAGAGAATTCTGATGCATTGTGCTGGTCTCTCATGGCTAATAATCCATCAAGACCCACATGCACACAGGACCAGAGGAGAAGACCCTGACTCCCCTCTCTGGGCGCGCCACAGTTCAGCACCACGGACAGCGCACGGCCGGGCGACGGAGGGAGGCGGGAGCCACACAAAGCTGTTGTAGCTGGGGTTTTTCAAATCTCCTGGGTCTCTGCGCAGCTTTCCGAGCATTTTCTAAACTACTGTCACAACAACCAAAGCCGGAAAAACACACTGGTATAAAACGGCAGGGCTCGAGGATCCGCTTACCGTCTGACAAGTCAATCAGCCCGAGGTAGTGCAAAAGTTTCAGAGAGGAGCACACGACCACCACTATGCCCAGGGTTTGGAGCCCTTCGGACTCGCCCTCCGCCCACATTCTCATGGAACCCCACCAGCAAGACGCCAGGCGGGCATTTAAAGCCGGAAACCACGCTTCCAAGCCTCCCTTCCCGCTGTTCTCCTAAGTGCACGGTTAATTTTCTAGCAATCTCCCTACCTCCTACTCCCTGTTCTCTCTCCCTCCCTCCCTTCCACTCCTCCCGCTCGCTCCACCTCTCTCCCTACTCCTAGCTGGCAATCTCTATGTCTCATAGTACTCTGTGCTTTTATTTCCTCTTTTACCCAAGGCAATTTCTCCAAAGGTTTAACCAATTCCTGAACTTGTGCTAGCCAAGTGTAACCATCACCAGCAACGTCTCATGGCATATTCTCTCAGCACCTCAGAGGAATATGTGTCAGTACAAACCATTTCAAAGGCATAAAGAAAGAGACCTACTAGACTTACTGCTTTAGATCTCAGATACACTGAGAGATGAAAACTATTTTTTTCAACGGGACAACAATTTTTCTTTACTTCCCCAGTGAAACACCAGGCAAGCTGATTCTGGAATACAGGTGGTCCCTGCTTTGATACCGTGAAGTACCCCTGGGAACTGTATCACCAGGAAAGGTATTATAAACTGGACTGAGTACACAGTTACATTTGTCTTTAGGCAGCTTTTATAGCAGTATCAGAAATTATTAAATGGGTAGTCAGGCTAAATAATCATTGGACAGCACTGATGAGCAAATCTTCTGGGAATAGAACAAAAAACAGGGACACAAAAGAGTGATGCCGCTGGTATGTCCTGAACTTGTGGGCTCTGTGGGAAACTTCACCTTCTTCCTGTACTGGAATGTCAGCAGTGAGCCTGGTGGGGAAAGATGTTCAACACAGGGAAGAGGGAAGATGGGAGACTGAGAGTCACGGAGATCTGTCTTTGGACAAGTTCCCAGATCTCCATGAAGTCCAGTTTCCTCTTCTGTGAATAAACTTACCTTTAATAAGAGAACCTATGTAAAGGGTGAGAACAGGGTGGGCACTTAACAAATGCTGGTGTCAGATTTTGAGAATACACTATGTTGACAGCACTGTGGGAAAAAGGCACTCTCTTGAATCATTGGTAAGAATGTGTATTCAGAAATAAAAAATGTATATACTCTTTGATCCAGAAATTTCACATACAGAAATTTTACTTGTAGGGATGGTTGCATATGTGCACAAATATATATGTACAAGGATATTCATTGTATCATTTGTTTATAACAGTAAAAGACTGAAAAGACTTATATGCTCATCAGTGAGAAAACTGGTTAAATAAATTATAATACATACATAAAAGGAATACTATGTAGTCATTAAAAATAATATGGCACATCTATGTATCTTTTCCTGGAAGAATATTGACAATGTGTTGTTAATTAAAAAAAGTAAATTGTTCGGTACATTACCATTTTAATATTGAAAACTGAGGGCCTGGGGTCAGAGGGTGACCCCACAGTTGAAATTTTCTCCCACGTATATGTGTAATGGATTTAAAACAACAATAATTAAATGTGAATGCTGGTCTCCCCTTCCTTTCCTTCTTTGTAAAAGGGAAGACATATTCTACGTATCTGAGTGAGACACAGGAAAATCTGGTCTTCTCTGCTCAGCATCTCTCTTCTCAGTTCTATATGACAATCTCCAGTCTCATTGGTGGCTGGGCAGTGTGTCCTGGAGCCAGCCTGTAGCAGCTTGTGAAAGTTCATTGTTAAATATTTAGGAAATCTGCAATGTAGTTGGTAAACCTTTGGTAGCTTGAAATCAGGCATGGTAGGAGTATTTATACCATGGAAATCAGCAAATGCTATAAATAAGTGTTTCTTACCCCTTCCCATGGCCATTGATTTACCAGGACACCACATTGCCATTCCACATCCCATCTGCCCAGAAGGAAACCTGGCAAATTCACCTGCCCAGGGGTTTTCCTAATAATGTGTTTCCTCTCCTCTGAAGCCCTAGCAAGTGTAATACTTAGCCCACTGGGCTTAGTGGGATTTTAGGCAATAGTATATCCAGCCATGAGGAATGAAATTAGAAGCAGGGAGACTTCCAAGTTTCTGGGAAGTTAATACTTTACTCTCTTGGCTTCTCTAGCCTGTACTGCTTCTGGTTTCTACCTACTCCTTCCCCTCTCTCTACTGCTTCCTTTCCAACAGCTCTGGAAAGGTGCTGTTCCCAATTCTGCCACCTTTGCTCGTGCGTGCTCACTGGTCCAGATGTCAGCTCCGGGCAGGTGCTCTGGTCTCAGGCACTTTCCTGGGCTCCCATCCCACATTTTCATGTATTGCCCTATTTTACCTCACACACAACATTCCCTCTTTAGCTCCATCAACAGGTAATACCGAGCATCTGTTAGATGCAAGGCCAGGTGCCAGGAACTAGATTTAATCCCTGGCTGCTTTCTGGCATTTCTGGGAATGAGTGACACAAGAAAGGAGGGTAGCGGTTCCCGCTTTCTGCTGTGCTGTCTCCATGTAAAGACTACAATTCTTCTAAGAATTCTACCTCAAAGTCAAGTTCCCTTTCCAGTTGTCTCCTAATCTTGAACTTTAGGAGCATCTGCGTCTCAGGTGAGTCACCTCTGTGGCAACCAGAAAAACTTACCTAATATTTCCCAGAAATGTTGAGATGCCCCTTCTTATTCCCAAGAAGATCAGAAGGAAATTCTTGTAGTAGTGGGTGTTTGAGTATCAACCCCAAGTTCCCTGCCTCCCAAGTCCTTGGTCTCCCCATGTGTCCAGCTAATGAAAGGTGAGTCTGCGGTTTGGCATTTGTGAGAGCTACACGGACTATTCATTAGAAAACCTGCCTTTTCTCACATCACAGTTCCACCCAGAGTCACGGGTTTCTGCAGAACTCTTCCCTCTGCATGTAATCCGCATTGAAGTCTTTACTCAAGTTGCATCTTTCACTTGATGAGACACCTTTGCCCTAACTGGAGCACTGTGGAATCTATTTCATAATATGCTTTCTATTATTTCCATATTGGTTGTACAGTGAATATGTTTGCATTGGAGATGTAGGCCTGTGCAGATTTTGACACTTCTCTCACTAATTTGTCCCAAATTACTATTTTTTGACCAAGAATTTTCACTTTGTTGACCCTCTTCAATTCCTTATCAATACTAGCAGGCATTTGTTTCCTCAGGTTAATTTTCCCCAAAGAAACAAAGGTTTTATCATTTGTGAGACGTTCTCTCTGAGTGAGGATGGGTGGAGGGGCATTTAGCTGACCTCCGGTACCAGATACCTGACTTCTGTTCTGATCCATCTAGACACCAAAACAGGCTGGTTTCCAATCTAGGCCTTCACATCTCGACAAATGAAGACTGGCCATGGTCTTCGAGGTCCCTCGCAAGTCTTGGAAACCAAGATGGTCACATTCACCAATGCCAAGTTTTTGCCAAACAATCACAGAGTCGTTGGGTTGGAATTTTAGCTCTGCCACCTACTAGATGTGTGTCCAGGACAAGTCACTTGAACTTTTGGAGCCAGATTCTTTACCGCGGGATAATGTTAACACCCATATCACAGTGTTGTTGCAGTAATGAAGTAAGATAATGCCATAAAGTGCTCAGCACAGTCCTCGACACCCAGTGAAAGGCAGTGTGGCACAGAGGTCCAGAGCACAGCCTCTGGGCCATACCGTCTGTTTTGACTCTTAACTCTGCCTCCCACTTAGCTCTGTGACTATTGGTGAGTTACTTAACCTTTCTGGGCCTAAGTTTACTCATCTGCAAAACACGGATAATCACAGTACCTACTTCAGAGAGTTGTTGTGGTGAGATTAAAATGAATTAGCAATTATTCATAGAAACAACTATATCAGTATCATTATTACTGTTATTATGATCCATAAGCTCGAGGAGATAATAATCAGATGGGTCTCATGGAGAAGTCATAGATAGTATGTATCGATTGGGGGTTTGGATCTGGGGAGAGGAAGGAGTACTATTTCAGGTAGGGGAGTTAGACTTCCTTTGGAAATTGCTGGGTGCTTGAACTTCAGTTCTCCAGCCACAAATCCTCCTTCTAGGCAAATGTTTTCAGCTGAGTATGATTCATTGCTGCTTAAACTTCACTTGAGTGTCTGCCCCTAGCAGCTACAAAATCAAATTCTATTTTAGCTCACGACCTCTGCTGCTCTCAGCTTGCTCGTTGCAGTGTAACCTGGAGTAAACAGAGGGGTCCTGTGGTACAATGTCCCTCAAGACCGGAGCAGTCCATGTCGTTAACTGAGGACATGTGTGCAGTGTGACATCCACAGTCCCTTGACTCACTGGGCTTGCTGCTGGCATGTGGGTTTTCTGAGTGGTTCTTCTGGTAAGGTACTGTCTAAACCTCATTTGGATAAACTAATTTGGTAGGAACCTCATTTTCCAGAATGTTCTGCTGCAGTTGGTATAAAAATACTGCCAATAATTGCATTTGGAGTTTTCTTTTTCTTTAGAAAGTATGAAAGAAATGAAGGAATTCCTCAGAGCACCATCTCAGAGCTCCTGATTCTACCAGAAAGCAAATTATTTAACTGCAAGATGGTTATTGTTCAGAGAGAAAATCGTTACTATTCCCATCACTGATCAAAATGAGAAAATTATTCCTGTATTCTTTATCCTAGCCCTTATCTTGGTGCCCTTTTGGGTTTGTTTAAATTAGTTTTATAATGATGATGATAATTGTACAATAATAAAATAATGACACCTTCCTTCCTCCCTTCCTTCCCCTCCCTCCCTCTTTTCCTTCCTCTCTCCTTTCTCAGATATTCACTGTTCATGTAAGCTCTGTGAACATGTTGGACACCGTGGGTAGATGAAAAGTCTCACCCATTAGGAAGTTCAAAATGTTCCAAAAGTTTTTTAGGAATTTTACTTTGTAAAGTTTTGTTTAACCTTTTAAGCCTCTTTGCATGGTGTAGTTTCTCAATAAATATTTGTGGAAAAATACCACGTCACTCTTCATAATCAACCTTTGGGTTAGAATACCGCGTTATTTCTGCTTTACGGATAAGAAAACAGGGACAAAGAGGGGGAAACTAAATGCTATTGGCATTTTCCATGGAGCAAGCACTGTGCTTGACTTTTTGTACATGATTTCTTCTTTTGCACAACAACCGATGACGTTCTTACTGGTGTCCCACTTTACAGAGCAATTTCAGACAGATGCTGAAAGGTAAAAAAAAACCTCAGTGCATCCAGCTAGAAGCCCTTCTTTCAGAATCACATTATTGGGAAGAGGAGTCATGCTTTAAGCAGCTTCCCTTGGAATCCAGCTGGGCTGGCTCTCCACCCCCCCAGGTCCTGGTCCCTTAGGAGTCAATTCTCAAAGCCAGATCTGCTCCTTTGATTGTATCATCAGCTTCACAGAGCCTAGGGGGAAAGGGAGACAAATGGAGACAAGCTTCTTGGTTTTTCCCCTTGTATTTTAAAAAACCCTCAGGAAAGATTATTCCAAGCACTTCAGAAAATCAGTTTGGGGAGGATCTTGAACCCTGCTTTCAGGATTTTGTGTCCCTTGGGTTGAACTTCAGGATTCACTCCCTCAAACGTTCAGTATGCAGGACTCAAGTTTCTCCATCTCATCACATCCTCCTCCCCTACTGTGGTTCCAGGCTGAGGAGGTGGAGATGTAGGTCTCTCTACTTAAAACAGGCAGGAGAACAGGAATCAATGCGCCCTGGCAGGGAATAATAATGAACACATTCATTAATGAGTGCACAGTGTTCCTGTCGGCTGTCAGCACTAGTCATTTGTTGGTTTGAGCAGAACTTAACTGTTGTCAATTGGAAGCTATTTGTAAATAAAGCCAGTGAGTAATAACATTTAAATATTCCCTGACATGTTTCAATTTTTATCTCCTTTGCTTCTCAAGGAAGGATCCAGGCTCTGTTGGAATTTCAACAGAAATTCCAATTAATACACACATTTATAATCAAGATTGTGGATCCAAATGAACTAATTAGCTTTTCTTCCTCCCTTCCTTTCTTTCTTCTTTCCTTCCTTCCTTCCTTCCTTCCTTCCTTCCTTCCTTCCTTCCTTCCTTCTTTCCTTCTCCTTCATTGCTTTCTTCCTGGCCAGGTATGCTGCTAAATATCCCATAATGCACAGAGAGCACCTCCACAATAATGAAATATCTGTACCAAAATGTCAACAGTGCAGAGGTAGAGACAAGTTGCTTTAGAGTGTATACCTAGGAATAGAATTGCTGCATCACAGGATATGTGCATATTCCACTTTACCAAGTATTGCCAAATTGTTTTCCAAAGTTTTTTTTTTTAACTAATTTACCCCACAACTGGAGTCTCACCCACCCCCATTTTACCAATTAAAAACCTGAGGCTTTGGAGGGGTGTGGAGTGACTTGGACAATTTATGGAGTGATAAAGACATTAATAAAACTTTGCAAAGAAATAGATGTTTTATCTTTCCAGAGAAGACACAGTAAAGGAAAATAAATTTAGTTCTTCAATCTAAGAGACATTTACAAAGTTTCTATTATGTGCCAGAAACTATACACATATTTTCTCAAATCTTCCCCAAACTGTACAAGTTACCAGCAGAGGCTAGCACGGCACACTTAATAGCAGGGCTCTGGGCCGGGCGCGGTGGCTCACGCCTGTAATCCTAGCATTCTGGGAGGCCGAGGTGGGAGGATTGCTTGAGGTCAGGAGTTCAAGACTAGCCTGAGCAAGAGCAAGACCCCTTCTCTGCTATAAATAGAAAGAAATTAGCCAAACAACTAAAAATAGAAAAAATTAGCTGAGCACGGTGGTGCCTGCCTGTAGTCCCAGCTGCCCGGGAGGCTGAGGCAGGAAGATCGCTTGAGCCCAGGAGTTTGAGGTTGCTGTGAGCTAGGCTGATGCCACGGCACTCTAGCCCAGGCAAGAGAGTGAGTCTCTGTCTCAAAAAAAAAAAAAAAAAGGAAAAAAAATAGCAGGGCTCTGAAGTCCGATAGAACTGATAATATGCCCAAGAACAGTTATTTATTAGCCCTGTATCTTAGGAAAGTTAATTAAGTTCTCTAAGCTTCAGTTTTCTCATCTGTAAAATCAGGATTATAATGGACCTATGTAATTGTATTGTTATGATGGAGATAATGCAGTAACTGATCCCTAAATATTAGTTGTCATTGTCATCATCATCATCATCATCACTCTCATTTAATAAATCAGGAATAGCCGCAGAGTGTAAGTAAGTTGCAAAAGGTCACAGTGGTAGAACTAGAATTTGAACCCAGGTCTGTCTGACTCCAAAGCTCATTGCATTTTAACTGTGTCAAGATGCATCCCTAGGAGGGGAGGACTGGCCCATCCCACCAGTTTGGACTAATGTTGACGGGGAGCACATATGAATTACTAAAAGTCAGAATTCATCGAGCACTTTTAAATAACAAATTTTAATGGTTTCATGAATATTTAGTAACTCAACTAAGTAAAACAAATGCTGCCAAGACATCAGTTCCCTGGGGACCTACTGTAGTAGATAGACAAGGATGATCTGTAATTGGAATGTGGACTGCATGAAAATGGTGATTCTACAGAGTGTGAGAACAGCTTATTGCCTTACAAATTATAAATATCTCCTTTACCGTATTATTGCTATTAATCTACTCCACCCTTGAAGACAAACCAACTAAAACCAATCGCCTAGGCAAAAGATCACAGATTTTGAATTAGTAGTGTCAGGATGAACAATGCTTGCCTTCCTACACCCTGTTTGCAATCAGATCTTCCTACTTCTCCTCCATTTCCCACCCCCCTCCCTCCTGGGAAGACATTTGTCTTCAGAGGCTGGCAATGAGGCATTTGCCATTAGACACATTATGACATATTTTAAATATGCTCCAAGAAGCCAAGGCTAAATTACACTGTTGAGTTATTAAAAACAGCTCTCAATGCTATTATTATTTATTGCATTTCCAACTCTCAGCAGCAGCTGATTACACTGCTTAATCTTACATTTTTTTTTTAAATTTCCCACCCTGAAATTAAATTCTCCCTGCAACGAATAGGCAAGGTCAGCCACACTGAGCACCCTCTGGAAAAGAGAGCTTGGATTCTGGGAAGGAGTTTGATTGACATTCCTGGGACAAAGCATCAGTTTCCCCAGGGGAGGAAGGCCCTCATTTGAAACAGGTGGGCACCTCTTTCCCAAAGCGCTTCCAGAGGGAGTTCTTCAAAATCACAGGTCTCACCAGGCCAGTCTCTTCTTCGCAGTCTTGGCAGCCACCATCTTAGCTGTCGTTGAAGGGCCTCTGTGACCTGGCTCCTGCCTGCCTCCCAGCCTCATCTCTCACCACCCTGCCGCTCCATCTGGGACTCAGTCATCGCAGTGACTTGCATTTCTTCCCAGTGCCAGCTGCTGCTGTCTGAGCCTTCCCACATGCTGATCTTTCACCTGGAATTCGGCCTCCGCCCTTATCTTCTTGGCCAACACCTTTTCCTTTCAGACCCAGCTTAGAGAACAGCTCCTTTGTGAAGCCTCCCCAGGGTGGAATAGGAAGATTTTTTCCCCCTGCTTCCATTAAACTTTGCACTTGCATCTGTTGTAGCACGTGACACATTATATTGTCATTTTTAGACCATAATGTGTATTTTTTTGTCTCCTTCTTGTTATTTTGTAAACTGCTTGAGAATAACGACAAACTTCAGTTGTCTGAGCTCCCTGCATTAGGCCCAGCACAAAGTAAGTGCTCTGGGAATTGAGAAATCCAAAAATAGAAGTGGAATGGAAAGAGCCAAAGCTCTTGAATTAGCCATTTGTTCATTCACTCATTCATTCATTCAACAAATATTTATTAAGCATCCATTATGAGCCATCACTGTGCTAAGCACTAGGATACAATGATTAGAAATCAATGGTTATAATGCTAATGGCCTGTTGGGGGAGACAGATATGACTCGACTGATAGCACAAGTATAATAATATGATTATAAGCTGTGATAAGCCATACCCAGGGCTCGACCCAAGCTGCAGTGGTACAGGGAGGTTCATCAGGGATGCCTTCCTTGAGGAAGTGATGCTTCAGCTAAGGGCTGAAGGCTGAGTAGGCATTAACTAGATGGCAGGTGGGACAAAAACATTTAAGGCAAAAGGGATAGCATGTGCAAAGGTCCTGAGTCACATGGGCCCTTAATGTTGAAGAGGTGTCTAGAAACAGACTGAAGGCCAGTGCTAGAGCCCAGGGAATGGGCAGGGGTGGAGGTGGCGTGGCAACAGCTACGGCTGGGAGGCACTCAGGGGTCATGTCATGCAGAGTCACACTAAGGATTTCTCTAGTCTGGGCACAATGGGTTTTCAACAAAGGAATAATATCATGTGCGTGTGTGCATGTGTGTTTTCAAATGTCTGCAATGTAGAGAACAGAATGGATGAGGACAAAGTACACAGAGATTGTGGGATTTGTACCCACAGACTTCCTCAGATGACACAGTGACAAGGTGAAGTTAATGCCTGAAAGACCACATGGAGGTGGGAGACCTTCCAGAGGTCCTCAGAAAGACACCTGGACCATGTCTTAGATTTAGTGGCTCTAACATGTCCCCCTTTCAGATCAGAAGCTCAGCCTTTCTTCGGGTTAACTGGTTTGAGGGGCCTATTTTTTTTTTTTTTTTTTTTACAGTGGAGCTCCCAGGGTCTGTACCAGACCTCAGGACAGCTCTATAATTTATAGTTTATGACTCTAGGGTAAAGAGGCCAGAGAACTGGGCCTTACCTGTAAGTTCTGCCTCTAACTTCTAGGTCTTGGAAGGGTTATGTTAGCTCCAGACTAGACTTAATTTGCTATTTTGGGAACAATGGGACCTTGGGAGGTCATTTGATTCATCTTACCATTTCATCTACCCATCCATTTATCCATCCCTCCCTCCATCCATCTATCCATCCATCCATCCACCCACCCATCTGCCTATCCATCCGTGCATCTATGCATCCATCCAACAGTCACTGAGAAAATACTGGAAAATATTGGGTCTAGAACCTGGCCTCTTAATCCCTAACACAGGGCATATTGTGCACTGCTCCCATCTGTCCAGTGTGAATCGGTGCCTGTCAGCTTTAGCCAAGGTTTGGAATCTGGCCCCAGACAATGTCACAGAATTTTGCTTTTTCAGTTCTTTGGTTGCTGAATTGAAGCCCCAGGCAAACCCTGCATTCTCTCTCGATTTAATTGGCCCATTATTTTAAACTTTTGTAGATAAGGGAATAAAAAAGTCAGTGGAATATTGTATTCATCACATTCAAATTAATATGCTTCATTACCACAAAGACAAAGAGTGTAGTTGTAATATTTTCTCAAAACTTTTAATTGAACAGAGCTTGGGAGGGGGAAAAGCGAAAATGGAAACCACCGAGCTCACATGTTGTTTTTCTTTTTCTCAAAATGTGTGCTGTCTGTGATCCACGCATCTCATTAGTGTTAATTATGAACTAAAATAAAATGGCATTTAACACTGTGCTGAGAATTTAATTAAAGCCAAACCTTCATACCCAGGAACTCTCTGAAGTCCAAGATAGTTATTCCAAAATGGTATAACCTTCTGCTGAGCCATCTCAGCAGTGAGTGTGGACGTGTCCCCGCACTCACTCCATGCCCTGCTGCTGGAAGGCTGCTACTTCCATCCATCCGTCCATCCATCTACCCCTTCGTCAAATTAATTCAATATAGTTCCAAGGAAGAAAATAAATATTTATTAAATAATACTCTATCACTATAAATATTTATATGTAGCCTGATATAGCAGCAGGGACATAGGGAACATTCAAGTGAGAGTAGTTAGTAATATTGTATACATTATCTCATTTAATCCTCAAAAGAGTCTCGTGAAATGAAGAAAAATTATTATTATATATATTTTACAGGAAGTAAAACTGAGGTCCAGAGAGATGAGGTAACTTGTCTCAAATCATATCGAGTCCATGTTCTCCTGCTTTAAAATGCCGAACTAGAAAGAGTATTCTGGATTATCTAAATTCATTCATTCATTCAACAAACGTAGATGGCCAGCTGTGTGTCAGCCCCTAGGGTAGCCTAGGGGCTGGAGAGAGCTCAGTCCCATTGCTCACACGTTCAGTGGGGCAGGCAGACAGTGGATGGAGATGACAAGACAGTGTGGTGGGTGCTGAGAAAGAGCAGCAGGAGGGCTGTGGGACCAAGATGCAGGGCGCTGAGACCAGCCTGGAGATCCAGGAAGGGTTCCTCAAGGAGGTAAGACTAACTCTAGACCAGAATTCCTACAGGATCAAGTCAGAGGGTGGCCTAATGATTCTTCTGCCAGAGACTGTGGCAACCCCAAGGGCAGCTTCTCAGCATCAGACATGGCATAGGGCCCATTCAGCCAGACTGCAGTGGGCCTCCATTAAACACCTGGGAACCATCCCCTCGTAGCATGCCAGTGACTGAACCTGGGCATCTGGGCTGCCTGGCATCAGGCTCCGTGGATAATATTGAAACATCAGTGCCTCGAACAGATTAGGCACAAGTAAGTACTTGCCTTCCCTTCCTCCCACCGTGGTTGCCTGACTCTGGTTCCTGAGTTCTGACACCTCAACCATGCATGGCGGCTGCACGGGGCTCCCGGCCTGCATGCCCACAGTCTCTTTATTTGGAGGAAAAGTCCCCACAAGAGAACAATTACTGATCTGGTCAGGAATTCAGATATTCCTAGGGCTGACATGGTGCTAGGACAGCCAACCTGCTCACTGACAGGTGGCTCAGACCAGGCAGGCCACCTGTCCCATGTGATAGGGCAGAACCAGCACCTGCACCCAGGACTCTTGATGCTAATCTGGTGATTTCCCTTATCCTAGCAGGGTTCAGAGGAAAATTGTTAGGAGATTCTCCTACACAAGGTGGGAGGTCAGGATGCTGCAGAAAATGATTCTTGTCCTTAGATTAACTTCCTGCTTGCCCAACTTCATTTTATCTACTCCCCTCCCCCACCCCCGGGCCTGGAGACCCAATGCATGGCTTGCCCGTCAGCTCAGTATTTAACCCTCAGAGGTTTCTCCTCTTAAGCTTCACCTTCGGGGGAAAGGGGGCAATTTCAGGGAAAAGCACACGTTGCTTTCTGCCTCCCCACATCTATTACCTGTGATTTCCCTCGGGGTGAAACCGATGAATCACAGAGGCCTCAGCCTCTGATCCCTGGATTCCCTCAGCCACTGTGATTGGTTCAGGATGGACACGTGACCCACAGAGCCAATAAGATTCTATGAAACGTGGACGTTCAGTCACGTGAGCCAATAAATCCCACTGTGTGTAAGTACCTCTGGGTTGGCTTTTCTGTTACTTGCAACCTAAAGAGTCTTGAATGACAATGAAATAATAAAGACAGTAACTAATACTAATTGAGAGCCTACTCTGTGCTAGGTACTGTTTCGAGTTCTTACATCTGTGAACTTATTTGGTATTCACAGCAGCGTTGTGAGACAGGCAATATTGTCATCCTTACCTTGGGCCTAGTGAGTAAAATACCCATGGAATGAAGCAGGTAAGTGACAGAGCTGGGATTTGAACCCGGGCAGCCTGGCTCTAGAGCCCATGCTCTTGATCACAATGTAATGCTGCCTCTATACTGCAGACTCTTCGGCTCAACCCCCAGGAGCTCTCCTTCTCTCTCTCTCTCTTTTTGCTGGTCTTGCAGGAGGCAGTTCCTAACTCTGGCCAATGCCCAGGAAGGACCAGATCAATTTCATAAGGTCTCCACAAAGGAGGCAGTTTGCTTGTGCAAATATATCCCTCCCAGAGGTCTGCCTGCCACACTAAGCCTGGACTTCTATTATTAGGGATGTGTTTCTTTGGATTATTAATAATAATAATGATTAGAATAATAGTGGTTTTTACTTTTTAAGATACCTGCCACTTGCCAGGCCCTCTTTTAAGGACTTTGTATACATAATCTCATTTAATCCTTAGAGAACAGGAAAATGAGGTCAATGATCATGGTCAAGGTCACAGAAGTAGGAAGCATTCACCTCCTCAGAGTCGGCTGGAGGACACGCCCTGACTCCTGGCCTCTTGGATCTGTGATCAGCTGGAGGGAGTAGTGGGCAAAGGCCCAGGGAACAGACCACCTGAGAAAGACCAAAAGGTCTTGGCTTCTCCAACCACAGAAGCTGAGCGGGAAGCAAACCATTCACCCCTTCCCCTTGGTGATATTCCTTGGTCTGGAAGAGATCAAGAGTGAAAGTACAGAAAGGACTTCTCAAGAGCCAGCAACTAGCAAAAAGACCAGATAGAAACACCCCCATGTGTTAATGGTGTCTTTCTTTGCCTTTGGGGTTATTGGGGATACTTATTTTCATTCTTAATTTTCATGTTTGCTAGATTTTCCATAATGAGCACAACTCACTTTTATACTCATAAAGAAAACAAAACAAAAGGACAGCCCATTATGAAAATCGATACAGGATTCTCTAATAAAAGGAATCAGGGTTACTTGGAGAAATGGCTAACTCCAGGGCTAGGGCAGAAAATATACGAAATGAGCCTAGAGCATCTTGTAGTGCCAGAAAGTAAGGAAGGAAATGCTCAAACACACACATACACACACACACACACACACACTCCCCACAAAAATACCCCACCAAAAACCCTTAATGATGGGGTATGTCAAAGGGACACAGGAACCAACTGAAAGAACTCCCAATAGCCAAAGGTGGAATAATATGTGCGAAAAACCAAGTAAAATCATACTGGATTACAACCCAAAGTTTAAACATAAATATCCATGGGCCCATACTAGTATCAACAAATCTCTCATGCAGAAGAATTTCAAATAACTTACGGAGACACTCCACTCTGTGTGAGGATGTATAACTCCCCACTCCTTAAATGTGAACTGTGCATAGTGACTTCCTTCCAAAGAGTACAGTATGGAAAGGGGAGGGAGAGTCATTTTGCAGTGGAGAAACCTGACAAATACTGCCTAAGCCAGGTGATCAAGGTCAACATCAACAGTGAAAAGTCATGTTGACGGCATGCACCCTGCAAATGATGTGATGTGAAGGGCACTTGACCTCTGTGGTCCTCCTCCCCAAACTCTGCTGTAATCATGAGAAAAGCTTCAGATAAAACCCAGTCAAGGGACGTTCTGTAAAACATCTGTGCAGTAGCTCCTTAAACTATCAAGGTCATTGAAATGAAGGAAAGTCTAAGAAACTGTCACAGCCAACAAAAGGTTAAGGAGACATGAATACCTAAACGTAACGTGGTGCCCTGGATGGGATCCTGAAATAGCGAAAGGACTTTAAGTAAAAACTAGGGATGTCTGAATTAAGGACGGACTTTAGTCAGTAATAATATAGCAACATTGGCCCGTTAATTGTGACAGTTTTAATGTAAACTGTTAACAATAGTGGACACGGGGTGTGCAGTATATGGGAACTCTCTGTTCTACCTTCGCAGTTTTCCTTTAACTATAATTTAAAACTATTCTAAAATGAAAAGTTTATTTTAAAAAGTTAGGCAGAAACAGAGTATGGCAGGAGCAGCGGAGGCTGTCACAAAGGCTGGGGAGGGTTTCTCAGGTCCAGCTCAGCTGTAGAAGTGGCTTAACTCCCACTGACTCGCACTTTGTCTTTTTTTCCTGAGAAAAATCTAGATTTCTGTAAATAAATCTGTCTGCTGGAGTGGAAGGGGACAAGGTTATTGTATCTAACTGGCCTTCCCCATGTCCCACAGGGGTCTTATGGCACTTAGATTCATTAACTTGGCATTTTCTAATGATTAACACTGATCGATAATCCACTGGTCTGTTCCTTAAATCAATCGCCCCATTAATGAGAATGAAAGCACCATTTTATTACCCAAGCCCTGGACCTTTTGCAGAAACGGCTTCTGGGGTTTGGGGCTTCCATTCCCTCTGCTGTGTCTTAAGTTAATTAAAACTCCCACTCAGGTCTCCGAAGCCGGATGCCTGTGACTTGAAACAAAATTAACTGTGGGGAAAGACTTCTAGAAAAATAGGTTAGAGGCTTTCAATCAGTGAGACACTCAGTTAATTTGTGAGTCACCTAGGTTTTACTGAGGACCTAACAAGTGCTCAGGTCACTGCCACTTCCTTAGAGAGAGCTCCCTTCACCGCCTTGTCTAAAATATTAATGCCCTCACATCTCGGGCCACTGCTTTAGTTTTCTTCAGAGTGTTTAGCACTACTAGATACTAGATTTAATGTTTGCGTATTTTTCTTTTTGCTTTGCTTCCGACTAAATGGAAAGCCCCACGAGGGCAGGGGCCTTGTTCATCCCCAATGTGTAGCACATAGCAGATGCTCAATAAATGGTTTTAAATAAAAGCATGCAGGGGATTGCTAGATATGGGGTACAGAAGTGAGTGGGACCCGACTCTGCTCTCTGAGATCTCATGAAGCAGTGGGGAGATGAACACTTGCATGGACAATTACAGTGTGGAGAGGGAAATGCCACCTAGTGGGCTCAGTGGGAACTGTGGGGGGCTGAGCCTGTCCTGCAAGGTTAGGAAAGGCTTCCTAGGGGGAGGGACATGGAAGATGACCTGGCTGATAGACATGGACTGGAGAAAAGAAGGGGGAGCAGAGCTATTCAGGCACAGAGTGTGGGGTGTGTGAGAGAGGACGGGCTACATGAAGAAGAGCCATTGGCCAGCACGACTGGAACACAGAGTGCGGGGCAGTCATGGGGTGAATCTGGGGACTTGGGCAGGCCTTGGTGGCACCTGGCTGACACTGAAGGTGGGGTCCTGAAAGGTGGTAGGAGGCCATGGGCAGGAGTGGCATGGTCAGACTTGTGTTTGGGAAAGAAGACTCTTCCTAGAATGTGTGGACAGGATTGGAAGAGAGTATAGACAGGGTTGGAGGAGGCTGTAGATAGGGTGGGAGGAAAGTGTAGACAGGGTTGGAGAAGGGTATCGACAGGATTGGTGCAGAGGGTAGACAGGATTGAAGGAGAGTAGAAAGGATGGTGGAGGGAGTGTAGACAGCGCTGGAGGAGGGGCGAGAGTGAACGCACAAGGCCAGGTGGGCAGCAGTTTAGAGATCTGGTGAGACACGATGGAGACACGATGGTGACGCTGACGGGCTGTGGCAGTGGGTGGGGGAGGGAGGGCACAGACTCTGAGAAGGCAGATGGAGAGGACTCATTGATGGCGGTGGGTGGGGAAGAGGGAGATGTCAAGGCTGACTCCCAGGCTGCTGGCTCGGGTACCAGGATGTGGGTGGGGCAGTGCACCGAGGCTGGGAACACCGGGGAAGGACTGATTGGAAGATGACCTGAGATCGGGTGGCTTAGAGTTCTATTTCCCAGGCGAGGGGCATTTGACATGAAATCCAGAGTTCTCTTTCTGTTCTTCTAACTCTGACGGTGCCTAAACTCCTTGTCTTCTCCACCCCGGACTCGGGCTAAAATCCCTGTTGCTAGTCTGGTGTCTCTGCGGGGTGAGCCAGGGGCTGGGGCTGGAGATGAGGTTCAGGCCACCTCCTTTCCCTACTGTGAGGCGACAGGCACACAACTTCCTTCTGACCCCTCGGGCCAGCGTGGTGGGAGAGCAGCCTCTGTCTATGTGGCCCTGGCCAGTCCAAGTTGTGATGAGGCAGGTGTGGGAAGGTTTAAAGGCTGGGACCTTAAAGCCCAGTACCCCAGTGTTCCCAGCTGGCTGTGAGCTTTAGCAGCTGGGTGACCACGGACAAGTCTTGGACAAGTCCGAGACGCGTGTCTCGGTCTGGACAGTGGAGCTGACGACATCCCCTTAGCAGAGTTGTTGAGAGGATCAGAAATAAAGCGTAAGGCAGGACATATTTTGAAGTATCAATCAGAGCTTCTTTACCCAGTGTTTTCTGCTACCCTGACCTCAAACGTAACTTCTATCTCTGTCTCACCAAACTGGCTCCCAGGCAGATCTTCCAGAAAATGTCCGTTCCATTATGTCAGACCTCCAGGTGTCCTCCGAAAGTGTTCTCCTTCCTCACCCTTCCAGCCCCCGGGCAGACCTTCCCCAGGCCCTGTTGGCCCCATCTCTACGATGGATCACAAGTCTCGACCTGTTATTCTCGCTGGTTTTTCACGAAGGGAGCTCTCTCTGTGAGCAGTGAGCCCGGTGCTGGCTCCACGTGCAGGAGCCGCAGTGAAGGCGCAGGGTGGCCCAGGGCGGGTCTGCCGAGCTCTGCCGGGTGTGGGGCAGGTGAGGCCTGAGCACAACGGGAGGGCTGGGGGGCCTCTGGTCAGGACCCACACTCCGCCTTGACGGGGATCTGGGGGCTGTTGAGGGGGACGTAGCAGAGGATTCCTCCCTCCCTGGCTTCTCTGATTTAGAACAGACACCAAGCGCAGGGGCCGACTTGGCACATGGGTGGGATGGGAGCCTGGGCCTGGAGTCCTTACCGCCCCTCGCCCTGGGGCTTTCCCTGCCACCCAGCTAGTCAGGGAGGGACGAAAGAACAAATATCATTAACTAAGCATGTCCTTACAGAGACCATAAATCACAAGTGTCATGCTCTGAACCTCAGCTGCCACCGTGCTGTGATTTACTTTAAGTAGACAAATGAGTGTTTTGTATAAAAATCATTTTCCTTTAAATATTAAGGGGGAAAAGTTTTCCATTTTCTTTGGTGTGGTTTTTATTATACCTTGAGGGCAAAGACCTCCAATTTCAAAATGGAAATCGATGAGAAACATGATTGGATTTAGGAAACACGATTTTACAGCCAACAGTTTTGGACGGTGCCAGAAGTTCAGAAGGCTACAAATATATCCATACATCATACTACTATTTTGAGGGTTTAAAAGGCAACTGGGTCTCAGTTTCCCGAGAAGCTACCTCAGAATCCAGAGTCACGTCAAGTGTTCTACATTCTTTTGGGGCTCCAGAGACCCTGAGGTAAGCTTATTTCCTTGTCCCTTTCTTCATGCCCATTCCACCCCAGCGTATCACGGTAGGGGTTAAAAGGGCTAATGTGCCCAAGGATACAGGCCAGAGTGCGCAATGAATAGTCTTTCTCATGGTCATTTTAATCCCAGGAGCTCAAGGGACCAAGAAGGAAGCCGGGTGTTTGTCAGGAGATAAACAGTGGCGATATGACGGAACGGATGCAATTCTAATAGTAAATAGTCTTCTCTTAAGGTTAAAATTCTGAAAGCAGATTAAAACACAGGACAAAAAGGCATGTCCAGGGCCTGGTTCCAGCCAAAAAGCAGAATGTCCCCACAGCTGCCCATGCTAACTCTCCACTGCCCTCCATACATTTCTAAAGTTTCAGACCTACAAGATTCTATGAGGTCTTCAGGAAAGACCTTTCCATAGCAAGAGGAGGAAAGGAAGGAGAGACTCCTCCAAAATTTGCCAATAATGCTTCTCTCTGTGTTGTAGGAATTTGGGCAGCTTGTTTTTTCTTCCATCTAGTTCTCTGTACTTTCCAAGTTTTCTAGAATGAACATACATTGGGTTCATAATCAAGGCCTAGGCTCCTGCACTCTCTCTTGGATTTCGCCTACACCCACCCACACCTTCGACATGAGTTCCTTTGAAATACCCTAATTTGGGTGTCTGTCTGTTTCTTGTGGGGATCATGGTATACACTTGGCATAAATAGGAGGTAACTGTCATCGTGAAGTGAGTAAAGCCAAACAGTGCTGTGAAATCCTGGTGAGAGGATGTTGGTTACCAGAGGCTCTTAGAACACTGCCTGCCTTCTTTTGGTTTTAAAAAAAAGTGATCAGGGAAGACTGGCTTGTATTAGGGAAACCTTACAGTCATGCTGGCAAGAAACACAATTCCATCCTTGAGCAGTCAGGACTGAAAGAGGACAGGGGAGGAGTTACCTTCTTATTACGCGTCTCAATGCTTTTGATGCGGGGCCCGTGCCTCAGCGCAGAAACGCACTCATAAACCCTAGGCCCCGTGTTTTTGGAGACAGTGACTTAGACGGCTGGTCATGGCCTGTCTGCTGTGAGGCTGTGTGAGGTCAAACCCCAGAGAGGGACCCAAGAACTGATAAATATTCAGATTCATTGTGGAAAACGTTGTGCTGGGACTTTGGGACTGATGCAACCTTTGGAGTGACGGTCTCCAATGCAAATCTGATCCAGTCACTTAGCTCCATTCACTTCTTCTTCCATTCACTTGCTCACTCACCAAATATGTCCCGTGTCCCCGCTGCAGCCTGGGTGTGGGCTGGACTCTGCAGCCTCACTGGGGCAGGAGACAGACCCTCCCTTCGCTGCCCACCGCCAGCAGAAGAGCAGGTCCCTACGCACATATGAGGGCCCCTATGATCTGTCCCTCCCTCTTCCAAAACTCATCTCCTACCATGTCTAAGAAAAGTGGTTGCTGTGTGACACTCTATACTCTTTTTGCTTCTGGAGAATCCCTCATGCTATTTTTTTTTCTTTTGGCCTCTATGCCTTTGCTTATGCTGATCCCTCTGCAATGCCATTCCTTGAGGCCCAGCCAGGTGATACCTACTCCATCAAGGAACCTTCTTAGATACCTCTTAGGGGTACTGTGTCCTCATCTGTGCTCTTCCCTGGGTCATGTACCCTTTGAGGCCGGGGCCTGGCTATCCTTCACTTCTTAACATGCCTAGAGTCCAGCAGCAGGTCTGGCACAGGGCTGCGGTGCAGTCAGGGTTTGCTGAATGGCTGAGTGACTGAGAGAAGATCCAGGGCTGCCTGGCCTGGTGGGAAGGCCACCTGATTGCCACCAGTCTGCAGGTCTCTTTCGCTGTTTTTAACTGCCAGCGTACTCCCAACAGGCGGGGATCTTAGGGGACAGGATAGGTTATTTCTGGAGGCGCTGGAGAAGAGTGAGAGATCCTAGAATGAGTGGGGCAAATTGTCCCTCAAGGGCGGTCAAGGGCATTCAACATGGAGCCATGGAGCCGGGGGCCCACAGAGGCCCACCAAGCCAACCCCACACCTTCCATGTGAAAAATCGAGGCCTGGGCAAGGAGGCGGGTGCTTGCCCTATGGAATGGGAGGCAGAGCTGGGACTCGGATCCAGGCCTCTTGGCCCCTCACCCACCCCCGCTGTCTTGGGACCTCTGCTCTCATTTGAGAGATTTACTTAAAGCCTTGCTGTGTGTGTGGGTCGTGCCTCTGTGTGTGGACGACTGGAGTGACTCTGATGAGTGAGCCTGTGGGCCAGGGTTGTGAGGGGCATGGGTGAGACCCACAGCAGGAGCCAGGGGCCATGCTGGCCTTCCCCAGCTGCCTCCCGTGTGGGCTGTTAAAGGGACAGTGGGAGGCAGCCGCCCAGTCATCGTGATACTCAAACGGTCCTGCTCGAGCCTTGCTGGCTACAGGCATAGGAGACAGAGGAAAATATCTATGAGACAGTGACAGTGCTGGATGGAACCATTTGCCCCTCCAGGTCCACCCTGCCCCCTGCCCCCGGATGCTGACCTTACAGATGGCATCTCCCAGGTTCCCGTGACCTCTGGCTTCTAACGGGATGCAGCGGGGGTAAGCAGAGATAGCACTCGCAGGGTCCTGCTGCCCTCCAGGCCCAGGGGGGTGTAGCTTCCTGCTTCCAGTGACTAAGTCCTGGGGTGTCTTGTCCCCCTCATCCCTCTCTTAACCCTCCCAGGCCTCTGGAAGCAGCCGGCACAAGACTGCCTTCTGTCGCTTTCTTCAGGTCTATTTCCCCCTGGGACCCTGACAGCTATAGTTGCCATCGCTTCTGCCATCTGTATTTCCCCTTCCCCATCTGCCCCAGTTCAGAACGCAGAGTCTGCCAGGTGGCTGTGCTGGGGCAGAAGCACACGCAGCAAGTCTAGCTGGCTTTTGTTTGCAAAAGACCCAAGGCCTCAGAACCAGACAAAGATGGAGCCAAGACAACGTGTCTCAAGCAGGGCATGAGAGGCTTGTCAATCACCTTCCCTGGGAAGAGGGGTCCTTGGGCTTAGGGAAGGGAAGAGACAGTGAGAGGAGAAGCTCCGTGGGCTTCCCAGGGTCCTAGGAGAGAGCTGTGCGGCGCTCAGAGGGAAATGCCTGCAAGCGTGCTGGGGCGGCTGGGGCCCGGCAGCCTCTCAGAGAGATCCTGTGCTTCCTAGAAGGGGCAGAAGGGCGGGTAGTGGCCAGGCCTCACTGGACATGCTGGGGGCAAGGCAGCCCTCTTAGCAGTGGTGGGTGACTCAGGATTAGGTGCATTTCCAAATGGCTCTGCCTTGACACACCAGGGTGGTGCTTCCTGAATCAGGGGCCAGGGTTGCCTAGAGGAAATGCGGTCATGACTTGCCTGGCTGGAGAGTCCTGGGACAGGAAAGACAGGCAGCTACTGTGCTATTTGCTGCTCTGGGCAGAGAAGGAGAGGGAGATGGACCTTGCCTTCCCCCTTCCTCCCATGCTCCAAGCGCCTCCATGGTGAATCAAGATGGCTGTACACCCAGGGGTCAAGTCTATGCCCCCTCCCTTGAATCTGGGCTGCCTGTGGCTATGCTGGTCAAGAGGATACAGTGAGTGGCTCTGTGCCAGTTCTGCCTCTGGTCTTTTTAAGAGGACTGGTGGCTTCTGCCTTGGTCTCTTGGAGTTCTGAATTGCTACATGAAAAGCCAGACTAGTGGACCAGAGAGACTACTCGGAGAGCCCGTGACACTACACCAACAGGGAGAGGGACTGTGTCGTGCCCAGCCTTCCAGCTGTCCTTGTTAAGGCATCAGACATGTGAGCAAAGCATCTTGGACAGTCCAGTCTAGACCAGGCTCAGCTGAATCCCACTATGTGACCCCAGTCAACGCTGCATGGAGCAGAAGAATCACTCAGCTGTGCCCTGCCCAAATTCCTAACCCACAGAAAGGAGAGGTAATAATGGAATGATTGCTTTTTTAAGCCACTGTGTTTAAGGGTAGTCAGCTGTGCAACAACAGATAACTGGGACAGCCTCCTGTGGGGGGAACCCAGAAACACAGGCTGCAGAGGCAGGCCCAGGATTGTCACAGGACTCAGAATAGAAGTTAATTCTATAATAGCGTATTTCTTGCACACCTAGTGGGTACACTGAGATTCATTTCAGGAAAACTGAAAGGAAGTTTGTCACAGGGCCTGGCCCATATAAGCACTCTATCAACCGGAGCTATTGCCTATTGTTAGGATGGGGTTCCCAGTGACTTGGGGAGCTAAGAGGTCACATCCTCCTTGGCCATGGCCCTGAGCCATCCTACTCTGGCACTCTGGCTGCTTGGGAAGGCAGGAGAGGCAGAGATCGGAGCTCTGAGGCTTGTAGTGTGAGGAAGGTCAGCGCCCGGCCTGTTTTGCTCTCTCTCTCGTTCTCCCCTGACTCCCGCCTCCCACCAGGCCTTTGGGGCCCTAAGGACTTTCCAGGGCCATTGTATAAACCACCCACAAGTTTTCTCCCACATGCAGATCTTTTCTAATTTCCTGCCCTGTGGCGGAACCATCGGTCCATGAGCAAGAAGAAGGATTGGCCTGAGAGAGACTTGCTTCCAGAATAGGGTTTTTCCCCAAAGCAGGAACACGGTAATCAGACTTTGCTATAGTTGGGAGAACAAAGTTTCCCCAAGCAAAACGTCAATTCTCAGAGCACGACGCAAATCAGAAGTAGAGTGGAAATGGGGTTGGGAGCCCAGCCATATAACGTGCCTGTGCTTTTCAGACTGAAAGCCAAGTTCCCTGTACTCTGACTCACCAAGGAGAGGCAAAAGCAGCCTGTGCCACCTGAAACCGGGGAAGAAGTCAGCTCTGCAGATCTCGAAATACTGCAAATAGCCCTCAACACATCTAGGGGACTGGCCTTCGTGGAGGTGGGCATAGAAATCGCTGGAGCCACAGCACACTCTTTTCATTAGTTTCACGTATACAAATTTAACCAGAGTAAAATGGGAGTGGAGGAGAAACTGAGCTTTGCCAGCCAAAGCCACGCTCCAGAGTGAGCCATACCTTCCCCCAGCCCTGGCTCCACCACCTTCTCACAGGTAGGGTATCTCATCGGGTCGAGTGTGACCGCACACTGACATCAACGTGCAGTGAACATCTGTGGTTTTCGTACGACACAGCCCCAGATGCACTCCACCTTCTTCATCTAATGCACAACTAAAGAAAGAAATTTCTCCCAATGTTAGATAAAAAAAATTGGTTTTGTTGGGTGTATTTTGAACTGGAATATTTACATATACTATATTTTAAAGATGATTTAAGGGATTTCGAGGATAATTTTGACTATACCCAATTTTTATCTTTTGTGTCAACTCCAGAACCACTTAAGTCATTATTTTATAATCTCCTTTATCCAGCCAACTTACAGATCCTTATTTTTATAAGTGGTAATGAGGTGAAACTGACCCCAGCTCATTTTTGAATTATTCTGAATTTCAGAAAAATTCAGCATGCTCCAAACTAATGGTTTTATGATACACATTATAAATAGCATTCAGAACTTGGTAGTGTTAACATTATCTTATAGTATCTTAACATTTTCTTTCTATATTCCAAAGAGCATAAAGAAAATTTCCGTTCAGACCATTAACCAGATAATGTTAATGCAAGCCATGTACGTAAATGTGAAACTACTGGCTGCAAGAATACTCTGGGAATTGGTTAACATTATAATTTTTGTCAACAAATGGCTAACCTAGTTTAGCCCCAGGTGGATTTGAGCTGTATCCAGATGCTTGATGTGCAGGTAAACCACGGACAGTATCTGCATGGGAGAGTAATGAGCAAATCCAACAGTAACTGGAACGAATCCTTTGCTTTAAGTAATAAGTTTTACCCTCATTAAATGCATTAATATTCATGAGTAAATGGTTATATCTGAATTTTCTATTGTAATGACCCAGATTCAACCAGTCTTCCCCCTCTTTAAATGGATACCCAGCCACGATTTCACTATGACTAGACTAGTACATACAATTTATGAATTTATTGTCTCTTTGTGGACATGACTAGAATGTCAGGGTTTCGATTGCATTCTACCCTTTGAGGCATTCCCCATGGCACTGGAGCACAGTGCCTGGCACATAGTAGGTGCTCAGCAATGTTCAACACAGGGAGAAACAAATGCCCGGGGGACATCGTGGACCCTCCACGGCAGAAGAGCACAGGAAAAGGCAGCTCACGGTGGCTGCAGGGACCAGGGCAGCAGCCTTCTCGGAGGAGGTGGGGCAGAGCTGAAGCCCAGAGAAGGGCAAGAGTCAGCTCCGGTGACAGGTGTGCGAAGGGCATTTCAGAATGAGAGGAGGAGAGACAGACTTAGGCAACGGGCAGAGGTAGGAAAGTGAAAAGCGTGGTGTGACCTTTGTACAAGGTGAATTGCCAGGCAAAGGGGACCCTGTGGGCTTCTCAGACCAGTGCCCTCTTTTCTAGGAAATGTCCTCCCCCAATTCAAGTTTTTTTAGTGAAAAATTGTGATATTCTTACAATATCACAATTTGTATCACATCTGTTTATCGCAGAAGCTTGGCCCAGGGTGGGAGGCTGCAGTCTTTGTCATGGGATGTTGGAGCTGAGACAAGGGTATCAATTCACTCTGGGAGGCCAGACTTTTGATAAAAAATTGGAGTTGGAGGTGGCCATCCTCTGCCATTTATATGGGAAAAGTGACAATGTGTCTACAGGTAAAGGGAAGCAGAGATGTGTGTGTGTGAGTGTGTGTGTGTGTGTCTGTGTGAGAGAGAGAGGAAATTTCCTTGGAACACTGTGCCTCGCCTATCCAGGCCCTGGTTCCGCCAGAGGTCCACTTGGCATCCTACGTCAGTATGCCTCTGAGAAGTCCCCCCTTTTATCTCAAGGTTAGTAGAGTTGGTTCCTGTTACTTGGCACTAAATTAGAGGTTTTTATGTGCATCCATAGCCTAACACTGGATTGGGCAAAGGGGGTCTCACAAATTATTGCACAAAGCCCATTCTTAAACCCAGAGGTGGCCTCGCAGATCCGCATTGGATGACGATGATGAAGAGTGAGGAGGAGGAAGCAAAGGAGAAGAGGTGTTCGTCACACGGCTTCCTGCTCTTTGTCAAGGTCACTGAGCTGATCACCACTGAGCAGCAAAACACCTGCTGGGGGCCCCAGCCCAGCCCAATTGGAGAGTTTCTCCAACTCTTCCTGCACATACAATGAGATGCAAAATGCCAAGTCCAGAAAACTCTGACAGATGTCACCGCTCTTGGCCAGTGGAAAGAAAAGGTGTCCAGCACTGGGCTGTCTTTTTTCCACTTTCTGTCTGCATGCCCAGCGGTCTGGCTCCCTGCTCCTCGCCCTGGGGGTGGGTGGATGCAGGCCTAGACCTTCGCTCCTTCACCCCAGCCCCACCAGCTCTCATCCCAAACAAGCAAAACAAAGAAAGAAAATCTGGGCCTGTTGACTTCCGGAATCAACCTAAATGTCTGTAAGCTTCTGGAAGGCAGGGAGTGTGCCTTTGTTTTATTGTTTGTTTTTCAGGGGCAGAGTGGGGGGAATGCAGAGAGGTGTCAGTGAAAGCATCCAGGCTTTGCTAGACCACTTAGAGCCCCCACTTCCCCATCTGTGAAATGGGACAGCAATACTTATCTTTCCACAGGGATTGTCTTGGGGGCAGGGGTCTTGCTCTGTCGCCCAGAAGTGCAATCGCAGAATCATAGCTCACTGTAGCCTTGAACTCCTGGGCTCAAGGGGTCCTCCCGCCTCAGCCTTCTGAGCTGCTAGGATTATAAGCATGAGTCACTGAGCCTGGCTTTCCACAGGGACGTTTCAATGATAAAAACAGAGCTGATATATGTAAAGGTATTAGCATATGCCTGGTACATATGCTAGACAAGTAAGTCTAGGTTACCCAGCAGGTACCCTCAAGTCTGACTCTGATGTCACTCAAACACACACATGTGAAAACCTTCAGCCTTTTCCACTCCAGCCTGTGCTTTTCATCCTAAGTGGGCAACCCTTTCCCCTGTTTCTGGCTACTGCAGATGAGACCCAGTGACTTCAGGTCTGCTCTTCTCGGTCTTTGGAAGCCCCTGGCCCCAGCGCAGCTAACCTGGCCACCAGGCAGGACCGTTGTGCTCTGCTCTTTGTCTTCTGCTCTTGCCTCCTCCCCCACCGCCAGCCAGCGCCCATCGCTCACCCTGACAGCCACAAACGCCTATTTATTTGCCGACTAACTTCCTGGTGGTTTAATATCCCCTTGAATTACTGTACAATCTCTCTCAAGTTATATTTGATTATTTTTCACATTTAAAAACATGAACACAATTACCCAACAATGGCACGTGCCGTTACAGTCAGAAATAAAATAGTATTGCAATACAATATATGCATCTTAGACAAGTAGTCAGACCCTAGAAATTATGTCTCCGGCGTGCAGCGAGATCCGCAGTGATAGGTACCATATAAATGCATATGAGACGATAAATAGTTACAAAGGGAGAGGATGCTGAATAATTAATCCACCCGCCTCTCCAGCCACGTTCTTTATAAATCTGTCCCCGGCGTTCATTTGTTTTTTTACGGAAGCAAATATTTAAAAGTAAAGAATAAGTAATGTCCAGGAAGGAGACATAAAAAGAAAACAATCAGTGGGAGGGAGGTGGCGGATTACAGATGGTGAGGGCTGCACCGTCGGCAGGATGGCATTTGCTGAGGAGACCAGGGGAGGGCAGGATGGGGTTGTTCAGCGGGGCGACAGCATTGGTTTGGGGTAACATCTGAGCATCAGGCATCCATGCTGGGTAAATGGCGTGGATTTCTCACCCAGGCCCAGGCCCATGGGTAGATAGAATCCACCCACCTTCTTCTGATACGGATGGGTGTCCAAGAATCTCGGGACTAAAGACAAGGATTGAACGTGACCCAGTCCAAATCTTGGCTTTGATTGACAGCCTCTCTAGGTGACTTGTCTAATTTACCTCTGGCAGCCCTGAATGTTAGAAAGTTCTTCCTGGGGAATCCAGAGTTGTCTCTCTGAGACCCGCCTTTCCCTAGCTGTCCTCCACTGAGAGACAAGAACAGCCCAAGCGCTTCTGCCCTTCAGATACATCACCAGAGATCAGGTCCTGCTCACCCCTTCTCCTGGCTTCTAGGCCTAAATTTCCTCTGATCTGAGATTCCTTTGGGTTCAGAAGCTCCCTCCTAAAATGTGCTTCTTATACCAGTCATTCAAACCCTAGTGGGAAATGTGGTTGTTATTCTCTTTGTATATTTTAGATCCATATTCTTTATCAGACAATGCTTTGAAAATGTTTTCTCTCACTTTGTGGCATGCCTTTTCCTTTTCTTAATGATGTCTTTTGGAGCAGAAGTATTACATTTTGATGAAATCTAATTAACTAACAGAGTGGAGTGCTGGTGGGATATAAAACGCTACAACTACTTTGGAAAATCCCAAGTTTGCAATTTCTTAAAAAGTTGAGGATTCACCTATCATGTGATCCAGCAATTCTACTCCTAGGTTTACACGGTTTCATGTCCATATGAAGATTTGGACATGAATAGCATAGTAGCTTTATTTGAAATAGTCCAAAACTGGCGCCAACTCAAATGTCCATGAGCAGGCAAATGCGTAAACAGACTGCGGTATATCCATACAGAAGAAATTACAACACTGCTTCAGCAGTAAAAAGGAATGAAGTATTGCGGTGCATAACCACGTGAATGAATCCCGAAATAATCATGCTGAGGAAAAGGAGACAGACAAGAAAGATTACATACTGCATGATTGATTCATACGAAAGTCCAGCAAATGCAAATTACTCTCTAGTGGTGGACAGCAGATGGGCGTTTACCAGAGATGGGGGATGCAGGTGGGGAGGGATGGAGGGTGGGATTAAAAAGGGCCTGAGGAAGCTTTGGGGGTGATGGCTATAGTCATGTTGTAATTGTGGTGGTTCATGGGTACAGCCCTATGTCAAAACTAATGAAATTTTATACTTTACATATGTACAGATTTAAAAATTTCATTTATATCTCAATGTATCTGTTTTTTAGAAAAGGAATTAGAATCTTTTCATTAAAGGGTATCTGATTCATAATCCTTGGCAATACTTCTTAAAATCTCCTTTTCTCTCCTGTCCAGTTTTTCTTCCTTCTCCCAGTTGCTTGGGAGCCACGGGCTCTGTGAAGGCCAGAAAGCTCGCCGGGACGGTCACCCTCTGCCTCGCTCTCCCGGACTTATTCCCAGCTCCTCGTTATTATGGAGATCCATTGAGCCTCTCTGGATTCTTTTCCAATCTCCTTTCATCCCAACCCGTCCCTTACCTGAATTTTTCATGACAAGAAAAGATAAGAGATCACTTGGCCTTCCTCCTGCCTGGCTTCCCATTTCCCAGGGTGCCTGCTTGATTATGACGCGATTGTATTGGGATGGAGAGGTGGGGTGGTGAACAGGCAGGGCTCCTACTAACCTAAAAAGTGCCTCTGTGTGAGTTAGAATATGATGCTTGGTCTGAGGAGATGAATTTGAAAAATGCTTCCCACTGGGCACTGCCAGACCTGCAAGTGCCTGGCTTGGGGAACAGATGGCATCATTGTATGAAGTAAGAGGTCCCCACTTTTTCTGTGTAAACACAGCCTACATCAGGGTGCATGGCTTGAGGAGCAGACGATGGCTAAATTTCAGCTCCTAATCACTCCGTCATCAAGAGCCTTTGTTCAGTGCTCAAACTAAACAACAGACCATGGCAGCCTCGGAAGAGAAGAAGCTTTGATGGCAGGTAGAGCCAAATATTGTTAAGAAGAGGTGAAGGTTTCAAATATCACTTGATAATAAATCTTGTCCCCATGCACTTTTATTTTCACTTTGCATAAAATGAATTGTTTATTCACTCAAGCATTGAGAGTTTTTGCTGTTGTAAACAACATTGCAACAAATGTTCTTGCATACGTCTCTTAACGACATGTTCAAGAGTTTCTCTCGGGTAAATACTTCACAGTGACATTATTAGGTAATTTTTGGCTCATGTTCAGCTTTTCTGGACATTTTGAAACTATTTACAAAGTAAGTGTACCAATTTACTTTTCCACCAGAAATGTCTCATCAATTCTTTATTAAATTTCTTAATTCTTTTTTTTTTTTTTTTATGTAGAGACGGGGTCTGGCTCTTGCTCAGGCTGGTCTCGAACTCCTGACCTTGAGCGATCCACCCGCCTCGGCCTCCCAGAGTGATAGGATTACAGGCATGAGCCACTGCGCCCGGCCTAAATTTCTTAATTCTTATTGATCTGGTGGTTGTGAAATTGCAGCTCACTGTGTATTTTCTTAACAAACTTTATTTTTAAGAGTAGTTTTAGATTCACAGCAAAATTGAGTGGAAAGTACACAGAGTTCCTATAAATCATCTATCCCCACCCCCACAAACTGCGCCCCCATCAACATCGAGAACCAGAATGGTGCGTTTGTTGCAACATCATTATTGCCCAAAGTTGAGAGTTGACATCAGCATTCACTCTTGGTACATCCTGTGGGTTTTGGTAAATATATAAGGACATATATGCACCATTGTAGTATCACACCACATGGTTTCATAGTGCTAAAAATCTTCTGTGCTTCGCCTAGTCATGCCTCTCTCCCCACGACCCCTGGTAACCACTAATCTTTTTCCTGTCTCCATAGTTTTGCCTTTTCTAAGAATGTCGTATAGCTGAAACCAAGATTAGCTTCTTTCACTTAATATGCATTTATGGTTCCTCCATGCCTTCTAATGGCTCATTTATTTCTTTTTAGTGCTAAATGTTGATAATATTCCATTTTCTGGACATATCACAGCTTGTTTAACCATTCACCGGCTGAAGGATATCTTGATTGCCTCCAAGTTTTGTCAATTATGAAAACATCTACTACTAGTAAACATCTACGAACTACTGTAAACATCAGCGTGGAGGTTTTTGTGTGAACACAAGTTTTCATTTGGGTAAATACTAAGAAGCGTGATTGCTGGATTGCATGGTTGGGGCATGTTTAGTTTTGTACAAAAGCACCCGACTGTCGTCCAAGGTGGCTGTGCTGTCTTGCGCTCCCACCAGCAGCGAACTGCTTCACATTCTCGCCAACATCTGGTGTTGTCAAGTGCTTTGGATACTGGCCATCTTACTAGGTAAGTAGTTTTGAACTAAAAACAACAATGAGTTTTTAGTCTCATTGTTGTTTTAATTTGCAATTCCCTATGTCACATGTAGAACACCTTTTTCACATGCTTGCTTGCCATCTATGTGTCTTCTTTGGTGAGCTGTCTGTTCAGTTCTTCTGCTCATTTTTCAATCAGGTTGTTTTCTTATTGTTGAGTTTTAAGAGTTCTTTGTATACTTTGAATAACAGTTCTTTATCAGATGTCTCTTTCGCAGGCCCAGTCTGTGGCTTGTTTTCTAATTCTGTTAATGTTGTTTTTTATAGGCTGAAGTTTTTAATTTTAATAAATTTAAGCTTATCAATTATTCCTCTTAAGGATTACGGCTTTGGTGTTGTGTCTAGAAAGTCCTTACCATACCCAAATGTCATCTAGATTTTACCTGATGTTATCTTCCAGGAGTCTTATAATTTTGTATTTTACACTTAGACTTGTGATCCATTTTGAGTTAATCTTTGTGAAGGGTGTAAAGTTTGTGTATAGACTGCTTTGTTCATGTTAATGGCCATTTGCTTCAACACCACTGGTTGAAAAAACAACTTGCCTTTGTTCTTTTGTCAAAGATCAGTTGGCTGTATTTATATGGACCTATTTCTGGGCTCTTAATTCATTTCCATTGATATATTTGTCTTTTTTTTTTTTCTTTTTTTTAGTGATAGCACACTGTCTTTGTTACCATAGCTTTATAGTAAGCCTTAACGTTGGGCAGTGTCAGTCTCCAACTCTGTTCTTCTTCTCCAATATTGAATTGGCTATTCTGGGTCTTTTGTGTCTCTACATAAACTTTAAAATCAGTTTGTTGATGTCCATAAAATAACTTGCTGGGATTTTGGTTGGGATTGCATTGGATCTATAGATCATGTTGGGAAGAGCTGACATCTTGGCAATATTGAGACTTCCTATTCATGAACATGGAATATCTCTCCATTTATTTGGTTCTTCTTTGACTTCTTTAATCAGAGTTTTGTAGGTTTTCTCATATAGCTCTTGTATATACATTGTTAGATTTATGCCTAAGTATTTCACTTTGGGGGGTGTTAATGTAAACAGTAGTGTGTTTTAAACTTCATATTCCAGTTGTTGATTGCTGGTACATAGGAAAGTGAGTGACTTTTGTATATAAACCTTGTATCCTGACACTGTGCTGTAATTATGTATTAGTTCCAAAAGTTTTTTTGTTGATTTTCTATGTAGATGATCATGTCATCTGCAAACAAAGACAGTTTTATTTCTTCCATCCCAATCTATATATCTTTTATTTTCTTTTCTTGTCCTATTGCATTAGCTAGGACTTCCAGTACAATGCTGAAAGGAGTGGTGAGCAGGGTTATTCTTGCCTACTTCCTGATCTTAGTGGGAAAGCTTGTAGTTTCTCAACATTAAGTATGATGTTATCAGCAGGTTTTTGTAGATGTTCTTTATCAAGTTGAGGAAGTTCCCATCTATTCCTTGTTGCTGAGAGCTTTTATCATGAATGGGTGTTGAATTTTGTCAAATGCTTTCCCCAAATCTATTGATATGAATATGTGATTTTTTTCTTTAGGTTGTTGATGTGATGGATTATTATACTAATTGGTCTTCACATGTTGAACCAGTCTTGAATACCTGGGATAAGTCCCAGTTAGTTGTGGCATATGATTCTTTTTATACATTGTTGGATCTGATTTGCTAATATTGTTGAGGATTTCTGTATCTATGTTCATGAGAGATATTGATCTGTAATCCTCTTTTCTTGTAATGTCTTTGTCTGGTTTTGGTATTAGGGTAATCCTGGCCTCATAGAATGAATTAGGAAGTGTTCCCTCTGCTTCTACCTTCTAGAAGAGATTGTAGAGTTGGTGTAATTTCTTCCTTAAATATTTGGTAGAATTAACCAGTGAACCTATCTGGGTATGGTGCTTTCTGTTTTGGGAGGTTATTATTGATTTAATTCCTTTAATAGATATAAGGCTGTTAAGATTGTCTATTTCTTCATGTGTGAATTTTGGCAGATTGTGTCTTTTAAAGACTGTGTCCGTTTCACTAAATTATGAAATTTGTGGGCATAGAGTTGTTTAATAATGTTCTTTTATTATCTTTTTAATGTCCATAGGATCTGTAGCGATATCCTCCCTTTCAATTGTGATATTAGTAATCCTTATCTCTTTTTTTTTTCCTTAGCCTGGCTACAGGCTTACCAATTTTATTGATCTTTTCAAAGAACAAGCTTTTGATTTTGTTAATTTTCTCCATGGATTTTCTATTTTCAATTTCATGATTTCTGCTCTAATTTTTATTATTTCTTTTCTTCTGCTTACTTTGGATTTAATTTGCTCTTCTTTGTCTAGTTTTTTAAGGTGGAGCCCTGTGTGATTGACTTTAGATTATTCTTCTTTGCTAATATAAAAATTCAATGCTATAAATTACCCTCTAAGCACTGATTTTGCTGCATTACACAAATTTCAATAAGTTGTAACTTTATTTTCATTTAGCTCAAAATATTTCTCTTGAGATTTCTTCTTTGACTCACATGTTATTTAGGATAGTTTTGTTTAATCTCCAATTATTTGGGATCTTTCAGATATCTCTCTGTTATTGATTTCTGGTTTAATTCCATTGTGGTTTGAAAGCAGACATTGCATAATTTCTATTCTTTCAAATTTATTAAGGTGTGCCATATGGCCCAGAATGTGGTCTACCTTGGTGAATGTGAGTTTGAGAAGAATGTGTAATTTGCTTTTGTTGGATGAAGTGGCTTATAGATGTCAATTATATGTAGTTGATTGATAGTGCTGTTGAGTTCAACCATGTCTTTATTGACTTTCTGCCTGCTAGAGCTGCCCATTTCTGATAGAGGGGCGTTGAAAGTCTCCAAGTATAACAGTAGATTCATCTATTTCTCTTTGCATTTCTACCCTTTTTTGCTTGGTATTTTTTGATGCTCTGTTGCTAGGTGCATATACATCAAGGATTGTTAAGTCTTCCTGGAGTGTTGGCCCTTTTATCATTATGTAATGCTCCTCTTTTCCCTGATACCTTTCCTTGCTCTGAAGTCCACTCTGTCTAACATTAACGTAGCTATTACCACTTTATTTTGATTAGTGTTAGCATGTTATCTCCTTCATTTTGAAATCCAGTGTAAACCTTTCTCTCCTTTAAAAGCTTGTCTGAGGTGAGTTTGTGACCCTGGTAATCATAAGAGTCTTATATAACCACAGAATCCGCTTGTCAGGTAACCTCTATGGAACCGCTATGGACAACCAAGGACCTAATTTTCTGAACAGCACACACTTTGGGAAATGCTGATCCACACCCACCCTTCATTTTACCAACAATGGGGCTCATGTGCAAATTAGCTGCTGAGCCTTCACCACAAGCCTTGGGTCAAACATGAGGAAGGCAGCGGGCCCTTGAAGCAAGAGAGGCTACTACATCCCCACCTGCCCCAAGAGGGGGCTGAGCAGAAGAGGTTGGATGCCTGACTCAGAGCTTCAGGGCCAGGCTGCCCAGGCCTGCGAATTCTCTGCTCCCACTTGACACCTGGGGGTCACCTTGCCTCAGCTCTGGGCACCTGCTTCACCATGATCATGGCAGCAAAGAGGCTTTTGCTGAGCTGCCTGTAACTGGGGACCTGTGCTGGGACTTACAGAGCCAGCCAGGCCCTGGGCTTCCAGACAGTGCCTCCTGCTGACGGGGCCATTTCTTTCAAGGCCCCTCCATTTTCTGGTGCCTGGAAACCTGAGTCATATTAAATTCTTCTCTCCCTCCCTTAACTGTGGGGTCACTCATCATTTTTGTCCTGAGCTTACTCTGTGACTTTCCTGGGTGCTGGGGACATGGACACAAATCAGTACCTGGTCTGGGGTGAGAGGCGGACACTCACATCACTGCTGGTCCTCGGCCCTGAACCTATCCAATAGGTTCTGGCCTGCGCCCCTGGTGTCCTCCACCACTCCGATGCAGCTCACTCAGCAAAGCCAGAGTGATGCTCACAGATAGGATCACATTCAGTTTCTGCTCCAAAGTTCCCTGCAGCTGGGTCACTGACTGCCTAGGCACACATCTGGGCAGTCCCTGAGGGCAGGGGCCTTGTTCTTTTGTGGACACCATTACACCCCTAGGACCTGGCACAGAGTCTGACATCAAGTAGGTGTGTGGTGAGTATTTGCAGAAAGAATGGGAGAAAAGTGGCATCTGAGGTCCTTCATTATCTGACCCACCTGATGCTGTTATCAATAGCTTTTGTTTCCCAAGACCCTCCATGGACTTCACCTATAGGCACGCTTCTCCACTGAGGAAAGAAACGGCCCTGTGCTGGGTCACCGTGCCAGGTAAAAGTTTGCACTGCTGGTTACAGATGATGTGGGGGAAGCTCAGAGAAGTTCCGTGACCCATCCACTGAGGGCTGGTGAGTGATAGAGCCTGACTGTGCCTAACTCACCCATGTACGTCATCTCACTTCATCCCCAGGACCAGCCTGGGAGGGGCTGTGGATGTCCCACGGAACAGATGAAGGCACAGAGCCCGAGAGTTGCAGCCCTGACCCCAGGCTGCCCAGGCAGCTGCGATCTAAGCCCCGACTCCTGACTGCAGGTCTCTGCCTCCTACCCGACGACATTTCCAACAGCGCGATTGGAGGGCGAAGAAGACGTGGTAGCCACACACTGGAGGTAGGAGGGACCATGTCCTAGAGAGGCTGAGAGCTAATGAAGGACTCATAGCAGCCATGAATAGTTTGTCCTCTTTGTTCCTATTTAGGGGAAACTGAATCTCACTTACTGGGTACATATTACACACCAGGTCCTAGGGACACAGTGATGACACGCTGTGGTCCTTGACTTCAGATGTCCCTTAGTCCGGAGGCAGTAAAGCTGTCAGACTAGATGCCAGCTCCCGGGAGCAGAGCCCTGCGGGATCCACCGCATGGCAGAGCAGTGATGGAGGCGGCACTGGAGCCCTCGGGGCACAACCCTGGTGTTTTAGTTTCTTACGGCTGCTGTCATAAATTACACAGATTTGGTGGCTTAAAACCACACAAATTTGTTCTCTTACAACTCTGGAGCCAGAGGTCTGAAACATGTGGCACTGGACTAACGTTGAGGCTGGCTCCCTCTGGAGGCTCCCGGACAGAACCCATTCCTGGCCTTCTCTCTGGTCCTGCGGCCCTTCGCCTTGGACACCTTCCTGGCCTCTGATTCATCATCTCTTATAGAGACCCTTGTGATTACATTTAGGGCCCACCTGCATGATCCGGGATAACACCTCCCACCTCAAGAGCTTTAATTTAATTACATTTGCAAAGTCCCTTTTGTCATCTAAGGTAGCATTCACAGGTCCCCTTTTGGGGGACATTATTCAGCCTACTGCAGTTAGATTCTCTTAGGTTTGTCCCAGGGGGTAACCTGAAAAATGTCATAAAGCCTGTGAGACAAAAGCCTCAGGAGTTTGGAGAGTCCGAGGTTGTAAACTTAACTCCGACCACAGGCAGCTGCCGCCATGTGGCATTCCTATCCCCCCTGATAAGGACAAAGCTACCCCTTCCCTATCTCTGCAGGTGGTACTCCCCCCAGCCCCGGAAAAACCCTATGAAACCCAAGGCTTTCCCCTCCCTTGGGGTGGATGCTCCTTGGCTTCCACCCATCTGCACCCGGATGCTCAAAATAAACAGCATTTTGCTGCACACGAGGCTTCGTGTGTCTCCGTCTCGGCTCCGGATCTAACAGAGTCATCACTTCTTAACTGATTAATCCCGGCTGGAATCACTTCGCCTCTCAGAATCCCAGTTTCCTCCAGTGCCAAGTGGAGACAATAATCCCAATGGCAAAAAGGTTCTGGCTTTAAGGATTAAGTGGGTGATCTGAGCAAGTTCCACTGCATTACACGGAATATTGATTTTAATAACCGCACCTGAGTTCGCTTCTCCCAGAGCCGTGCTCGGCCCTCAGCCCTCCCGCTGGGTATGACGCAGGCTCCGGCAGCGTTCGCAGGTGGACTAGCTAAAAAAGGCGGGGAGGGGGCTTGAAGTAAACCCCCTTCGACACTCCCTCACATCTGTCCTTTGCACCTGGGGCCCTGAGGCTTTGCTCTGGTCATGATACTGGAAAGCAGGACTGGAGGCTCATGGAGGCACCATGCTGCCCCACGTCCCCTCGGTGAGCGGGGCCCTGTGATGACAGGGTGCACTGGGAGAGGGCTTGCTCCCTCGGCTCCCACCGCCCTGGAGGTACTAAGCATCAAGTTCCTGGCACTGTGTGCACACAGTGGTGCTCACTGCATGCTGCCCCCTCTCCCTTGACCTCCAGACATTGCTGGACTCTCCACACCCATCCCTGCTTAGGTCCGGAGATGCAGGGGAGCCACAGAGGCAATCACCAGGGTCAACCGTGGCTGCCACCCAGAGACCCGGGCCTGCGCTCCCTCCCGTGCAGGAACGTACCTCCCTGGGACCAGGAGGAGCGAGGGCGATGGGCTATCCAGCTCTCCCCACGGTGTGGCAGGTGGGAAATGCTCAGTAACATGCGAGTCTTCGTGCCTTGCCCTTCCCGGGGTATCTGCACCCTAAAGGGGAGGATGAAGACCCTGGTAGAGAGAGGACACGTGGAGCAGGAGCCCTTCTGGCATGGGACAGGGGTGGAGATGTTTAGGAGTGGGGTCTGTGTGACTCCAAGGGGCGCTCCAGGGACCTGTGGTTTACCCCTTACTGTGGCACCCTCGTCTGTGATATGGGGAGATAATCGCTTATCCCCACTTCACAGGCAGGAGAGGTTCGTGCTGGAGCAAGCCAGGGTAGCTGAGGGTGGCTTGCAGGGAGAGGGTCTGTGCATTGGGTTGGGGCTGGGTGGCGCCCCCTCTCTGCCTCTCGCTGTGCTGTTGTCTCCTGGCCTCCCAAAAGGCTTTCTGTCTCAGGCTTAATAAGCATCATGCCAGTGGATTACCTTAAGGTATTTTAAAAGATACCTTTAAAGTGATTGAAAACAAGCCACACTTTTGCTCACCGGGCTTTCGTGTAGCTACCACACTAGGACACGTATGTGAAGAATGACATGGGCCCCGAGGCCCTCCCTGGCTGCCTGTTGTGAGATGGGCTCTTCATCAACCACCCTCCCTGTGGGACCCTGGGCTTCTGAGCCCTTTGTTCCGAAGTCCTCCTTTTATGGCAGAAAAGCCTCCACCCTGGGAAGACTGGAACGTTGCATGAGCACGAACATTCTACCGACCTGATTTGGGGAAAACAAAGCCGATCAGAAGGCCAAAACATCCCCAAGAAATGATATTGTGTTGGGGCCCTTGACACTAGGCTGGGGCCCAGGGAAGAGGAGGCTCTTACCCAGCTGATGTGGGGATCCAGGGACCAGGGACAAAGTGGCCTGGGCTTTAGGGGAGGGCATGGGGTCTTCCCCAGGGAGAGAGTGCCCTCTGCTCTCTGGTGGCAGACCCCTGATTGAGGTGCTGGTCAACATTTCAGGCCCAAAGCACCTGCCTGGTCTCCGGGAAATCCCACCGAGGTATCAGAGAGGGGAGCTTCGGGCACAGCCCCGGGTTTCCAGCCCCAGCCTTACTTCCCTAAAGCTGGGGTTTGAGGACATTTATCCCTCATCCCACATTCCGGTGCATACAGAACCCAAACCACCTTAGGGGAACGCCTTTGCAAGCCCTTTGGGAGCACCTATTCCTAAGGTGTCCTGGGAATAGTGATTTGCATGTCCCTGGCATGTCCCATTCCTTAAAATCCAGAGAAAATGAATTTGCACAGCACTTGTCAGGAGCTGTCCCCGTCTCCCTTTAAGGCAAGAGATGGCTCTGCCCAGGCTCTAGTCCACGCCAGGGTCCCAAGGCCCAGAGCCGTGGAGCAGGCGAAGAGGCAGCACCAAAGAGGCTCGGGAGAGGGTTGGCTCCCAGGGCCTGGCCAAGCCGGCAATCCACCTGCAGAGTGCCCAGGGCCGCACACACAGGTGGATGCTCCACGTGCCACCCTAGCAGGTGCCTCATAAACCTTTGACATTTCAGTGCCAGAAACCAAATGTCACTGCAGAAACCTGTCCCTACAAAGACCTCATGATCCATCCTCCCTCCGACATGGGTAACTGGAGTCTAAACCTCACTTCCCCTGGCTGGAGCCCTGACGTGAGGTGATGGGTGGGACAAAGGTGATGGGAAGGGCGACAGAGCCGGGAGTGGGTGACGTGACTGGTGGGATGCCATGAGTTTGTAAATGGCCGAGGCTGCATGCCACCGAGGACAAGGGCCTTCCGAGCACCCAGGCAGGACTGACCAGGTCCCAGAAATCTCCCTGCACCCCTCCATCCCATGCCAGTAGGTCTCAGCCATTTGAAGCTTCCAGGGCAGCTCTTCGGAGCCAATGTCATAGATCATGGGGAGACGCCCCCCTTGGAGCAGGCAGCCCAGTGCAAGCCACATGCATAGATGATGGGGCCAGGTCCTGGCCTGATGGTTCCCAGAAGCCACCGTCCTTCTGCCTCCCCCAGCCAATGCTAGGGGCCCTTTCCAGACCCAGAGAAGTCTCCTTGGGGACAGAAGTCCACACGTGGAAGAACACCCCAGCGGAAAGATGAGATGCGAGGAATCAATGTGTCTTACTGTGGCGGCTTTTGCTCCCAAACTGCCAAGTATGTCATCACTCAGCCCTCCCGACTGCTTGAATCTGACTTACCTGCAAGAGAAAAACACAGATGGGGATGACGGCCACCTCCGCACGGGACGAGCACTGCCTCCGGGACTGCGGCCGTGCAGCCCCTTGTGCTAAGGGAGAGGCAGGCTCCCCCCATCAGGGCAGGGACAAGCAGGGGCTGCTGCACGTTTCTCTTCATGCCTTGACCTTGACCTTGACCAAGTCCACAGCCTGAGAGAAACGTGGTGCGGCACAGAGGTGGAGACCGGGAAGAGGCTCTTCCCAGGGACCCAGCATGACAGGGAGGCCATGCCCCCAGGCCAGGGGGCAGAGGGCCCAAAGCTCTGCCTCTGCACGAATATTTTCCCTGGGGAGGCAAACAGCAGCCGCCGCCAGGTATATTCTTTTTACTTAGCAACCAGGGGATATGCGATTCACTGGATTTTTTTGTCTTCTGCACAGTTGCAAGCCAAAAGGAGTTAGCAGCTCTGGGGTGGAGTTTGGTTCTCTTTAAACGATGATGCTCCCCCTGCGCATTTTCTGTGCATCAGAAGGAAGCGTGGAGTCCGTTCTGCCCACGCCATGCCAAGCCCGCCTTCTACGAGCCGTTTTCCTGGCAGGATGTTCCCAAACTTTACAGTTTTCCAAACTATGTGAGTGTTGGGGACTCAGGCAAGACAGGGAGGAGAATTCTAAATACTGACGCTTCTCCCCAAATATACATGCACATGCCTGGCACACACTGGGGGATTTTAGTAAACACGGTCTGTCCCACCCTCCATGCTATGATCTCTGACTGAGTTCATATCCTTCGTGTGCATGTGGAGGAGTGGACACTCTTCTCTTGACAAAGCCTGAAGTACCAGTCGAACACTTTCGCCGTCAGTTATTTCCTCAAAATGATTCATTTTAACTCAACTCTGGATATTGGACTATAGTTTGGGTGCACCGTCAGACAGGGGCACACAGCCCAAACCACCAGGCAGGTGTTCACCTGAAATTCAAGATGGCAGCTCTAGGAGCAAACTCACCGAGATTCAATCACGCCTTTTCTACACCCTGTTAATGTCTTCCGAGCCCCAGGCTGGGTTAGACAGGTTTCTTCCCTGCGCTCCTCCTCACAGCATGGATATGCTAATGCATATTGTGACTCTCTAGTGCCCTCCACTTCCTGGCCCCGGGACCACTGTCTCTGCCTCAGGAGATGGGAATATTACCCATCTGGTTCTCGTGTTAGCCGCTCAGGAGTTACTGTTGGCACCTCCCTGTTCCCCAGTTCCACAGAAAATCTGCCACCAAGTCCTGTTGATTCTTCCTCCTAGATCTCTCTGGAAGCCACTGCCACTGTCTTAGAGCAGGCTGCCATCATCTGTGGAACTGATGGCTGGTGCCCAGGCAGCCGTCTTGAACTGTGAAGTAGCTGCCTTGGGCTGATATTGGCAGACCAGGAAGGTAGAAGGAGCCCAGGTTTATGATTTCTTGAAGCCGCTGTACCAGCCCTGTGCCAACCACCTCCTGCCTTCTTTCATGTGAGAGAGAACTAAACTTCTTTATGGTACAAAGCGATGATTTTTGGGCGGGGTGGGGGGGCAGGTTAATTACACACAGCTGAACCTCCTCTGACTGAGTCACTGAGGCAGGGAGAAGGGATCTGACTTACGAGCAGTTGTACCCCTGGCAGAGCATTCGTGACTCCTTGAATTACAAAGTGATTGAGGGGGGAGATGGGAGGAGCGAAGGTTCCACAAGTGAGGCGGCGCCATGGGCCCGTGGGAAGGAAGTCACCCTCACAGCCACTGAGCGCGGACACTGTGTGTCCACCTGTATTACCTCATCCGCTCCTCATGAGACACGATCCTAGCGCTTGGCTGTCATTATTTCCATTTTATGAATGAGAACAGTGCGTTCGGGTAGGTGAAGGAACTCAGCAAGGCCACAGTCGGGGGTGGAGGCGGGATTCAAACCCAGCACGTCTGGCTCCACAGCCTGGCCCTCAACCGCCGCCTCCCTGGAGGTGTGTTTGTTTTACATAAATATCCAACAGATTGAAGTTTTATATGTAATATGCCAATTTTTTGAGACAGCACTTCTGTTTAGGGTTTGACATCTCGTTTTATGAAAATAATAACGGAGCCCAACTCTCAGGGTTGTTTGCTGGGAGGAGTCCGCACAGGTGGACACAGTATTTGTGCTCTGTAATTGCTGGGCCGCCTGTAACTCTAAATAGAATTGACTGTCAGTCCGGGAGGAAAATTAAAGATCTACGAGGCCTTCAGATTGTTACGCTATTAATCGGTGGTGGCAGCAGTCCTAGGGACAGGCGCAGCATCGTGGACCTTGTGGATTAGCAAGAGTTAGGCCGCTCCAGGGGAGCAGAGGCGGTCCAGCCCGAGAACACCTGCTTGGCGACCTCTATGTGCCTCTCCTTCTCCTTGAGGGGAAATGGGGGTCCCCGCGAGGGTACATCTGCGCAGTCCCGTGTGCGGGCCCGCGGGCCTTCCTCAGGCTGCTGCTGCCCTCTGCTGGTCACAGCCGGAAGGGGCGGACAGCCTCCTCCCAGCGCGGGGACACCCGGGAGAGGATGTCACTGAGGCTTCCTCAGGGGTTCAGGTTTCCACTGCCCTGTCATGGGAGTGTGGGCAATGGCCAGGTGATTTGTCAGGAACTGAAGGAAGACACCACGTTATGTGGCGCCTGGTTGCCTCCCGAAACTATGCACAGGGTTGCTTTGGGCACCGGGGCTGTGTGGAAGAGGAGGAGGAAGGTCTATTGGAGGGGCTGAGGACCCTCATTATCACCTTTAAGTGACACACCTACCCCCGAGATACATCAACTATTGCTCTAATTTTCAGAAACTGCCACTCAGAATGGTAGAATAATTTCCTATTCCATTGCTGTCAAGACCTTAGATGATGGGGTCAACTGTCTGCATTTGAGTCTCAGATACTAGGGTGTGTCCTCAGGCAAGTTATTTAACCACCCCCCCACCCCAGGCCTGCTTTTCTCTCTGGGAACCGCGGGCCCCGCAGGCTGGACAGGTGACTGGGAGGATGTCCTAGCAGGCAGGCTGCGTGCCAGCACGGGCCGGGCACAGCGCAAGGCTCAGACAACCAAGCAAAAGCAACTGCGGTCCAAGACCCACCTTGCAAGCAGCAGCACAGATTGGAACCCGGACTGGCTACCTCCCTCTAGGGACAGATGGCCTTGAATGGGGCTGTTGAGGCACAGGCTAAGGTGAGAGTTGGGGCTGCCCTTCTCTGAAATGCGAACTGTAAGTCTGGCGACACGGGCCCTCCTGCAGGCATCTCAACTCTTGCTCAAAGTCGAGGTCTCTGAGATCTCCGAGCACCCTTCCCCGTGGAGGACCCTGCTTCAGCCTTTGGGCACCTCTCACTTCTCTCTGCTTTGAGCTGAACCAAGAGCGTAGAGAATGACAAATCTTTTTCCTGGCGTCCTTGCGTCATTTTATTATATTTGGCGTTTGTTTATTCCACAAATATTGACTGCAAGCCTTTTCTGGGCCTGGCACCATTCTGGGGGTGGAGAAGCAGCTGTGAACACAACCGCCGCCGGACCTGCCCTGGTGGCGCCCACATTTATTTAAGTAGAGACGAAGGGAGACAGGAAGGGAACGCGTGACCAGAGAGGACATTAAAGGGTGAAGACGCTGGGGAGAAACAGGAGAGCAGGGAAGGAGGGGAGGAGCGTTGCTGTCCGGGAGGGGGTCAGGGAAGCTCTCGCTAAAGGGAAAGTGAGCCTCGTGGATGTCTCAGGGAAGAGCAGAGGGATCAGCATGAGCGAGGGCCCTGAGGCAGGTGTGTGGGTGCCATGTTTATGGGATGGCAGGGACGCTGGAGCCGCCCGAGCCTCGCGGGTACGGGGTGGAGGGGAGAAGCCGAGGCGTGTGGTGGGCGGGGCGGTTCGGAGTACGCAGGACCATTGGCCTTCGCTCCGAGTGAGACGGGAGGCACCGGAGGGGTTCTGTGCAGCGGAGGGACACGGTGGGACTCACATGTGGAGTCCGCCTTTGTCTGCTGGCCGAAGAATGGACTAAACGGCGAGGCAAGGGCAGAGCAGGGGAGGCGCCCGCCACGGGGGAAGAGAGGCAGGTGTGGCTATTCAGGCTGGGGCCGCAGCTGTCCGGTGAGAAGCCCTTGCCAGACATGCCGGGTCGGGGGAGAAGGGGGAGCGGGTGGTCAGAGGGACGGCTGGGCCAGGGGCTCCAAGGGGCTGGGGAGTAGCTGGAAAGGACAGTCCGCATTCCCGCCTATGCGGGATATACCTGGGACACAGGTATGCGTGTCTTTCTTCAAATAGAGGTAGATGCTGTTGTCATAAAAAACAACACTTACGTTAAAAGCTGTTGACTCGTTGTACGTTTGGACGCGTGGGTGCCTTCATTCCTTGGATGCTGGCCACCGTTTTGTCGGTGCTGGGGTGGACTGGGGGCCAACCCACCGCTGACTTGGAGGTGGGCTTTACATTCAGACAGCCTGGTTCGCAGGCCTGGCCCTGCCACTTAGGGGTGATGACCTTGGACAGGTCGTTTCACACCTCCAAGCCTCTGTTTCTCCATCTGTAAAGTGAGGATTATGGGACTGCCTTACAGGGCGGTCAATATGTGGGTGGAGCACTTAGCTCGTAGGAGGTGCCAGTGCGCGTTCCACCTTTCTGCCCCCTAAAAGCCGGCCTCTCTTCTTGCTTTCACACTGGCTCGCGGTGTGGTCTTGGGGGACCTGTCTGTCTCTTTGGTCCACCATCCCTCTCCTGCTCAGAGAGCTCAGATCAGGAAGTGAGACCACGTCAGATTGGTTGGGTTATCGATGAGGTTGCTGCATGCAGTAGGTGCTCAGTCAGTACTCTCCTTGTGGACGAATCACTGCTGGCCTCTCTACTGCCATCCTCCCATGGCCGAGCTGGCTGGCCTCGGAGCACTGGCCCGTTTGCCCTCTGCTTCCTGCCTCCGCTGTCCCCACGTGTCCTTCCTGTCTCCACAGGGCTCAGCCTGGCTCTGCTCTTCTCTGTCGACCCTCAGTCCCCTGGTGATCCCACTCGGCACCCCAGATTTGAACACGGTCTCTGTGCTGATGATTCCACTATTCACACCCCTCGCCATGCCCCCCAACTCCACACTCCCATTTCCCGCACCTTCTCCACATCCCACGTCGATGTCTAATAGAACGAGCTCCCAGACTTCAGAATACAGAAGGCCCGTCCGCCAGGGCAGGGCAGCTGGCTGCCTTGTTCCCACGGTAAGTCCTCCCCTAACATCGTCCTGCTCTTCGCGCCTCTCCCGAGAGGCGTAGTCCAGCCTTGGCCTGTCTTGCCCCCCGTGGACACCAGGTGGCGCCACACACCGCCCCAAGCCCCCGCCGCCGCCGTCCTTGCTGGAGAGAGAGACCCCCGAGAATGCCAGGTCGGGGCGCCATCCCTGGCCCCGCCGCCTCAAAGGAGGATGCTTTTTCTGACCCCAGGAAGAGGATGGCTCCTCTGAGACCCGGGAATTCACAGTTCTTCCCCAGGGGGAGGAAAGAGAATGGCCTCTTCCAGGTTCAGTCTGTGCTGAGCCCACAACGCGCCCCCCGTCCCCTGCCAGGGGACCCCGCGGAGGCCCTGGCGGGCCAGGCACCGTGCCAGGGCTTTCTCACGGTTGTCCATGTCCCATCCAATCCTCAGCACCCCTCAGCATAATTGTCCCATTTGGAGATGAGGAAACCAAGGTTCAGAGAGGCCAGATTGCTTGCCTGAGGTTGCACAGCCGGTGTGGGAGCTGGGATTCTAACCCGGGCCTGTCTGACTCGAAGTCACGGGTCTTCCCCTGTATCAGATGTCCCCTCACTGGCCCAGAGAGAACGCAAAGCTGGAGGCTGGTCCATTCTTGAGTAACACATTTTAGCAATCAAGGGATGGAACAGACACTGGTTTATGCCAGCCACTTTCTTCCCTGTACTTGCTGCCCACTTCCCTGGTGATAAGGATGTGCAAACTGAGCCCAGAAAGGTTATGGCACTTGCCCGAGGACACACAGCACAGCTGTGTTCTCTCTCCTCACTTCCCCCTCTGTGCAGGCAACCTGGAGTGCGGAGGCAGGGCTGTCTGCATCCCATCCCAAGGGAGGCAGCTTCTCTTCAAAGAACCCTTCAAAAGCCTTTTAAGGAATCACCAGGGCGTGGGGGTGAAGCCCAGGAGGGGGTCTCCTTTGGTGGAGAGAGAGACAAGATTCAGACTCCAGGAGAGAAGCCTAATTACAGAAAGATTAATAACCCAGCAGTGCCCGTGGCTTCAGTGGGGCAGGGCTGGTTGCAGGGGCAGGGCTCTCCCCTGCCTCTCAGCCTGGGCATTTGTTTGGAAGCAGATGCCTGTTTTGATGCTCCCAGATCCTGAGGGCGCTGGCCCGGGGAGGGGCAGGAGGGCAGAGGGCAGGGACGAAGGGCCTCTGTGGTGGCAAGGGCTCGGAGCTGAGCGGGCTTCAAATGGGGGCCCCAACCAGCCCCCTTTCTGTGGCAAACTGCTGCCTGACAGTCCTGGACACGGCAGGCATCTGGGAAGGGGAGGCCCAGCCCGGACTGGTTGGGAATGTCCCCACGAGGTAGTGGCCTGTTGTCACCATGGCAGCTGCCGTTATTGACCTGCCTGTATGGGTACCATGCTGCCCTCTCCTCTGGTCAGGACTGGCCCGGGTCTCCAGCAGGGAGCAGGTGGGCTTGGGGAGCCCCGGGGGCAGCATCTGCAGGGGAGGAGAGTGAAGGGGCTGCACTGCCACTGCACAGAGCCTTCCCTGCCTCTGCTTCGGAGCGGGAATGAAAAGTAAGCAAAGCGGCAGTCTGGGGTGCAGACTTTCCTTCTGTGCGGGGAGATAATCATTTTTTAAAAAACGCTATCCGTGAAATCTCTTTTGTTTGTTTTGCCTTCTCTTTGGGCCTGGAGGCCGCCTTTAAAAAGGCTCTGACATGGAGAATGGCAGAGACCAGTCACCAAGGCTCAGAATTGCCCTCGATTCCTGAAGCCCATCCCTGGGCCCTGGGTCCAGTGGCCATGTGTGTGGGCCGCAGCAACGTCCTCAGCATTTCCTGAGCATCTACTATGTGCCAGGCACGGAGTTCGTGCTCTCACGGACGTTCTTGGCTTCCTCCTCACGGCTGCCCTGGGGGTGGGAATTATAACGCCCATCACAGATGCGGCAACTCCAACTACCTGCCCAGTCTGCTGGACGGTCAGGCAACAGCCTTCTACAGGTCGGCGGTGCTCTGTCCTGAACAAGGCATTTTCACAGCCATCAGCTCATGGAGCTGAGTGTCCCTGTTCACAGAGGAGGGAACAGAAGCCAGAGAGGAAAGTCACCGGACTAGGTCACCCGGCGAGTCACTGACAATCTGTACTCGAGCCCTGTATCCTTATTCCTAACCCAATGTTCGCTCCACTGTCCAGTGATCAAAATCATTATCAGTTGCTCATGCCCTGGTGTGGATGAGGGAAGGAGATAGCCTTGGAGGTGTTCTTATCTGGACCCGGCACCAATCAGAATGTTCCCCTCTGAGCCTCAGTTTCTGGACCTGTAAAATGGGGGCGATGGTGCATTCTGGAATTGTATCTTCAAGACATAGTGTTGCAATCTGTTTCTTTTCTCCCATCCTGCCTCACCAGGCATTTCCCTCCGGATCAAGAGGCCCTGTTTGCTCCCGTGGGGTACAACTGTTTCCCAGGAGGTTCCCTGACCCCTGCTCTTGCCACCCCTCACATGCGCTGTGCCGCCTCACACTCCCCTGCTGGGGCCGGGCTCATCCCTCTGCCCAGAGCACCCTTTCTCTTGTCTTGGATCCTGCCTCTCCCTTGTTTCAAAACTGGCTCTGGCTCCAAATTAGTCAGTAAGGCCCTTTTCACCTGCCCTCCGCCAGTCCCAGTGGACCACTCTCAGTGCCAGTCACATAACTATACTCTAGACCCACCCCCTCCCCGACCCCGCAACGGGCCAGGCTCTTTCTTGCCTCTGCTGGGATGCTCGTCTCCTGTGTGGACCAGGTGAACTCCTATTCATCCGTAAGGCCCAGCTCAAATGTTCCCTCCTTTGGGGAGTCTTCTCCAGTCCCCTGGCCCACCCTTCGTGGAGGTAATTGGGGTTGTAACACCTGGTTCATGACTCTTGTCCGCTGGCATACAGTAGGAACACTGACTGCGTGTCGATGGTGGAGTCACAGCCCTTGGCACCTTGAATTATCAGCATCTGCTCACCTGGCTGTTTCATTCATCTATTCATTAAGTAAATATTTATTGAGCCGTATAACATAGGACATGCTAGGTCCTATCTGCAGCCTGTTTTTCTGACATGGCCGTGGGCTTCCTGGTGGCGAGGATTGTGCCTAGATCACCTCTGTGTCCCCAGAGTGGGCATCTGCCCCCAGGAATAGCTGGAGGCCGTTCACCCGATAACTACCCGACACCCAGTGCTGCTGTTCGCCAGAGGAGCCCGGCTAGCGTGGGCCCAGCGGCCTGCCCACCCTCCCCTGCACCAGCCCCTCGAGAGGAAGAGCTCGGAGGCCGCATCTTGGGGCGGGGCTGGATAGGCGGGGCTCATTTCCTCCCACTAAGTCCACCGTAGTTTCTAGGGGGTCCGGCCTGCCCGGCTGCCCTTTCGGGTTCAGATTTCGTTCATTTCACACGTGTCTGGGTGCATTGGGTGCCCTCCTCTGTGCTCTGTGCTGGGATGTGGGGGGATGTGTGCCAGTGCTGGGGCGTGCAGGGTGGAGGTGGCCCAGCGGGGAGGGCACTGGGGCCAGGCCTGAACGCGGTGCCATCCTGCAGGGGGAGGCGGCAGCTTCCCAGGGGAGGGACCAGCAAGGCCAAGGTGGAACTCAGCCTGACACAGCTGAGCTGGAGGGGGGTGGGGGAGAGGCTGCGGCACCGAGGCGTCTCAGCTGGCACCTCTGGCTGCCCAAGACCCCTTGTCACACCCCCTGTAGGCCTTGGCTTGGGGCAGAGTGGTCTCTGACCGACTCTGTGGGGGATTGGCTGTCCGGGACCCTCCAGGTGGAGCAGGTCCTGGGGGACTGAGCCGTCCCTTGGCCTTCTGAGTGCTGTCTCAGCCCATATGATCGTTTATCCGCTCCTTCTGACCCTGACCTGGGACCTCAGCCGTGAAGTCCGTACATGGACGGCCCGCCCTGCCTGTGGCTCCCCTTGCCAGATTCCCGGGACCCTGCCCGCACCCCGTTCCTCAGAGCCCCCAGGCCTGTGCCTGGTCAGGACCGCATGTCTGCTTCCCAGGGCAGTGAGTGTAGGCAGCTGGGCCAGCATGAGATCGATGCCCGTGACAGCGGCGAAGGAGGGAACAGATGTTTTCTGAACAGCAAATCCATAGAGCTGGGGTGGGAGCAGAGGGAAGGAGGGACAGAGCCGTTTTGCATTCCAGAGCCAGCCTGCAGGCATGATAGATGGAGGGGCCCGGCAGGGGCCGGGGAGGCACAGGGTGGGCTCGAGTCCAGCGCCGACCTCGGTGCCACAGACCGCAGGCCTGGAAGGAGGAAAGGCGGCCGAGCACAGACTTTCTGTCTGGCCCTCTGCTCAGTCGCAGCTCCCCTTGAGGGGCTGGGGGCCAACCCTGCGACACTTGCTCGGAAACTCCAAACATGAATCCTGCAAATTAACCTTGAGCTCCCCTCCAGGAGGAATTCCACTGGCAGAAACGTGGGCAGCGCGGCGATGTGTGCGTGCGTGTTCACATGCTGATGGGCGTCCTGGCGGAACAGCCAGGCCTGCAGTAGATCCAGATGCTGGGCATGGAAAGTACCCCCTGCCGCTTTCTATGACACGTACGAATAAATAAGTGCCACCTTCTTTATCACATATTTCATTGAATTTCCCCCCCCCCCAAATTGGTGCTCCTAGCAGATTTCTCACTGGGTCTTCTTGGGGGCATTACCATAATCTGGCCGGTAAACACCCAAAAAACCCCAAACCACCTTTAGAGTCAAAGAAACTGAAGCTGAAATTCCAGCTTTGACACCTACTGTGCTGCGATTCCAAGAATCTCCACCTCTCTGAGCTTCAGTGTCCCCATTTGTCATAGAGGGGAAGACACATCTGCGTGTATAGACCGTGTGTGGGTGAAATGCCAGGATTTCTATAAAGCAAGTGGGGCTGGGAATCGCCCTTGGGTGGCTCTCTGACATTTGGGTGAAGAAGGGGGCCGTGTACGCTTGGGAGGGTGGTGGGGAGGAGGCTGCCTGGGCCTCCGCTGGGCCAAGAGCTCCCCATCTAGGCCAAATGCCACCACGGAGACCCTTCTTGGCTGCATTCTCATCTCCGAATGCTGTCTCTGTCATGCGAGCTGCTGCAGAAAGTTCCGAGAGGCTGGAATTCCCCATGTGCTTCTCTGCAAAAGGGGAGCGAGAGGAAGGGTGCGCGGTCCAGGCCCATAATCCCTTTCTCTGTGAGATTGGCTCAGGCGTGCCGTTAGGGGAGCAAGGCTTTTAATTAAAAGCTTTGACATTTACTGGAGCAGCAGGCCACCTGACGTTCCCATGCTGCTGTTAGGATTCTTTGGGGGCCTGGAGCTCTGGGACCAGGTACAGCCTCCAGACACCTCCCCTCTGCAGCCCCACCCCTCCCAGTGGGAGCGGTTCTTCGGGTTGGGCCTTGGTGGGGCTGAGAGGGCAGGAGGCAGGTGGGGGGCTCCCACCTGGGCTCCTGCAAGCTTCAGCCTTTTCATCTGTCACCCAGAGAGGGCTAAATGCCACAGCGTGGTTCAAAACAGACCTGCAAGTGTTGTCTTCCAAGTCAAAGCTGTCGTGGGCTTTGCTGGATGCCTGGGGGTCACCATGAGTCACCACCTAGGACTTGGGCCCCCAGGTCCATGGGGTCCGTTGGGCTCTTGGGCGGTGTGGGGTCAGGCGAACCTGCGCGCTAGTTCTGGTAGTGGAAGCCTGGGGGCTGCTGCCGGCAGAGGGAACCTGACTGGAGGAGGTCAGGAAGGAGAGGCAGGTCTCTTGATTATAAAATAAATGGCTAATGTTTTCCTCATTCTGTTCGGGGCCAATAACAGCTTTGTCCCGAGCACTGTTCTTTGAGAGCCACTGAACCAGTGGTGGGTGAGTGGGTGGTGGGGAAATGCCAGAGACCCAGCTCCTGCTCCTGACAGCGCCCCCTGCAAGTCCAGGACAAGAACAGAAACAAGGTGGGGAGGGGCACATAGTCAGGGTCACAGCCCGTCTCAGCCCCAGGGAGGACACAGCTGCCGGCCCCACCCAACGCTGGCCACTGCTACTGCTGCAGCCACCAGGCACCTTCCCCCCACGCCCCCGCCCCTGCCTGTCCGCATCTCCAGCTCCTACTGTGGCTGGACCGTGGACACGTGCTCACATCTTAGCTGCCAGGGAGGCTGGGAAGTGGGTATCTGGCCTTCTGGGCTTTTCCACAGGGAAGTGGACCCAGCCTCCCACCCAAAATCATAAGGCAGGGAGTTTCTCAAACCTAGGAGGAGTTTTTAAATGCTGAAGTACCCACCCCAAGCCCCTCCAAAAGATAAATGTCACTACGTGCAACTTACGTGGCAACCTCACTGCAGTGCCCACCCAGACCATCCCTCCCGCCACACCTGCCCCTTCCAAGGCAGCGTCCAGGCTTACTGGCTGGAGCACTGATGTCTGCTCAGGGTGACGTGGGATGGGGGCAGAGTGCCCTCCCCATCCCCATTAGAAGGCCACCACGCTCTCATTGGAAAAGCCAAGCGCTGGGAGCCTAAAAGTCCTGGGATTGACCCAGCTTCAGCACCTGGCAGCTGGGGAGGCTTGGACAAGTGACTGGATGTTCCTGAGTCTCAGTTTCCCTGTTTGCTAAATGCAGATGCTCAGACTGGGTGACAGAATCATTGCTGGGGCAAAGGGTAACGACTAGAACATGTCGAGCATAGTGCCTGGCAGGCATGCAGTCGTTCTCCACGGCAGCTGCAGGAGTGGTCCTATCCTTCCCCTGCTGCGAACCTTCCAGTGCCTTCCAAACTCCTTGCCATGGTCTGCAAGGCCCTGCAGGCTCTGGCTTCAGCCTCCTCTGCACTCAATCCCTACCACTCTGCACCACCCCCCCTCCCCCCACGGGCTCACTGCGCTTCAGGCCTCTTTCGTTCTGCTAAGCCTAGTGAGGCCGCTCCCACCTCGGGGCTCTGCTCTGCTCGAGGTCCCATCTTGTCACTGTCTCAGGTTGATTGCTGGGTCCAAAGCAGGCCTCGCTGCCTGGTCCCCATCCCATTTACTCTCTAAGATGTTATATTATTTTACTGCCTTTCTAATACTTTTCACTCTCTGAAATCATTGTAGTAGGAGGTGGACAAAGACATCCTGTTGCCTTGGGACCTGGGCTGAAGTGTGCGGTCTGGGGCCAGGCAGCAGCTCTATATTCTAAACACAACTGTTGGATGCACGTGAGCTTTGCTGAGGAAAAGTGAACATCGATTTTGTGACCACCGCCATGTGATCCCAGATGTGCAAGAGAAGGCTAGAAATTCCAAAAGAGATTGGAGGAGGTGGGTTCACAGGAGTACTGAGCACTTTGTTCTCCTTCCCTTCCATGGAGGGGTGCTCCCAGGTCACGGCCTGGTGACAGGGAGCCAGAGATGAGGGTGAAGGGGAGGCTGGCAGCTCATGCCACAGCCAGGAGTCCTGAGCGGCAGACACGCAGTGTAGCCCCAGGCCTGAAGCTCGGTGACAGAGCCCTCATGTCCTTGGGGCTTGGGGGTGTATACGGACATAGGGACTGGAGCATCCGGGAGGCTGGGGATGTGCTGAAGCAGCCTGAGGGGACCAGCTAGAGAGAGGGCTGTGCCGTGTGGTAGCTCGAGGGTTTGCGAGTTTCCTGCGGCCAGGTGGGCTCTGAAGAAGGTAAGCGGGCTTGAGGGACGTGGCTGAGACACCGTCCCCTCCATGCCCAGAGGGCTGCTGCTGGGACAGAGGACCAGAGCAGAAGGAGGCTGAGTGTCGGGGGACTGGGGACACGGGGAAGTTTACCAAAGCTCAGCGGATGAGGGCATCTATCTGCAGTGGGCTGGGAAGGAGCCGGCATGTGACGGCCATGTGCGCTGCTGGACGACATCACAGTCAGCCCGTGTCGGCCAAGAGAGAGTCGCCAACAGCATCAGCCAAGTCAAAAGACCCTGGTCCCTTCTCTGCGGGTCTCCTGCCCTGGGCCGGGTGGAGCAGGGAGGCGAGGAAGTAGGCTGCACCTCCCTCCCTTGCCCTCCCCGGGAACGCAGCTCTGCTCAGGGCAGGTGAGAAGGTTTAAACCGCTGTGAGGGTGCCATTTTAATTGCACAGGACTTTCTAACACTTGAAAACTGAAATTATTCCTTGATGAGAGCTGAAGTGATTGGAAAGCTAGGAGAAGAGCCAGGGTGTCGTAAAACGGTCGTAAAATGGAGAAGGAGGAATAGGAGAGAACAGAGAGTTGAAGATAGAAGCTGTTTGTTGTTCGTATGCCCTGTCAATCAATGCATTTGTTACCTTCTGGTTCACATATCTGTTAATTTATTTCCTGCCTCCCCACACCTGCTTGACTCTAAGCTCCCCAAGATCAGGGATCTTCTCTGTCAAGGTCACTGCTGCATCCTCTGCACCTAGAATGGCTACTAGAGGCTGGCACATAGTAGATGCTCAAGAAATAGGTTTCGAATGTGTGGAAGAACAACAAAGTAGGTGCTCAAATATGTTGGCCAATACTGGTATAATTTTATTAAGTTGTTTAAATCTATTATTTGATATTTGAAGGCTACCCTGGTTAAAGCTGCCCAGAAAGCCTGGGACCTGGGGCTAAGAGGGGGACCAAGGGATAGATTTCCCAGGAAGATGCATTGGGCCAGGGCCCCTATTCCCCAGGGACTGGGCCACTGGAGGCAGGAAGCTTAGAGCTGTGGGGATTGGCCCCTTGGGGCTGGGTGTGGAGTGAAGGCTGGGCCTGGCCCCAGCTTTGGGACATGGCTGTGGCCAAGCTCCTGCTGAGAATGGTGCGGGGGGGCTGGAGGCTCAGAGCCCCCTGTGTGAACCTCCTAATGCCAGAATGAGACCCTTTTCCTGCCTGAGCACTTACATGAACCTGGCACTTGGCACATTGCTCTTGTTAGTCTGCCAGCCACCATCAGGGAGGGGCACTGTCTCCACCGTTTTGTAGTCTTGCTCTGCCAAATCCAAATTTTGAGTTCAGCCCCTCCTGCCATTTTCACAGCCCCTTTGCATCCCTAACTTCTTTGCCTGCAACTTTATGAAGCAGTTTACACGTCTGTTTTGTGTAAGGCGAGAGGCTGGGGCAGGAGGGGGTATTAATTCCCTAGGGCTGTCGTAACTGGGGTGGTGTAAAGCAATATTTATTCCCTCCCAGCTCGGGAGGCCAGGCGTCTGCATCCACGGTGCCCACGGGGCCACGCTCCCTCTGGAGAATCTAGAGAAGAATCCTTTGCTTCTAGCTTCTAGCGGCCCCAGCACTCCTGGGACCAATCTGTCTCCACCTGCACCTGGCCTTTTTCTCTGTGTCTCTGTTTCCACTCTTCTTATAAGGACTTTGGTCACTGACTTAGGGTGGACCCTAAATCTTGCATGATTTCATCTCAAGATCCTTAACTGCATGATACCTTCAAAGACGCTATTTCCAAACAAAGTCACAGTTTGAGGTTCTGCGTGGGCAGAGATTTTGAAAGGACACACTCCACCCACTACAGAAGGAGTCTCGACTGGAACGTTCTTTGCACAGGGACCATGCAAAGCGCCTACATCCTCTACTTTCCATTGTGTTCCAACAAACTAGGAGGAAAGCTTTGTTATTTCCAGGGTTTTTTTTCCAGACAAGGAAACTGAGGCCCAGGGAGATCTGGTGACTTGCTGCAAGTCCCATGGCTGCTTAGCGGGGGACCTGGGGTCGGAACTCAGGACTCCTGGGCTCCAGAGCTGTCCATACTGGTTTATGAGCAGCTTGGAGATGGGGGTTTGGCCTTCCTCATTTTTCCATCTCTCTTCTCCCATCATTTCTCAGCCCGGTGCTCTGCACATTGGCAGCACTGAAAACTGATAAAAAGAAAGCGGTAGGTGACCTGCAGAGACATGGGCACTGACCCTGGTGGTGGCTGGGTTGTTGACCACCTGCCACAGACCTCCCAATACCATGCTCTGTGGTGACAAGTGACCATGCCATCTCTTATCATCTTGCTGTACCTGTTCCACCAAAAAATCTTGCAGCCCCTGTAATCTTAGATCCACACTAGCCCTGGAAAACAGGAAGGGCAGCCACGACAATGACGAAAATCCAAACGACAGCTACCATCAATGAAGAGCCTACTACCCTGCAGGTTCTCAGCCAGGAACTTTATGCCCCTGATGTCTTGGAATCCTCACAGCAGCCCAGCTAGGTGAGTATTACTTACCCCACTTTGCAGATTGGGAAAATTGAGGCAATGTGACTTTGGAAGCTTGGAAGAAACAGAGCCAAGATTCTGGCCTGGGTCTCTGTGACTCTGGCATTGGTGCCCTTTCTGGGCCCTGTCTGCTTCTTTCCAGTCTCCTGCCACTGCCTCCCAGTGTGACCAGAGATAGACACCTCTGTCCTATAGCAGATCCCCTAGGTAAAGGAAGGAAGTGGAGGCATGCCAGAAGCAGAGTGTACCTACTGTCAGTCAAGAGGACACCTGCGTCCGTGGGGAGGACACTTATGCCTCTCTGTGTTTTAAATGACTTAAGAGAGGACAGAAGCCATTCCCTGGAGAGCCAATTAATGCAAGTGAATTTGCATATCCTAAATTGGTTCATGAAAATTGTGACAAGCTCCCAGTGGATTTGGGGGTGAGTTCAGGAGGGCTGATTACCTGAAGATGATTTTTGTACTAGTCAAGATCCTTTTTGTTTTATTTCTCCAAAAATTTAACTTGATCTGGCTTTGAAAATAGAATTTATTAGCTCATGGAACTAAGAAGTCCAGACATAGATCATGCAGGCATCAGGCACAGTTTGATCAGGAATTTGGCATCATATTCTGTGATGCCCGGGCCCTCCCCCAAGTTAGTTTTGTTCTTATGGCTGATTCCTTCACGGTGGCAAAAGGGCTGCAGCAGCCCCAGCCCTCACTCTTGCAACAAACTCATTCCAGAGGGAGAGAAAGAGTCTCTTTCTCCAAACCAACAAACCAGATTTCTGCGCTTAAATCTTATTGAACCAACTTAGGTCATGTGCCCTCCCTGCACTAGTGATTAAAGCTTAGGGAACCAATAGAATTAAACTGCTGGGTTCAAGTCTATCAGAGCCTAATCCTGGAGCTGGGGGTGGGATGATTCCATCTCAACTGCTGTAGGACAGGAAAAGCATGGTCTACGTGTTGGAAGACATCCCAATATCCACTCCAGGGTCCTCCAGTGGAAGGAAAATGGAAGCGATACTCTTTGAGCAATTGCTCTGAACCAGACCCTAGGTGGGTTTTGACAACACATTGCATAGTAGGTGTTCTGATTTCCATTTTCCAGATGAGTCAGCAGACTCTCAGAAGTTTGTAGTTTGTAACACTATTGATGTTAGTAGGAGGTGGGCTTTGGGTCCAGACCTTGGACACTTGCCCTTGTTCTCCATCTCCCAAAGGGTTTCTGGCTCTGTTCCCTCCCCTTCTTCTCTCTCCCTGTTTGGACCCCTCCTTCCCTCCTCGCAGTTGGAGGACTGTGATTGTGGGTGCTGGCACAGAGGTTTGAAAATTTCTAAAGGTGGACAGAATCCAGTGTTAACTGCCAAGAACTTGTAGAATTTGCTAATTTTCCCTAGCACCGTGACTCAATATTCTCCACATCAGATTGTTAGGCAAAAGTATAGAGACGGCAAGACGTTTATTAAGGTCACACAGCAACTAATTACAAGGCAAGAACAGCAAGAGACAGAAGGCTTGGGTTCTAACTACCTTTTTCCCCATTGCTTTGAAACGTTCCTGGTGTCTTGGGTGGAGGCATTTCTGTACTCGTGGCTGATGGAAGCCACTGACACCTTCAGCCAGGCTTTTCAGGTGGGGCTCACCTTGTCCAAGACACCTTTACCCCGGTCTGATTTTGAGCTTCTTAGGGACTTCCAGAAACTCACTCTAACCCAACAGACCTTCTACAGACCTTCATCTGTGCCTCCTGTCAGTAGGCTCCCAGTGACCCTCGGTGTCCTTTGGCTCTTTACACCCAAGCCTGCCCTGTGAGAGGCCGACACACTCTCCCCGGGACAGACAGGGAAGCTGAGGCTCAGAGAGTTAAGCCACTTGCCCAGGGTCATGCAACCTGATGAACAGAGCCAGGCGATGACCTTCGGTCTCTCAGACACTGGTGCCTACCTGTGCTACTCTGGCTAGTGCATTGGGAAGGTATTTGAAGGTGAGGCGGCATTCTGTCTGTGTTCTGAAGGACAAGGGAAAAGTTAAGCTATTATATAATCCTCTCACGGGCGCTTTTCAGATTACCGTGTCGTTGCTCATAGACACATTCACTTACTCATTCATTTGATTATTCATCCATCTGTTCAACAACTATTTATTGAGCAATTACTACACGCACTGAGGATACACTGAGTATCCTCAGTGTATACCTGCAATCTCCCCGAAGGGACCTTGGTTCTGAAGTTCTGGGAGCTCAGGAGGGCCCCCAGGTCTAGATGGTGCACCCCATGGCTCTGCAACTCACCACATAGAGCCTAGTAAGAGTACACTATCTTCTCTATACCTTTTATAGGAAGGAAGGAAGGAAGGAAGGAAGGAAGGAAGGAAGGAAGGAAGGAAGGAAGGAAGGAAGGAAAGAAAGAAAGAAAGAAAGAAAGAAAGAAAGAAAGAAAGAAAGAAAAAGGAAGGAAGGAAAGAAGAGAAAAAGAAAAAGAAAGGAAGGGAGGAGAAGAGGAAGGGAGGGAAGAAAGGTTCTCTGTCCTTATGAAGCTCTGGTTACATGATGTTTCAACAATAGTAAAAGCAGACCAGTTGTTAAATCATCATCCCCATTTGACAGACTAGGAAACTGAGGCTTAGCGAAATGATGTGACTGGTCTAAGATTTCACAAATTAAGTGAGTGACATTACTAGGATTCAAACTTTAGTCCCCAACCTCCTAAGTTACATTGCTCTGCACACCACTGGGATGGCAAAGAAGAAAATGTCTCCCTCCCTCCCTCCCTCCCTCTCACTTCCTTCCTTCCTTCCTGTCTTCCTTCCTTCCTTCCTTCCATTTAGAGAAGACAGTGCATTCTCACTAGGCTCTGTGTGAAGAGTCGCAGAGTCATGGGGGACACTCTAGACTGGGGGCCCTCCTGAGCTCTCAGAACTCTGGAACCAAGGTCCCTGTGGGGAAGCTGTTAGCATGCATGCGAGTCACTGCAGCCAGCCCAGGGTGTTTAATCAGGCAGCATTTAAACCATCCCTTTTTGCCTGTGATTATGCCGGATGTTTATATCATTTGTAATGAGAAAAATTGGGACAAATTGCCAAGGACACTTATGTAAATGAAACCAGCAGAAATGCTCCCATCTTTAGTGGTCGGCTGGAGGGCTTCTTTCGCTTTCTCTCCTTTCTCCCCTGGGGATGTCGTAGAGAAGGAATGGTACTTTATAGTCCAAAAACCTTCTCCCTGGGCAAACAATACGCCCTGTAAGACAACTGTTTTACATCTCCGTTGTAATTCTGTCCTTCATGTTATCTACTCTCTCACCCACCTCGCAGGAAAAGTAACTGTATAATACATGCAGTCGCTTTAACTTTCTCTGCCATTCCCTGCACAGAGATTGGTAGATCTTCATTTCTTGGAGTGTGTCTGCAAGAACATTCGGTGGGTCATAAGGAAAAAATTCCTTGTTCAATTAAGTTTAGGGAACATGGCTACAAAGGTTAAGGCAGAGTCTTTCCTGCAGGACATTTCAGAGCCTTAGATACGCTAATAAGCAATGAGAGCCTTCAAGAGCAGATGTGGCTTGTAGGGACCTAGAGCCCCCTCTGCAGGAGTCCTTTTGTGGAATTGGTTGTGAGCAGACCCAGCCCTGGAAACGTCCTGTGAACACTGTCTGCAGAGGGCCCGGATCCCCTCTGCCCGTTACGGTTTGTAAGGCTGGTGCCCACAATCACTCCGATCCTGGCGGGTGAGGTCCCCGAGTGGGCAGCAGGCAGCGGCACAGAAACAGGTGGAAGCCAGGGGCTAGTGGTGTGTCGGCCTGGAGAGGTCAAAGCCCGACCGTGGTCCGGCTTTCTACTGCCCATCTTGACCTGCTGGCCTCGGAAAGGACTTGCTCTTGGACCTCCTGGCCTCGCTGTGTCCGCTGCCCGGGACGCCTTCGCGCCTTCTCTCCCCTGCACCCTCCTTGTCCACAGGGCCCCAGTCTGCATGTTGGCACTTCGCGGTGAAGGCACATTGTCCTGTACCGTCATCTTGTCTTCCCCTCTCGACTTGGGGTCTTCAGGGAAGGGGCCCTGCGTTCCTACGTTGATATCCTTAATTTCCAGCTTAGGGCAAATATTTATTACACACTCCCTAGGGACCAGATCCTGCACCCCAAGGATGCCAAGACAGGTAAGACAGGGACCCTGCCCAGCAAGAGTGTGAGCTTAGTGGGGATGACGGACAAGAAACCACAGTTATGGCTCGGTGTGATCACTGGGGTGATGGATGGGGACGACCAAAGGGTAGAGGCAGGGCAGGGGGAGCCTGGCCCTGCTAGGGACATCCGGGGAGGCTGGACTCCAGAGGACACTTCACGCAAGCAGTGCCAGGAGAGGTAAGCAGGAGTCAGCCAAGTGAAGGAAGGGGTACGGAGGTGCATCCCGGGCAGAGGGAACAGCCTGGGCGAGAGAACATACTGGTTTAAGAAACTGTCTGAAGGTGCAACGTGGCTCTGGGGGAGCACGTTCGTGGGGAGACTGATGAATGCCGGACTGGGCGTCTAGGGAGGAGGGTGCTGAAGAGGGGAGCACGGGACCTACCTTGTTCACATTAGAGGGAAACTTGGAGCGGAGGGAGCGCGGGCTTTCATGATCAGTGCACGGACTGGGACATAGAGACGCCCCCATCCTCCCTCGGCCCCTGCAAGGTCTTCCTCCCATCCTGACTGTGGGCAAAGAATTATTTCAAAATTTAAAATTACCGAAAAACAAACAACCAAAAAACGTCGGTAGCGGAAAAGCACGCTCTAGCCTGAGGGCCTCTGTCCTCGCTGCTGTTCTACCTGCTGACTCCGTCACTGTCCTTCTTCACTACGACAGTGTAAAGCTCCATGAAGACAGGTCCTTCGCTTTGCTCCCTGCTGAATCCCAATGCCCAGCTCAGTGCCTGGCCCATAGTAGGTGCTCAGAAAAAGTTGCTGATTGAATAAATAAATGACAAAGACAGTTATGAGTACCAAGTGCAGTTATCATCTTATCAAATTCTCAAAACCATCCTATAAAATCAAACCTATTACCCTTAATTTTGGGGGAGATGCAGAGAAGTAAGTGACTTGTTTAGGGTTCTATCGTCTGCCATGATTTGAATCCAAATTTGCAGATTTCCACTACTCCACACTGAATCAAGCCCTGTTAAGTAGACATTATATTTCTTTAAAGACTGGCATCCCTATTAAAATAGGCTTGTTCTCAAACATCTTAGCCTTGCCTCTTCCAAGGCTGATGCAGCTTCTGGAGGAAAACATAATAAAACAACAACACGTGCAATAACAGCTACTGTTTATTGAGCACCTACTATGTGCCTGATGCTGTGCTAAGGACTTTACTTGTACCAATTCAATTAACACTCACAACCTTACGATATAAGTATACCCACTTGACGGCTAAAGTAACTGAGGTGGTTTAAGTGGCTCCAGGTCCCAGTGTGTGAGTAGTGAGGTCTGGATTCAAGGACAGAGGCTTGGCTCAGAGCCTGTACTCTCCTGTGGCCATAGCAAGCAGAGGGTGCCAAGTGACAGGAAAATCTCCCAACTTTAACCTAGTGGAAAACCCCAGGCTGCTGGGATTCTCCTTGCAAGGAACTAGCGAGACTGTGATCGTGACAGCAATGAGTTTTTTTCTAGGACAGACAATTAATCAGGAGTATTAATGAAAACGCCAGCTCTGTGACTGTAGAAACTTAAGTAATTTATTGGGAATTGAACTTGGGCCATTAAAATGTTACTACAGGCTTGTCAGCTGGTGTTCATGTGCTTCTGTTACGAGGCCACTTCCTTAATGAAATTGTTTGGTGCTCTCAGAGCTGATGGTGCCTGGCTGTGCTGTGCCAGGAAGAGTGAGTCACCGCAGCTGTGTGCCCAGGCGGGGGCAAAGTGACGTTCATGTTCCGTGTGGCTTTTACCACCTGTGAAGTTCCTGCTATGCACCAGGCACTGAGAGGGAGCGTAAACAACAGAGACGCAGGCTCGGCCCTCAGGGAGCTTGTAAACACATGGGGGAACCAAATGTCTAAAGGCAAGGATGTGGATGTGCAGGATAAAGATGGCACATGCAGTGATGTTATAGAGTTCGATTCTGGCCAAAGGTGAATGGAAGGCTTCCTGGAAGAGGCGTCACAAGGAAAAAAGAATCTGTTTCCTGGTGAGTTGCTTCTTCTCCTAAAATTTGGCAGGGCTAATTGCAGAAACTGGTTATCTGAAGCACACAAATGCATTCTCGATGTGGACAATAGCATTCCCACCAGGGGTAAAAATTGGTTCATGTGGGAATGTTTATGTGTGAGAAAAAAAATCACTCTTTTTATGTTTAAAGCACAGATATTCATAAAGTACATAAATAGATACAGACTATATTTCTGGTATTAAAGTTTCATGGGGAGGATGATTAGGAAAAAAATGTTTCCCACAAGGCAATAAAGAAAACGAGGTTGAACCCTGGTGCAGCCAGCACTGGAAGATGGCGCCCGGGCACGCTGGGATGGAAGCGCCCTCTGGGCCGGCTGGCTGATGGAAAGTGCAGGAACTGTGGCTCATAGGAAGGGCACTGAAGCTTCACAGCTCTGCTGCCTGCCAAATGGGCTGACTGGGTTGGCGTCATGGAATCCCATCTACAGCCCCCATCAGCAGGGTCTCAGGCTTTCCTCTTGGCTGTGGCAATGTTTGGGAAGAAGAGGAGGGAAAGTCCCTGGACAGACAGTCCTCCCCATCTGCTTGTGACACAGCCAGGTGAACCATGCCTCCCTTGGGGACACATCCCCAACCATTCTGCTCGATGGGAACTCGATGGTTATTTGAGAATTGGGTATTTCACTTCATCACCTGTCTAGTGGGCACTAGAGCTGGGGCGATCTCTTGTTGAACTTACTCTGTTCAGTCTGGAAGCCGCCGGTGCATTCATGCTTGTTCCCTCTCCCGGGCCGCAAAGAGCCAGTCACACAGAAACCAAGTGGCCCCGGCTAAGGACTGACCTGGCACAGTACCCATGGCCATGCCATGATCTCCTTTTTCCAGAAACTCTTCATCCTTCCTAGTCTAATAGGACCTTCTTCTAACGTGTCTTTGCATGTTACTTTACAAATGTTGTTATTCACTTTATTCATTTTGTCAGTAAGTATGGCTAGGATCTGCTACAGTAACAAACAATCCCCAAATCTCAATGATTTAAAATAACGAAGGTGCTCCCTCCCTTCCTTCCTTTCTCTTTCTCCGTTTCCTGTGGTTTCTCCACCCTCTTCTCTTTCTCCCACCTTCTCTGTGTTCAAATCTTGGCTCTCTCGCTTACTAGCTGTGTAACTTTGGGTACGTTACTTAGTTGTTTTTTTTTTTAATGCCTCAGTTGCCTAATCTTTCAAGTGGGGAGGCAACAATATTAATAGTATCTATTCAATGGAGTGTTGAGAAATTAAGTGAATTAGTGCAGGTAAGGTCCTCAAATCACACTTGACACAAAGTAAATGCTCAATGAATGTTTTGCCTAATTATTAGCTGTCTTACTATGCTCCTGGAAGGGCTGCAAAAACAGACTAACTAGGCTTCACGTTCACAGTCTCGGCGGGGAGATGGACACATACAGGGGTGGTAGTGACGGGTGCTAAATCGGTGAAGGTGGGGGGACGAAGTGAGAGACAGAGAAGCCTCACCAGGAAGGGAGATTTAAGCCCGATTTTTAGGGAAAAGCAGGCATTCACCAGGTAGAGACAGGGTGGAAGGTGCTGGGGACAAAGGGATCAGACACCACAGTCACGGCAATGTGGGAGACCAGTGTAGCTCTGAGGGAAGACTTCAGCAGGGGAGAGGTGTGATCAACTGTGAGTTCTAGAAAAATCTCCATGCCATGTGAAGGGTGGATGGGACCAGGACTCAGCCCTGTGGGGCAGAGGAGCCTTGAGGAGGCTGTTGCAGCAATCCAGGGAGAGAGAGGAGAGACCTCCCGGAGGAGGAACCAGGTAGGACCTATAGATGGACTGGGCCTTGGTGGGGGAGGGTCTGCCCCAGGTTTGCAGCCTGCACAACTCAGGGGCAGGGCGGACACGCAGCCATTGTCTGAAAGAAGATACAGCATGGGTCAGATTGAGTTCCCTGGATTATAAACGGCCACATTCGCTAAAAGCCAAACCTAACGTTGTTAGGCTGGGGCAGGGTGATCCGTCTGTTCTCCTCCTGCCACCATGACAACGGGCCTCCAACTCCATTAAACCAATTTGCTCCATCTCTCAGACTCGGGAAAATGGGAGCAAGTTCTGGGGGGACTGTGGGCTCCCTGACCTCCGGCTCACCCTGGGAAGCTGCGCATCCGCAGCCCTGCAGGCGGAGGACTAGCTCGCTGTTGCCCACCCATGCTGTTGCCGAGGTTCCCTGGACTGTGATTCAGCCTGGGATCTGGATCCTCCTCGCCAGTCACCCCCATTAGTCTCAGAAAGAGAGCTGCCGGGACAACAGGTGCCTCTTATTGGTGCTGGCTTAGTTACGCTGATTGCTCTTAATTTCTCTGTGCTGTGCCCAGCAGGGCCTGCTGAGAGCTTGCCAGGCAATGTGCACAGCTGGCTGGCCCTTGAGACCAAAGCATGTGGTCCCCAGAAGGCAATTTGGAAAAGGGAGGGGACGGGGGAGTGGTCTAGAGTGGGGCGCACTGGGTGTGAGATGTTTTCTGGGGCCTCGTGCATGCTTTTTGCCTCTAGCTCCATCCAGGGTGCAATCAGGCGTCTGTCTGGTTTCCCCACGGGCCATGAGCTTGCTGAGGGCAGAGATTCTGCCGTGGACGTCTTTATCTCCAGCACCTGTGCAAACCCAGCACAGGGTGGGCACCCAGTAAATGTTTGGGGATTAATCAGGGGTTTATTTGCTAGAATGTGAACTCCATGCGATTTTTGTCTTTGTTCACTGCTGCACATTCAGCAGCTAGGGCTGTGCCTGGCAAGTGTTCAATAAATGCATGTTATTAATAACTGAATGAATGAACAAATCCTCCCTTCCAACGGCCCTGCCAGGTAGCTGTGGTAGACTGTGTCATTCAGTTGCAATTCTTCACTCCCTCCCTGCCCTTCCCCGCCCCACCAGCTTTGGCTTGGCCATGTGACTTGCTTTGACCGATATAATGATCGGGAACCCAGGCCTGACTCCAAGGTGCTGCTCTTTCCTCAGAAAACGGTTAGGTTGGGAAGGGGTTACACTGCAAGGGAGGGAGGGGGCAGTGGGCTTGGGAGGTGGGTGTGCCAGGTTCCCGGCAGGCAGCCATGGCCATAGACACCAGGAGGGAAGGGAGGCTGGAAAGATGGATGCCTGTGTGTCTTGACCCTGAATGTGTTTATATGACACCCTCCTGCAAGGGCTATGTGGATGATTCTCTATCTTCTGACCTTTTTCTGCTCTGAGCAATTGGCCCTGAATTCTCTGCCCTACTCCCTTGGACTCTTGCTGTACTCTGTAGTACAGTACTTTCCCTCGGATTAACCTCACCTTTCAAAGATGTCGTGGGTACAGGGCAGAGAAATGAGCACCAAATGTGGATCGCGATCCCTGGAGAGCTGCAGTATTGGCCCTGCCGAGTCTCCTATGGGTCCGGAGTAAGCCACACCCCTCTTGGACTCTGGACTTCCACACCGGTAGACCAGAGGCTTAAACCAGATAAATTCTAAGGGCCCATCCTGCTCTAATTCTAAAAACTGACGCCCCCTACTCCCTCCCCGCTCAGCTGGGGCTGAGAACCATGTCTCCCAGAATCAAAGGAGGCTGGAATTGCAACCTGAGAAAGGATCTCAAAGGTCCTCAAGAAATGCTTGATGAATTTGAGACCCATTGTCAAGCCAGAAGACTTGAAAGCAAATCCTAGCTTTGGTACTTATTACTTGTATGACTTTAGAAAAGTCAGTTCATTTGGGGGGAACCTCAGTTTCCGGATGCAGAAAACGGGTAACAACAGCTACAGTGCAGAGCTGTGGAGAAGAGAAATGATGCAATGTATGTAAAAGCACCCTGCACATATTAGGTGCTCAGTAAGTTTGGAATGTGCATCTCTAGAATAATCCTCCAGGACAGATGGTGGCAGGAGATGTAGACATAGGCTGGTGGCTTGGAGGATTATCTATAGGAAATGGGCTGCCTGTTTATGATCGTAGGGCCATTTATTAGGGACTCACTAGCACACTAAGCACCATACCAAGCACACCATCCATTAGCCCACTGAATTTGGAATTCTATGGAATAGGTAGAATAGTTACTTTCATCTTATGCACAAAGAAACTGAGGCAGAGAGAGGGAATTAAGGGAATTGGCCTAGGTTACTCAGTTAATGAAAGGCACAGCTAGGATCAAATCCAGGCCAGCCTGGCTCCAGAGCCCTGGCTCCTAACAGTTGTGCTAGGATGTTCTCCAGGCTTCTTACTATTCAGAGCTGCATATGAGCACGAAACCAGGCCACATGCCTGGACGACACTGCTTGATCCCTCTGGAACTGATTAAATTGTGCTGTGACAAGGTTTCATGGGTCTGTGCCAAGGGGAAACTTAAGAAAAGGCCTTTGAAATTCATGGTGGTGTTTACAATAGGCATTTGGTCAAAATAATAGCTCATTGCATCATGCGGACATCTCTGAGTTGTCAATGTTAGGAACTGGTGTGTTTTTAATTCTAAGACAAGTGACTGTCACACTTGAGCAAACATCACCATCACCTAGAGGGCTTGCTAAAACACAGATGCCTCTGCCTCACCCCCAGATGCTGGGGTAGGGAATAAGAATCTAACAAGTTCCCAGGTGATGCTGATGCTGCTGGTCTGGGGGCCACATGTTGAGAACAATTGCTGTAGAGATTTGCCTAACAGTCCTTGTTTTCTTCTTTGCAAGGGCTGCTAGGAAGCTTATAGCCAAATTAGGAGCCATTCCAGCAAGAACTCATGCATTTCCATTCTAACTTTATGCCCACCTTCCTTTTATTTTTCTTTCTTGCATTTTCCCATTTGTCACAATTTCACTTAAATGAACGAGCAAACTATTGATAGTATTTTGAAAAATTTTATGTGTCACCAAAAATCCGTGAAATTGCACAGAAAATAATTAATCAAAAAGCTCAATTAAATAGCTAAGCTCTTGGATTCTGGTGTTAGACTAACATGGGATTCACATTCAACCTCTCTATGCATCAGTTTCCTCATCTGCAGTATAGTAACTCCTGCTTCATAAGCCCTTTGGAAAGATTGCTTGGGGCAACACATGCAGTGACGTGCTTAGCACGGTGCTTGGCACAGATGGCACCACGAATGCAAGTGATTATTATAATTATTAGTAGGCAAAAAATAAATAAATAGCCTCATGGCTATCATTGCTTTCTGTTGACTCCCCCATGTGACCGGAAGGAGGAGAGGAAGCAGTTTCTCATTACATATTAGAAGAATTGCTCATACGATTCTGCAGGAGATGCACTGAACACACACTGCAGCGAACGAGCTTTCCTGTCCGGAGCACGTCATTGTGGGAGCACCAGGAGGCCCCGTTATCCTGCTCTCACACGGGGGGAGCCAGACAGCTCCTTCTTGGGGAGGGATGAAAGGAAATGGTAAAGCACAAAATCCAGGTAGACAGAGCCCGAAGCTGAGCCAGAATGGCCTTCCCTGCCTCCACCTGGGATTACACTTCCACCGGGACTTTAATCTTGAGTTTCTAACTCCTCCTCTAGCAGAGATTTTATAGAGCAAGGAAGCAGCACTACAGCCTGTGGGCATTATTTCTCCGAGTGAAGTGTTTTCACATACCGATTTCATCTTTGCTCTAATTTCATCTTCATTATGAGTCAGTCAGGTGGACACAGCTCTCCCCATTTTATGGGTGAGTAAACTGAGGCTCAGAGATTCAAAGTGAATTGCCCAGGTCACACAGCTGATGTCATCTGACTTTAGCAAGCGCTGTTACCAGACCACAACGTGAAGACGCACAGATTTGCTGCCCCAGGGCTTGAAGCCCGACCCCTTCCCTGTCACCACACTTCCCTCTTCTCCATGTGTCACCAGTTCCCAGCAGCTCCCAGCGCTGCTTGTCAACTCTCCTGAGGGCTAGTAGACGGAAGGGGTCTTGTCTGAATGTAATGGCATCCCTACTCCCAGAAGAGCCTGGGCCTGGGAGACGGGAGTGGGCGCTGGGAAGGGGCAGGCTGTGGGCCGTGTCAACAGGCCTCTAGGTCAAGTTTTGGTGCTAGCCATTTTCCTGTTCTCACACCCTGAGCTGGACACAGGCCTTGAGGTGAACACCTTCCAAAAGGTGTCCATGTAAAGAAGCCCAGACCCAACTCAGGAACCACTGCCGTGGAGGATCCAGCAAAACAACGGGTGGGAGTGGGGTGTCGTGGCGCTCTGGGGCCAGGAGACCCAGGTTGTAGCCCTTGCTCTGGCACTTGTGTGACCCGAGTGTGATCCTCGTCCAGACAGCCAGGCCTCCAGTTTCATGCTCGTCTTGAGGTCAGACCCAGGGTATCTGCCCTATAATAGGCTGGACAATGGCCCGGAAGATACCAGGTCCTAAACCCTGGCGCTGGTGGATGTCACCTCATATGGCAATGATGTCACAGGTGTGATTAAGTTAAAGATCTGGAGCGGGAGAGATAATCCCGGATTGCCCATGTAGACCATAAAGGCAGTCACAAGGCTTCTTATAAGAGGGGGGCAGGGGGAAACCTGAGACAGAGGGGAAGGGCCACGTGACCATGGAGGAGCGATTGGAGCGAAAGCCGCAGCCCCAGAGGCTGGGAGAGAAGGAACAGACTCTCTCCGACAGCTTCTGGAGCGAGTGCAAACCTGCCAACGCCTTCATTCCAGCCCAGCGATGCTGATTTTGGACTTCTAGCCCCCAGAACAGTGAGAAAATAAATTTCTGTTGTTTTAAGCCCAGTTTGTGGTTATAGCAGTCATGGGAAACAAATACAGCCCCCCAAAAAATTCAATTCTAAGAGTGTTAGCAAGCTATTTTACTGAAGGTTTCACGGGGAGACAAGGGGAGGAATTCTCACTGTACGCCGTACAGCTGGAAGGCTCCCCAGCGGGGATCCCTCCCCTCAGGTGACACCCTCGTCCTGCCGCCCACGGCCTCTCCACGACCCCGGTGTGTCCAAGCCAGTTTGTCCACTGCCGTCTCCGGCCTGAACAGTCTACGGGGGAAACCAAAGGACCCTCCTTGACAAAGCCACTGAGGAGAAAGGGACGGATCCCACGTAAGAAGACTCTGAGTTTTCTGTGCCGTGAGTGGCATGAGCACGGACTTCACAGTCAGACGGATGCGGAGTTCGCCCCAGGCCCGCTCACTCGCTGCCGAGATCATGACCTCGCGGCACCCAGCGCGTCACCCCTGAAGTGGGGCTGGACTGCCTGCCTGGTAGGGTCGTTGTAGAAGGGGAAGGGCACCCAGCCCTGGGCTTGGCACGACCAGCTATGTCATCGCTCTGTAAGTGATCGTGTGCAGTAGGTAGTGATGCTTAGATTCATGGAGCACTTGGGCCTTAGTCTTAGCTTCAGTGAATGAGGGATTAACTCATCTGCTGCCCTCTGCCACTCTATGACATGGGAGTTGGCACATCACCCGTTCCACCCATGAGAAAGGGAGGCACAAGAGGCTAAGTAGTGAGCTGAAAGTGGCCGGGATGGGTAGGTGGATCCAAACCAGGGCAGTCTGACTTCAGAGACACACCCTTACACCTGAGGGACCAATGGAGCCTGGCCAGTAGGGCGTCCTGCCAGGAATCTAGTCTGGAATTCGCCATGTCTGTGCCGGGGAGCCGCAGGTGGCCCCTCTGCTAGCCTTAACAAGGGGACTTGAGGCAATTCCTGCCACAGAACACATCCTGGGGAAAGGTGCTCTCAGGAGCAGCTGGGTGGGTAAGGACTGAGCCCAGGCCAGGGGACAGGAGCATGTGGCCTACGCTGGCACCCGGCCACAGCCTAGGGCACTACCTGGTGGGAAGGAGCAATGTCTTGGACAAAGTAGTGGTTCAGTGGAGGGAACTGGAGCAGTGGAAGAAGGAAATAGTTGATGCCACATTTGTCGCTGAGGTTCTACAAACAAGTGAGAATGTGAGCCAGGGACATTGGTGTCATGGCTGTGAGTGGCCTCGCTGACACAGGCTGATGTGGTGATGGTTATTAATTTTCGTAAGTATTGTTATGAGGACTGAAGGAAGTCACACATGTGCACGAGACACGTCACACAGCCTGCCACCCCCAGGCCCCCAAATCGCCCAACCCACAGTCCTGGGATAAGGAAAAACACTATGGGTGGACAAGTTCTGGGTCAGGGACTCCAGGCCTCTCCCACCTCCCTGTTCTCCAGCCAAGCTGACTGATTGCCAAAGACTGCCCATCACTTCACCATTTTACACGCTGTTGAGAGATCACTGCCTGTGGTTAAGAAAAAGGGGTTTCACACCCACTAGGATGATTATAAAAACAAAAGCAGGTGTTGGTGAGGATGTGGAGAAAGCGGAACCCTTGGACATTGCTAGTGGGAATGTAAAACTGTGCAGCTGTTATGGGAAACAGTTTGGCAGCTCTTCAGTAAGTTAAACATAGAATTACCACGTGACCAACTAATTCCTCTCCTAGGTGTATACTCAAAACAATTGGAAACAGGTGTTCAAACAAAAACTTGTGCATAAATGTTTATAGGAGCATTATTCACAATGGAACAACCCAAGTGTCCATCAGCTGACGAATGGATAAGCAAAACATGGTCTATCCACACAGTGGAGTGTTATTCAGCCATGAAAGGGCAGACACACTGATACATGCTGCGCCATGGAAGAACCTTAAAAACATTATGCTAAGTAAAAGAAGACAGACACAAAAGGTCACATGTCGTATGATTCCATCTATATGAAATGTCCAGAATAGGCAAATCCACAGACACAGAAAGCAGACCGGTGGTTGCCGGGGCTGGGGGGAGGAGGAGTGGTCAGGGACTGCATAATGGATAGGGGGCTTCCATCTGGGGCGACAACAAAGTTCTGGGACTAGATGATTCCAGACTATCTAGTTCCATCCCCCAGGTCATGATATTGGGAATGTAATTAATGCCACTGCATTGTATGCTTTAAAATGGATAAATAGTACATTTTATGTTATGCATATTTTACCACAATAAGAAAGATAAAAGTAGGCAGAGTATATCTGGTTCTCTGTCTCTCACAGAAGATGCAACTGGGAAATACCAAGAAAATGAGGAAGTAGGAGCAGTGGCAGAAAGGTCTTGAGGAAGAGTAGGAGCAGAAGGGCTGCCAGGCCAGCTGTCATAGTGAGGACATAGGGACCAGGATAAGCAGAGCCCACGATGGGGAAGACAGAGAAGGAAGGGTGGGCAGGTAGCTGGTGGGCAAGGGCATGGTGGCTGTCATCCCCATTCTGCGACAAAGGAACCGAGAGGTGTGCCCACCTTACACCGCCCACTGACACTGCCAAAAATCAAACTCAGGTCTGCCTGTGAGGCCCAGGCCTTTAACCACTGTACTGTACCCAGGTTGGGTAGATGTGAGTCATTTCCTGAGCTGGAGGAGGGAGAGAGGGAGACCCACTGGCTCAGAGAACAAGATTGGCTCAGGGAAGAGGAAGCACAGGGGGCCAATGCACATGGCCCCTTTTCTGTCTCAAGGTGTTTGTGAGAACTTGCTGGCCTCTGTGATGTGGGGACACGTGCTCCAGCAGATCCTCTCCTGGGGGATGAGCCTGTCCTGGGTGCGGTTCTCAGTCACTCTGTGGGGTGCGCCTGCTGGGCCAGTCCCCAGGGGTGGGACGGATCCAGGAAGTGGCTGAGCCTCCCCTCGTGGAAGCTCCTGTAGTCAACTAGTCAGCTCCTCGGCAAAGCGGCTCCAGCCTTTGTCGCATACCAGGAACAAACAGGGAATAGGTCCTAATTTTTCTGTGGCCCCCCAGGCTTCTTGGGGACAAACTGGCCCCCGTTTATATAAAGCCTTGCTATTCGCAGCTGCCCTTTAGCTTCTCCCTACAAGCGTGAGATGAGCTGCGGAGGTCACCATGGGGCCCCAGGCCAAAAATCCTAAATATTCTGCTCAGCCTCAACGTGGCATCTGCTGTTCCTCCTGCTGCCGCTCGCAGTCCCCTCCCCTGAAGCACTACTGTGTCCAGCACCCACTGCCGCCCCACGGGCTGTGGCATCAGACCGGGCTGCCAGGGCTCCACTGCACCCTGACCCCACCTTCCCTCAATGTCCTGAACCAGTATGTTCCCCAAGTTCACTGCAGTTGGGTTTGTCACTGGCGACCCGAAGAATCCTGAGAGAACCTGAGGAAACTTCCCTAGAGTGGGACTGCCCATCATTCCGCCCTTGCCGGCTCGGTAAATGGCGCCCCCTGTTGGTCAAGCCAGACACCTGCGCGGCCCCACTATTCTTCCCGCGCCAGTCACCTTGGCCAGGTGAACATGTCCCTTTCTCCCCTTCTTACTTCAGGCCTCATCATCTCTTGCCTTTAACAGTTTTCTTTCACAGTTTCCTAGAAACTTCCCCTCTTCCCGGAGACTTCCGTACCCCCAGTCTTTTCCGTCCCCCTCCCCCTCCTCCCAGAATCTACCGCCTACAGTGAAGACAGGATTTCCTGAAACACAGATCTCCATGAGTCCATGCTGTCAGTGACACGCATTGTCCGTAGACTTAAATCTAGACGCTTTCTCACCTGGCATTCAAGGCCCTGCCAGGCCTGGGCTCCGTGTACCCTGAGCCGCAGCAGGGTCCTGGCCCAACCACCTTCCATCTGAGAGCGTGTCAGCTCTCTCTGCCCTGCCGCCCAGCGCCGGGACACCCTCGGTCCTCCTCTTGCTGGCTGGCAGGTCACCTCCACGAACCCTTCCCCCCTTCCCCCGCTCACACCCCTGTGTACATCCCATCTTGTCGCATGCGTGTGACCCTGTTTCCTCGTCTGTCTCTGAGGGTTCTGCGCATCCAGAGTTGGCACGTGTCTCATTTGTCACTGTGTCCCTGGCTCCCAGCACAGGGCCTGCCACAAAGCAAGAGCTCAACATGGAGCCAGTGAATAAACCGGTGGAAAACCATCACTGCGCCTGAGCTCAAGGCCCCTGACTCTCAGGCAAGCGGAAGCTTTTCCTCCAGCCCCTCCTCCCCGCCAGAGGTGTGATCTGGGTCCTCTTTGCACCAGTTCGGCTCCGCAGAACCTCCAGCGACACTTTGAATTCCTGTAAATTACTTCCCTGCTATGACTCGTAAGCCGGGTTGCCAAGCAACGGAAGGGATTTGGTCCTCTGGAAGGTCCTCGTCGGCACATCACGCGCATTAGGCGCGGAGAGACGTCCAGAAGTGGGTCGGGGAGGGCAGGATCCCGCTCCCTCAGCCCCTGACCTGCCGGGTGCAGCAGCCTCAGTCGGGGCCCAACCCCTGGCCCGGAAAGGAGCTGGCCTTGTTGGGAGCGCCCGAGACATCTCTTTCTGAGGTGCCATCCGCATGGCTCGCTCCTGGGCAGGAGAGGAGAGGGCCTTAGCTGGGTGCCCTGGGGCAGAGCTCTGGGACCACAGGCTTTGCATCCCACAACCGGCACTTGGACCCATGCCCTCGGGAAAGCCCTTTTCCGTGCTGATCTAGTTTCCTCATCCGGTCCACGTAAATATACAGACGCGTTCTCCAGGGCTGTGGGGAGGAGGCCGCTGCAATGCCGCTCACACGCTGTTCTTAGTCCTCCAGTGCTGACGCCACCTTGCCGGGGGGGAAACCACAGCACTGGGCTGTCAGGCCCACATGTGCCTGGCACTGAGCCAGGGAGCTACCAGAGGGAAATGAAATAGAAGTCACCGCTGTGATGCTTTGGGGACCTTCTGTCAACCACCCTAAGCGTCACAGCCTACACGGCAGACGGGTGGATGCTCAATTTCCAAATTCCCTTCCAACACTGGGGATTTTTTTCAACTGCTGTTTACTGGGCATCTGCTACATGCCAGGAGCCGGGCCAGGCGTCCCCTCCTCATCCTCCCAAACACCCCGCAATGCGGCTGTTCCTTTCTCCACTGGCCCTGAGGCCTGGCAGCGTGATTGGGTTCCAGGTCTGTTGGGCCTGAAAGTCCCTTAGGGCTGAGGAGCTGAGGGGGGAGGTGGGGGTGGGTGGAGCAGTGGGAGGCCAGGTGGGAGGCCTGTGAGCCTGGATCAGTGCCTTCCATAAGTATTTGTTGACTGACTTACCGTCCTTAAAAGCAAAAGATATCCATGTATCGTGCAGGAGCGGTCGTAAACTTTCACAGTCCTGTGAATGAAAGGCATCCTAGAAAGGTTGCGTGTCATGCAGGGTGAGGGCCACTGGGCTTCAGGGCCTCCGAATCGCACACAGAGGCAGCCTCCTGCTTCACTCAAGCGGTCAGATAGCCTGGGGTGGGTCATTTGACCCGAGCTCAGCTTGGTCCTCCAGGCACCGTCTCAGTCTCCGTGGCAGCTTCTGTCCCTGCTGCCTGTTCCACTGCCCTCCGCAAGGGCCAAGGCCCAGGTTATACTCCAGACAGGTTCCACCTCTTCCAGGATGCCTGCTCCAATGTCCGCAGGCCGCACTGACGGTCCCTTACCATGCTCGACGCCTCTGTTACAAAGCAAAGCATCCAACTGCCTTCTCCGCATCGGCCCGTGAGCTTCCTGAGCACAGGAACCAGGTCTGGCCCATTTTGGTCCAGAGCAGACGTTCAGTGAAATTGTTGAAGGGTGAAATGAATGTTCTTTTTTTCCTGCTTTTTCCACTGCTAAAGTATTTATTGTTTCTGCCCCTAGCTGCCCTCAAATTTCATTCCATTTGCCTTCTTCCATCTCGTGTGACTTTTTAATACAACTTGTGTCTTATTGGGATTAAAAACTAAGAGAAGCCCTGGACAGATAAACTGCCTCATCCTAAGAGAGGGCCCTGGAGCTGAAGCCCTGGATTTCTCGGGCAAAGCAGAGCCACGCTGAGGTTTCATGGGCTGTTCTAGTCCGGCTCCTGGATGAGTTTCCACCTTCTGCCTCTATCTTCTGTTATATCTGTGGGGATGGCAGGCAGCTGACTGGTTCTGATCCATTGCTCCCATAATTACTTCCAAATGTCATTTTCATGAAGCCATATTCTCCTCCACACTGCTGTGACTCCCAGCCGTCCCCGACATGTGCCCCATTAGCTCCAAACTGGGAGCTGGTGTATTTAAAAGGCACTGCAGCTCAGCCTACAGCCTTGGCATGCAAACCAGGGCAGGGCTGCTCCGTAGAGAGAGGGCGGGAATGGACATTTATCGAACACCTACAAGGTATCCAGAACTTGGCAATGGCAGGTGCCATTTTTGCAATCTTTAAAATATTTTTCATTTTTAAAGTATTAAGCCCATTTTCTAGAGAAAGAATTAAACTCAAAGAGGCTGAGTGACTTGCCAAGGTCACATAGGTGGTAAGTGGTAGAGTTGGGGTTCAAAACCGATTTGTGTTGTTAGTACTGAATTTATAATCCCTGTTCAGAGAGGTGGTACAACCTGCCCAAGGCCACACAGCTAGCCCATGGCAGAACTTGGGCTTAAACCAGGGCCACCTAGACCTGAGTCTATGCTCCATCCACTTGCCCACACCTCCTTCCAGAACAATGCTCTGTTCAGAATGCCATAGGTGAGCCGGGATCACGTCCTGGGGAAAGGCAGATGTGTAAAACCAAAAGTCTCCAGGGCTCAGAGGCCCCTTCTGTCCAGGAAGCTCTGCCTCCTTCCCCTGTCCTCACAGAACTCTCTTTCCTTTTGATGCCTGTAGCTGGGAGTCTGAGCCCCACAGTCTCACTCTGATCTGGCCCCAGGTCTGCCTCCCTGGTGAAATTTCATGTCACTAAATGCCATTGCCAAACTCACGACAGACCTAATTCAATAAACACGCACTTATTTTTTTTTATTTGGACAATAAATAATGGCAGGGAACCTTGCGTGCTGACCATGCCAAGCATTAGTTCTCACAAAAATATTCTGAATTAAGCCCTAGTACAAATCCCATTTTCTAGATGAGAAAACAAACTCAGAGAGGCTGAGTGACTTACCCAAGGTCACACAGCTGGTAAGGGGTAGAGCTGGAATTCAAAACTACGTCTGTGTAATCAGAGCCCAATTCTGAAGTGCAGTGTTGCCAAACACCGCTCAGCCATCTGCTTTCTGCATCCGGGGCACTGCACTCATCAGTTTACATGTGCTATCTCATTAAACCATCGCAATGGCCCCGGAGTGCGATGGGCAGCTGGCTAACCACCCAGGGTCACACACCTAGCAAATAGCTGGGTGGGGATTTGAATCTAGGCCCTGTTTGCTATCCTGCCCCTGCAAATAGGACCTGCCCACTGAGTGTAGGGCACCAAGCTAGGCCCTTGGGGGACAGCAGTGAGTGAGACACGCTCCCGGGCGAAGACGACAGGGCGGTCGTCAGTTGCAGTGCAATGTGAGGAGTGTGGTCTAAGGTGTCTGTACAGGGTGGGAGGCGGAAAGGGGGTTCCAGGGGCACACGGAAGATGGGATGCTGGCACAGCCTGATGGGGTTGGGGGCACCAAAAAAGGATCCCAATTCTAGGAGAACCTCAAGCTGGATCTTAAAGGACAAGCAGGATTTGGGTAGAAAAAAAACAAAGGAGGAAGAAAATTCCAGGCAGAGGAATAGCCTGTGCTAAGGCCCAGAAGCTAAACACAGCATGTATCCAAGGAAACACAGGTCATTCCACACGGCATTGGCCAAGAATTCCAGGTGGTGAAAAACTTAAGGTGAGGTTGGAGAGGCAGGCCAGGCCCTGGTTGAGTAAAGTAAGAACAGAAGTGCAAGGACTAGTCCCCTGACTTCAAGTCCCGGCTCTACTATCAACTAGCTGTGTGACCCTGAGGAAGCCAATTGACCTCTCTGTGCTTCATCTTTGTGGGGTTGTTTTTATATGGCTTAAATGAGTCACTTGTAACGGTGACTGGTATATAACGTGCTCTCAGTAGACATTATCTCGGGATGGAAGAGGACCTTGAGTGCCAAGGTAAAGAGCCCCGGTTTTCTCTGAAATAGAGAAGGCAGCTGAAAGGGAGTAAATGGCTTTAGAAGCAGGGACGTGCGGTTATATTTTCACTCGATAAGTACTTGTTAGATTAAGTCTGCTCTGTCCACGTTCAGATACCTCATTCAGGTCAATGCTGGAGGAAGGAGGAAGAGAAGGAGAGGATGCTCAGAGGAAACTCATCTACATGTCTTCCTGGGTTCTTCAGTTTCTTCCCCTCCCACTCACAGTGTTCCGACTTCTCATTCTTCCCCACCCCCCAGGCCCATCACAGGCCCATGCCCACTCCACAGTCCTGAGCATCACTGAATCTCGGGGTAGGAGGGGACCTCTGAGTCCCATTGGCTACTGCCTTCTCCTCCACCTGTGACCAGAAAGGCTCTACTTGATTGCCTCCAATGATGGGAGACTCATTACTTGAGATAACAGGCCTAAAACTCTGAAGAGTTGGGTGTGGTAAGACTAGTTGCACTGATCTCACTGGAGATGCCACCATGACACTGCATGGGACTCCTGGGCGAGCGAGGGGCCTTCTGAGCTGTGACCAGGTGAGAAGCCTGGGCCAAAGATGCATGCACTGTGTACCGCAACAACTTTTCCCTCCAGTGTAATCATAATAGCTAGCATTTATTGAGCACTACTGTATGCCTAGTACTTTGTTTTAGCTCATTTTCATTGCTGTTTCCACCTTTACCCGCAGATGGATGGCAAATTTTTAGAGCAGAAATGTGGTAGATAGAGGAAGGAGGGGTGAGCCACTTCTGTCTGGCTCCTGCTCCGGTTAAGGCAGCGTCAGCAGCCCTCAAACCCAGGGTAGCCTTGTGGGTCTGCAAACAGCCAGGGCCTCAACCTTGGGTTCTCTGCCCTCTCTTCGTCTCTGCGCCCCTCCCTGCCCCACCGCAAACACACAAGTAGGGGTCACAGGACAGGTGTATCGGATGGCTGCAGGGCCTGTTGCACGCTCAATATCCTGTCTGTGATGACAGGGGCTCCCTCCCCCCAGGGCTCTGCTGACCCTGCCCTCTGGTCCCACGCAGAGCAGGGTGGCCCCCTGTTCTTGAGAGGGCCCTTCGAGGGTGCAAAGAGAACCCCTTGGCACCTCCCAGGCCTGCTCTCTCTGTGCAAGACCAAGACCTGCTCTAAAACCAGCTACCCCGAGTCTTTGGCTAAAAGCCTCCTTAGCCTCCCCAGTCTGGTCTGTGGGGGTCCGTGCAGTGGGTGGCGCTGGGCAGCCCGCAGCCAGCGGCCTTGCACAGTCTGAGCGTGCAGTCTGAGCGTGCAGTCCTAGCTGGCTCATCTGATCCACGGGCGCGGCGCCCGAACAAGGTTCCTCAGGCTGAAACGACACCTCTGCCTCCAGGAGCTTCCATCTCTTTCCCTGATTTGATCCTCATAAAACCCCATGAGAGAGGCCAAGTGGGTATTATTGTCCCCGTGTCACAGATTAGAAAAATGAGGCTCAGAGAACTGAAGTGACTTGCCCAGCCAGGGACACCCAAGTAATGGCCCTTTGCTTCTTCTGCTCACTTTTCTGGGGATTTGCTTCTGTACTCACAGGGTAGATAAGTTGTCCAGGGTCTCACGGCCAGAAAGTGGTAGTGACGGAGTTTGAGCCCAGGCTGTCCGACTGCAGCGCAGGGCAGGCGTTCACCAAAGGTGGAATCGAATGGCCTCTTCGGTGCCAGCCCTCCTCTCTGCCCGTCACCTCCTGTCCTTTGGGTTCCAGCGGTCTGGCCCCCACTGGCCATCTCCCGGGCAGAGGGAGGGCTGGCAATTCCTTCCTCCTCCCGGCTTCCCCCGGCTGCCAGAGAAGCAGGTGGCTTCCCCTCATCTCCCATTCAAAGGGCGTCGAGCTGGCAGAAGGCGGATGAATGAGCTCCTCAGCCAGGGAAGATTTTGCTGCTGAAATGCACGGTCTGATTAGGAGTGATTGAAGGGCTGGAGAGAGTGACTGCAGTTGGCTGTGATTTGTTCCGATCTGAAGCAGTTCTAAACAAGTCACCAGGAGGCAGGAGTGGGGGCCGCGGAGTTCAGCGGCGCAGGGCTTTGGCAGTGACACATTTCCTGTGGCTGCCGGGGCCGTTTCCAACCATTCTGGACAGAGTTTTCAAACAGTTTTTGAAATCAGATTTAGTGCATTTATTTTGCCTCTTTCCCACTTGGCATGAAAGCCTCCCCTCTTGTCTCTCTCTCTCTTTCTTTCATATATATATATATATTTTTTTTTTCCTCTCTCCAGCATCAGAAGTGAGCTGCCAATTAAGTGGCGGCAGCTTGGGGAACCGAGCCCAGCCTGGGGTGGAATAACGATGTTGTCTGTGGCCGAGATCAGCCGTGGCACTGCCTCCCGTGTCGTCTGACAAGGAGAATCTGCTAGAGGGAATTCATCCCGTCAGGATTGAAGGCAGTAATTGGGGCCAGTGATTCATGACCCTTTTATGGGCTCATGAATACATTCATCTTCCAGATTGATCTCATTTCTAAAATCCATGATCGTCCGTTCCAGCAAGAGGTGGTGGGGCGGGGGTGGGCTGGCGTTGGGGAGAAATCTCTTTGCAAATAAAGATAAAGGGAGAGCACGTAGGGGATGTGGCTCTGGGAAGAGGTCTCATTTAGACGGTTTGCGAGATGGCTGACTCAACCCGTGGTGAGGCCTGATAGCTCTTCCCTCACCAGCAGGGGAGGACGAGAGCCAGTCCCCCTGTTTGTCACTTCTGCCTTGGTGTGAGTCATAGGATTGCCACAGCTGCAAGTGACTGTCCTGCGCTTGGCTCTTAAACTGGACTAAACCAGCCTCGCATCATTCAGGCCCAAAGGCATGTTCTAGGATGATGACCTTGGACTGACCCCCAACAAAGGCAGGATAGACCAACAGTTAACAGCATGGATGTTGGAGCCGGATCAGCTAGGTTCAGATCCTGGCTTTTTCACCCAGATCAGCTGGGTTCAGATCCTGGCTTTTCCCTTCAGCATGTTATCGAAATTCTTAGTGCCTCAGTTTCCCCATAAAACTCACCTGTAGCACAATTGTGCAGCTGAAAGGAGTTAATACATATTAAACACTGGTACACAGCAAGTGCTCAATCAGTGTTACCTGACACTGCTCACTTTCTCTTGCTTTGCTGCCTGCTTCCCAGAAGCTCCACTCCTTGATTTTGATATCTGCTTCCTGTCCCATTGGTTGGGGACTCTCTGGACAACCACCTCTTGGCTTCTAGCATCTGCATTTTCTGTATGCATTTTTGCCTCGATCGCAGCTCCACCCTGGCCTCCCGGCACCTCGCTGCCTAAGCTGGTCCCAAACTGGAGGGGGGTTCAGACAGGAAGAGAGCCTTGAGATGGTCATCCAGTGGTATCTGTTTGCAGACGGCAGAGGCACTTGCCGGGGTGCTTGGCCAGTGGCCGGCAGAGCTGGCATTCCTTACTCCTGGTCTCATACTCTCTCACTGCTCGGTGCTCTTGGAGTGGTGTTTTCTTTATCGTGCCATTCGTTCCTCTTCTCTGGACTGTGGCAGAGTCCGGGTTCGTGAATACCATCCTGCTCACGGACCTCTGGAACACACGCCTGAGACCCTCAGGCGATACCCTGGTCTGGCTTGGGTCTCTAAGGAAGGAGTTTCTGCCTCCGCTTTTGGTCTGAGAGGCAGCTGCAAATGATGCCAGGACTTCCATGTGGCAGCTCTCCTCACCGTGAGCGCTGTGGGTGTGACGGGCACAGGCATCAGCGTTTGCAGAGAAATGTGCTGACTTTCAAAGGGACAGATGAACTGCCTGTATTGGGGTGGGGGCAGGGGGATCCTAATCTTCTAGGGCAAGTTGTTTGAATTACTGGCTCTTTCTTGACTACAAGAGAAGAAACAAATCCTTTGTGTGCTGCTTCCTTTTGCCGCTTTCAAAGCCACATTCTGAAAGCCTGGGGGCTCCAGAAACAACTTTTTGGGTCCCTGCATCTTAGAAGGGAGCCTCAGGTAACTTGGCATTTGCATTGCGGGAAGCCTTGTTGTGCAAGCCAGATTGAAATGAGTTTGGATGAAGCGCAGCACCCCGACACGCACTCCCACACGTCCTACATGCACACCTTCCTTAAGGTCAGCAGAGAGCACTGCATGTCAGCTGCGTTGTCTAAAGCCGTGACACAAACTTGCAAAATGTAAAGGGATGATTGACCGATCTAGTATAAAGCGCTTGGCTCTTTGGAGTCAGAGTCCTGGATTCAAATCCAGACATTTTCTAGCAGTGTGACCTTGGCAAAATCATCTTAGGTCTCTAAGTCTTAGCTTACCCTTCTGTAAAATGGGATAAAAACGCTTAACCTGCAGAGATGTTAGAGAGATTGACTGAGCTAACACAGGTGCTCAGTAGGGCTAGTGCCTTCTCCTTGGCCCTTCTTCCCACATTCTGAAGCCTGTGCACTCTAGCCCATCGTAGACTGCACGCTGGAAGGTTAGTCCTGGAGATGGGCAGGAAATCACCCCCAAAGGTCCTGCAGGGACAGATGCAGGGACCCCTTCCTCCCATCATCATGGGATCTGTTATCAGAGCCCTTCCAGGCAAAGTGCTCAGCATGGGAGTGTGGGGTGTGGGCTGTGGGCAGCATACGGGCTTCTCTGCTTCTTTGGCCAACCACACTGCATGTGAATTATCTTCACGGACTGTCCCCCAATCCCACCACTGATGGAACTGGGCACGGCCCCCTTAGGCGCAGATCCCTGGTCCGAGGAGCCATCCTTGTGGACTCTGCTTCAGAGCAGAAACACAGTGGGGTTCCATCACTGCCTTCCCTTTACCTGCATGACCTCTTCCATCCCCATGCCCCTCACCCCTCCAGTCCCCAGCCCAGCCAAGCCCCACCACAACCAATGAACGCCTGCCACTCAAAACTCTTCAGAGAGCCAGGCCTGGGGAGCCGCTTGGTAGGACTTTGGTGGCCTTCAAGTGAGTCTTGGCTCTTACACATGCTACAAAGGAGATCGAGTAGGGGACCTGCCTGAAAAAGGGGTGACTCCGTGGATCAATCTGATACTTCCGCCCAGTCATGCACACAACACTTAAAATTGCATGGCCAAGTGGTGCCTGTTACACTCGCCATGAGAAACCCAACAAGAATAACGCGTAATGTTTACCGTATGCAGACACTGTGTCAGGCACTACTTTTCGTAACTCATCGAGGGGACTTCTGTGATTTCCAATTTATAAATAAAGAGACTGCAGTTAGAGAGAGTCAGTAACATGCCCAGCCCCACAGTGGAGAGGTCGTCTTTGGCTACAAAGTGCTGCTTTCTCAACCACGTGGCTCTTCCCCTCTCTTGGGGAGAAAGAGTCAAATGCCATCTCTTTCTCCCCAAGACAAGCACTGATCCAGGACACTGCCCGAGGTGTCCCACACGCTGTGGCTGGTGCTGTGGACCCTAGTATTAGATTGTTCCCAGTGGATGTGATTTATCAGGAAGGAGAAGGCACCAAGAAAAATAAGGAAAGACAGGGACATTCGCGGAGCTTCTACTATGTTCTTCATATTGTATTGGGGACTGTGGAGCATTCAAACATCCTGGCCCTGCCAATTTCTAACTGTGTCATCTAGGGACAGTCATCCTTTGGGAGCCTTGAGTCCCTCATCTGTAGAATGGGGATCACCTCAATGTCAGATGTCTCCTCATTGAGCAGAATTACATCTTGACTCAGCTGTTGAGGGCACCCTTGTGTTCTGTTACACAACAGTGGGGTGGGAAGGTTCATTGACTTTGCCAAGCTCACAACGCCCCTGAGGCTGGAGCCCATATGCTTCCCACCAGCTCAGGCCTTCTCTCCTTCTCTACAGTAATGGCTAAGAAGGGAAGGCCCCGGGACACGAGTTCCAAAGCTCCAGCCTTCTGCTGAGGCCCACAGTGCATGGCGACCCCTCCGCCTCCCTGCACTCAGGGCGAGAGTGACTGAGAACACAGGGACCAGGCCCCAGCCGGGCACGATGTCTCGCTTAACGAGGGATTGTGGGAGGTTGGAAAACACACCCGATTTATCTTTGTTGCCTAAATACCTCTTACATTCTCCCTTGAATACTTCTAATTCAGCAGAATGTGAACAATTATAGCAGGAAGCTATTCATAGGTGGAAGGGGGCTGATGGAATTATTTATCAAAGTGACATTTTAATTATAGTGAAGGATGAGTTTGTTGTCACCGAGATGGAAGGCGCTGTTCCCCGGCCTCCACACGCCCCTCCAGAGTAAATCACAAATGCTCCCCTCTTCATGATAACTCCATTAGGTGCTGGGGATGCAGGAAGCCCGTGGCAGGTTCTTTCCAGTAAACATTCCTGGGAGGAGGTGAGGCAAATCCCTGCAAGGGATTCTGCCTCCCACCTGGGGGTGTGGAGTCTCCAGGACACGTGGGTGGCAGGTAGAAGCCAGAAGGGGTCAGAAGAGTCTCTCTCTGTTGTCTCTCAGAGGCTCCTTCTCCTCCCACCCCACCTGTGGACCAGGCCGCCTGGCCACACTACTCTGGTGTCCACGCTCTCTTTTAAAAGGCGGTATATGTGCATGGCAAATTCCAACTCTGCAAAAGCATATACAGTCAACATTAAGTCACTCAAGTAAATGAGCCAATTTCCTTTGCATCCCTGACCCTCAGTTTCCCCATCCGAGGCATGCAGTGTGTCTAGACTCTCCTGACTCAGTTCTGAGACGATCTACACGTACACAAGCACATTAGCAGTCTGTGCTGACTTCGATTTTCTTCTTTAGTTGTAGCTGGGCTATTTTATTTTTTCAGCTAGCAGGAAAGCAAGCAGAAGGCACAAATTATGATTTAGGTTTCTTGTGTTTGCCCAGCGCTCAGAGCACGGCAGTGTTAATTTCTACCACTTAGTCAGCACCTGCCACACGCCGGCCACGTGTTTAGTACTTTGCAGAGGACTTCCTTCAAATCTTCTAAACAATGCCCTAGGACTGAATTTCTCTCCCACCCAGGTACAGAGCAGCCACCTCAAGTGTTCCAGGTCACCTGGAGCCCATGCCTTTTGGTGCAGCACTGAGCTCACATCCCCTCCCCCAACACGTCATCCATTCTGACCCGTGCGTGCTGTGTCAGAGATCATTAAGAAGCAGTCTCTGATCCCAAGGTGCTCCCAATCTACGTGTGGGGCAGGGCAGGGAGGACCGCAGATAAGTGAATCAACATGATGTTATGGTGCAATAACAGTGGGCTTCACAGAATGTGCTTTATGTTTGGAAAGAGAATGGATGTTTAAATACAAGCTCTGGCATTTTCTAGCTGTATGATCTTGGATAATTAGTCTTTATATGGCTTGGTTTGCTTACCTATAACATGAACATAATGATACCCAGCTCATTGGGCTGCTAGAAGGATTGAGAATAATATTTATAAAGAAGTAAGGGGAGTAGAATAGACATTTCTCCAAAGAAGATATATTGTACAAATGGCCAATAAGCACCTGAAAAGATGCGTAAATCACTAATCATCAGGAAAATGCAAACCAAACCACAATGAGACACAACTTTGCACCCATTAGGATTATTTAAAAAAAAAAAAAAGAAAAGAAACAAATGAACAACATAAAATAACAAGTGTTGGTGAGGATGTGGAGAAACCGGAACCCTTGTGCACTGCTGGTGGGAATGTAAAATGGTACAGCCTCCTAATAGGACAGCGCCTCGAAAAATTAAAAATAGGGCTGGGCGCTGTGGCTCATGCCTGCAATCTCAGCACTTTGGAAGGCTCGAGGCAGGGGGATTGCTTGAGGCCAGGACTTTGAGGTTACAGTGAGCTACGACTGTGCCACTGCACTCCAGCCTGGGCAACAGAATGAGACCCCATCCCCCTCCCCAAAATTTTAAAATAGAATTACCATATGATCTAGTAATAATTCTTCTGAGTATATAATCAAAAGAATTAAAAGCAGGAACTCAAACAGATACTGGTACAGCCATGCTCATAGCAGCGTTATTCCAATAGCCAAAAGGCAGAAGCAACCCGAATGTCCACTGCCAGACGAACCGGTAAACAAAATGCGACAAAAACGTACAATGAAATATTATTCACTTTAAATAGGAAGGAAATTCTGACACATGCTACAACATGGGTGAACCTTGAGGACATTATGAGAAATGAAACAGGCCAGTCACAAAGGACAGATACTGCACGATTCCACTTACAGGAGGTACCTGGAGTAGTGAAATTTGTAGAGACAGAAAGTGGAACGGTGGTTGCTAGGACCCGGGGGGAAGGGGGAATTGTTTAATGGGCGCAGAGTTCCAGTTTGCAAGATGAAAAACAGTCCGGAGCGGGATTGTGGTGACGGCCGCACAACAGTGTGAGTGTACTTAGTGGCACCGAACAATACACTTAAAAATGGTTAAGATGGTAAATTTTACGTTACGTGTATTCTATCACAATGTAGAAATGAGAATCGGGAGACCTTAACAGGTGCTAATTCTCTCTCCTCTTCCTCCTTTCTTCCTCAGCAAACTAAACAGAGCATCTGCCACAGTTCGCAGGCTGGGAACACAGCCCTGGCTCCTGCCTCCTGTGCTCAGACTTAAACCAAAAGAAGGACACGCAGACGGTTACCCCTCTATGAGATCTGCGCTGTGCTCAGGGGAAGCCGGGAGTGAGCCTGGGACTTGTGTGTGCACGCGTGTGTGTGTTTTCACGTGTGTGTGTGCACGTGTGTGTGTGCACGCTCATGCACACTTTTGATTCAGCTCAGGAAGCTGGGTGGGGGGCGAACATCACCCGAGGAGCTGGCACCTTTGCACACAGTGGACGCTCCGTAGATGTGGAGGTCAGCTTGGTAAAGGGCAGTCAATGTGGCCGGATGCCTGAGTTCTGGCTAGGGGGACAAGGGGTAGGAGGTGAGCCCCACTTCCAGCCTGCCCCATACAAACCTCTGAGGCTCAGGCCACGCTCCCCTGCGTACGGGAGAGGCTGAGGCGCCACACTCTGGAAGGAGCCTACACAGGCAGACGCAGACGCACCCCTCTGCTCTAGCTGCACTGGCTGTGATGGGGGCAAGAAGTAAACTTCAACAGTGCACAGCAGTGACACTCTGGGGCCGTTTGTTATAGCATTTGCACCATTCTGACTAATACAGGCTGGCAGGGGACCCGGTTGTTTGAAAAGGAGACAATCCCAGGCAGGGCCAGAGTAATAGCGAATCCTTCCCTGCTGGGCTGGTGATGGACCTGGGAGTGAAGGTGCAGGCAGCTTAGGTGAGATGGGAACCTCCCCTGCCCGACCCATCACCCTCTGGCCCAGCACTGGCCCAGCACTGACTGCTATCATAAGCCCCTGCCAACTAGATAGAACCTTTCGGCGCAGTCAGCCACCCCCTCGTTGAGGATCTCATTTCCGACTCTGGACTCACCTCCCCACACTCGCCCGGCCTCCCTCCCAGCCCTCAGGTTTAACCTGCAGGGCAGGGACCCCTGGTCTTCCACGCTGTCCCTCTGAGGAGCTGGTGGTTGGCGAGTACCCTGGCCAGGAGTGGTTTTGGCCCAGTCCAAGGTATCAGGATACTCTGGGGTGACAGTTTCCCCTTCTCTCCCAGGCTAGGCCAAGGGAAGTGTGAAAACTCCCAGCTGCCACATGTTCACATTCAAGGCCATCCTGCTTGCTTTGAGTTCCCAAACTTGCGTCCAATAATGTCACACCAGCCCTTGCCAGTGGTGAGCATGCACGCTACGCGGGCACCCTGTTCACGCTTTCCACATGTTCCTGGGAGTTCCGAGCCATCCCCGGCCCATGTGCAGAGGAGAAAGGGGCACTCAGAGAGGTGGAGCCTCCACTCAGAGCCAAGCATCAGCTAAGACTTGGGTCGGTCCTCTGCGGCACAGCCTGCCGCGCCGGGTGGGGCTTCGCGACTGATCCAGTGGGCTCCCCGTCCAGCCTCAGCCCACAAAAAGAGAAAACTTTAAATGCCTTCACACACTCCTCTCATTCAGATCTGTGCCGCATGTCACCTCCTCCGAGGGGCTTCCCTGGACACTCGATCCAAAGTGAAAACACCCCAGCCCTGCAGGCACTCTCCACCCCCTACCTTGCTCTATTTTCCTTCATAGCATTTATCTCTCTAAAATTCCGTATTTATCTGTGTGTGGGGTCGAGGACAGGGATGTTGGTTTATTCCCTGCTGTAATCCCAGCATCTACAATGGTGCCGGGCACAGAGTAGGTGCTCCATAAATATGCATATCAATTAATTTAAGACTCTGAATACCTAATTAAAACAGGAACCATGTATTTGGTACTTACGAGGTGTCAGGAACTGTGGTGATGCTACTACAAAAGTATTATCTCATTTTATCCCACAATAACTCGAAGAGGTAGGCACTATTATTATACCCCTTTTATCAGAGGAGGAAACCGAGGGTCCGAGAGGAGAAATGACTTGCCCAAAGCCATCAGCAAGAAGCAGAGGAGGGTGCAGAGCCTCAGTCTGTCTAACTTCTGGACCTGAATGCTAAGCCCCTGCACTATATACGCCTTTCCCCTCTGGCTCACCTTGCCCCTCACCCTGTGGCCATTGCAGCCAGACTGAATTACAGGAAGCAGCCTAGAGATGTGAAGACTTCGAATGGGATGTGGTTTGCTCTGCAAAGCTTCCGGGCTCCCTTGGTGTGTCCTGTATTTCCTTCCCCTGGGAGCTGCTGCCCAGCAGCCACACTTCAGGAAGCTGAAGGATTTGGGGAGGCTGGGGGCTGGGCTCTCTCTTGGTCCAGCTCTGGGGCTGCCTTTCCCCTATTAAACAACAACATGGCATCCCCGCAGGCACGGGTGAGCGACATGCACAACTACAAGCTGATACTTGCTTCTCTTTAAATCTTGCAATATCGCAAATCATACATATAATCCAATAGGGAAAGAGGAAGTTCCCTTAAGAATAAAGCTGAGTGGCTTTAAAATGTGTGCAGTGCAAATAAGAGCACTGACCCTGAAGCCAAGCAGCTGGCATCGAATCTCTATGAGTTTGCCACACACCAGCTGTGTGGCTTCAGGTGAGTGACTGCACCTCTCTGTGCCTCAGTCCCTCCTCTGAGAAATGGAGACAACAGTGACTGTCACAACAGAGAATCATGAATTCGAGAAAGCACCATGCATGCGGGCTCAGTATGTGGCTGCTTTCTTAGGTCCCTCTGTGGCTTTCAGTGCCAGGGCACCCATTCTTTTATTTCATCAGCCTGAAAGGTTCCATCTCCAGCAGGTCTGAGCCCTGATGCTTGAGGACATATAGACACGCAAAGCAACAGGTCCCCAGGGGACCCAGGAGAGCAAGACTGCTTAGGCCAGGCTGGCCTTTGCCCTCTGTCCCTCTCTCTCTCTCTCTCTTGCTTGTTTGTTCTCTAATTCATTCATTCATTCATTCATTTATTCTTGGCCTCTGTTGTACCAAGCACTGAGCTGGTGATGGCAAGAACAACACCTCCCCATGTCAGGCTCCCCCGTGCTAGGCGGGATAATGGTCCCCTAAGGATGCCCATGTCCTAATCCCCAGAACCGTGAATATGTTACCTTAATGGTAAAAGGGACTTCGCAGATGGGATCAAATTAATGATGTCGAGATGAGGGGATTATCCGTGTGGACCTGATATCAATCGTGAGCATTTTATCAGAGGGAGGCAGAGGGTCAGAGCCGGAGCAAGGCAATGTCATGACGGCAGCAGAGGTTGGGGTGATGAGCTTGGAAGATGGAGGAGGGGCCACAAGACAAGGAATGCGGGCGGCCTCCAGAAGCTATAAAAGGTAAGGAAACCCATTGTCCCCTGACACCTCCAGAAGGGACAGCCCTGTAACACCTTGATTCGAGCCCCAGAAGACTCACTGTCACCGTGGACTGCCAACCTCCAGAACTGGCAGTAATAAATTTGTGTTGTTTTAACCACTACATTTGTGATAATTTGTTATAGTAGCCGCAGGAAACTAATACACTCTGCCCCCAGCCTGCCCCACATTATTCTACATCTTGTGACTTCTTGGTGCCCTTCGGAGCCTCCACCTCCACTTGTAGTTACAAACTTGTCACTTGTCTGTCTGTCTTCCCTAGCAGGCTCTGAGCTCCGTGAGGGCGAAGATCCTGTCTGTCCTGCTCACTGCTGTACGGTCAGAGCTGAGCACAGTGGCCGGCAAACAGACACGGCTCAGTAAACGGCTGTCGAATAAATGATGAGATGCTCTGTCCCTGCCCTCAAGGAGCACACCCAAAGCAGTGCATGACTCTGCTCTCAAGGCGAGTGGTGATCTGTGGGTTGGGGAGACCAGGAACGTACTGACGAGAATAGCAACAGCAATGCCTGCTGTACGCTGAACACCTGATAGGCCGGGGACTGTGCTAAGCACTTCCTGAGGACGGCTTCGTTCACTCCTGACAACAGCCCTGGGGAGGACGAGGGGCTGAGGCCCAGACTCAGAGAGGGCAGGTAACTTGCCCTGGCCACACAGATGGTAGTAAGTTGCAGCACACCTGTCTGGCTCCAAAGTTAGTTCAGTTTCTATTGCCCTGTGATTTCTAAGACCATTAAAGCTTTTACATTCTCCCCTATTCTCCTCCTCTTCCTCCTCCCAATATCATCATCATCGTCATCATCTTAATCACAACAGTTTACTATAGCACCTAACACATGCAAGGTGCTATGAAGGGTACAAAGAGGTCACCTTCTTTGAGACATTGGCTGCTGAACTTCAGAGGTAGGTCATGTCCTCGGATGTTACAGAGGTGACAGAGAGGAAGTGATGATAATAGCCATCATTTATTGAACACCTACTGTGTACCAGGTGCTGTGCCAAGTACTTTACACCATGATCACATTTAATTCACATGACCACCCATGGGGGAGGTATTAATTATTCCCAATGGCCAGGCCCAGTGGCTCACGCCTGTAATCCTAACACTCTGGGAGGCCGAGGCGGGAGGATTGTTTGAGGTCAGGAGTTCGAGACCAGCCTGAGCAAGAGTGAGATGCTGTTTCTACTAAAAATAGAAAAAATTAGCTGGGGGTAGCAGCATGTGCCTATAGTACCAGCTACTAAGGAGGCTGAGGCAGGAGGATTGCTTTAGCCCAGGAATTTGAGGTTGCTGCGAGCTAGGCTGACGCCACGGCACTCTAGTCTGGGCAACAGAGCAAGACTCTGTCTCAAAAAAAAAAAAAATTATTCCCATTTTACAGATGCCGTCACTAAGACTCAGGCATGTCATCCAGCTTGCCCAGCAGTGAGGGGAAGGATGGGACTTGAAAGCAAATACATCTAACCCCCAAGGCTGTGCAACAACCACTATGCTCTCCAGCCTCCCTAACTGCGGGATCAAGATCATGTGCTTGAGAGGTGCTGTAGGAGACATGCAGAACCACTGGCTCCCCCGGTTTCGGAGGGCTGGGCTCTAGGGATGGGGGGCTCTCTGAGGCATGGCCAGACTGGGAGACAGCCCCTGTGACCGGGTTCCACGTGAACATCTGTCGTGTGCCACTTGGCGAGTGGCCTTGTCTGCCCTGGGAGGAATGTTCACTACGAACACAAGCAGCTCTAATTTCCTCTAGACACTCTGCCATGACAAGCCGAGTTCTAGACGCCAGTGGGTGTGCACTGATTGGTCTAGTAATAACAGAACCATCTCTGCAGCGGGGGTGAGGGCAGGGACTGAGAGACTGGCACGTATCAAGGGCCTGGTAATGGGCAGAGACGACGCACCTAGGAAACTAGCAGGTGGAGCTGAACACCTCTGAGCAGGAGGGATGGGAGCCACAGGAGCTGAGCGGCCACGGTGATGTCTCATACTCACGAATTCGGGGGAAATGCAGTGGAATGTGCCACAGGAAGTCAACCAGCAACACGCAGTGTGTTCTGTAGTCCACGCTTCTTCCACTGTGGGGTTTAGGCCCTACCCAGCTCATCCTCAAACTCGCTGGTGACCCTGGACAAAACAAGTCCCCTCTCTGGGCCTCAGATCTCCTCTGAAAAGTGAGGAACTCATTGGCTTAGATGCTCTCTAAGGACACTTACATCTGTCAAATTGTATGGCTTCATTAGGCCAGAGCCATATAGGTAAGAGGGCAAGTTTGAACTCAGATTTTTTTTTTTTTTAAGATTTTTGATTCTGGATTTGCTACCTATTAGCTATGTGACCTTAAGCCAGTGACTTTGCCTTTCTGAATCTCAGTTTTCTTACCTGTAAAATGAAGATACTAGTAGTATCTACATCGTAGGGTTGTTAGGGTTTAAATGGGATCATGCCGGTAAAGGGTTAACCCAGTGGTGGGGTTACCCAGAGCACTCAGTGCGGAGGGGACGGGGGCTCTTCCCATGCACCACCAGGCCAGCTCTGCCGCTCTGCTTTGGGAGGGTGGGGAGTGTCAGACTCTGGGGACTGCAGAGTGAACGTGGAGCAAGGGAAAGGAAGCACATGGATTCCTCTATTACCACTGATGGAAGCTGAAAATAAAACTGAAATTCAGCTAGAAAGGAAGCAGCGTGTGAGTCACTAGGGAAGAGTCCCCTCTGCCAGCCACTGTGTCCTGTGAGTTGTCCCTCCACTCTTTCTGTCCTTGTCACCGCGACCTGCCTCTCCCGTGGGCTGGGTGCCTCCCCCATGCCTTACGCTGATTGCACGGCTCTCCGTGCTGGCCTTTCCGTCTCCCTACCTCTACGTGTCCCTGCCAGATTCCTGGTGTTAAATGCAGCTTTTCTTACATTATTCCCCGGAGCCCAAACCTTTCACGACTCACAGGCTTCTGAATTTGACATTCTAAGCTTTTCCAAGTTCTGGTCCCCATCTCCCCTGCCACACCTCTCTCCGACTGTCCAGCTTGGCCTCCCAAGCCACCCCCCCCAGCCTTGTGCTGGGCCCAGGAGCAGCCTCTTTCGTTCGCTTCCTGCTTTGAATCCCTTCTCTAAACCTTATGCATTCATTACTTATCTACCCAACAAACAACAATCAGAATTTCTAAGCAGCACAGAGTGTGGGGAGCACGGTTGGCTCTGGTGGCCTACATGCGTCTGCTCCCCGGGGTCCAGCGCCTGTGGCAGACATTACTAATAGATCACAGCACTTCTTCCCTCACCAAGTTCACACTCAGCAGCCTCAGAATCATTCTCCAAGCAGTTCCTCGGCAGCCTCTACTCATGGATTGAGTTGGCACAGCCCAGATTCTATCTTCAGGTGGTGGAGTCAGACAGGTGGGGGTCCCAGCCCCATTCAGTGCCACCAGCTACCACTTCGTGACCTCAGACGAGGCCCCAGTCCCTCTGAGCATCCATATCCTCAATGTTAAAATAATGACAATTACCTTCACCTCACAGGTCTACTGGGGGTAGGAATCAGAGATCAGGGACAAACCCTGCAGGACCATATTTGGGGAGTTCCTCGTTGCCCTTCCCCCACCAGCTCAGCAGCATGCATCCCCAGGGGTGGGGGGAGGGGGGCCTGCAACAGGAAGGTTAAGAGACTTTCAGTTTACTGAGCCTCAAGAGCCCAAGCCCTGAAGATCACTTTGTGCCCAAAACAATAGATTGTGAAGAATAGATGAAGAGGCCAGCTATTCTGCCCTGAAGCTAGGGGAAGGAGGGGCCGGGAAGAAGAGAACTAAGATGCTGGTGGTCACTTAGGAGCGGGGGAGAAAAGGGAGCCCTAAATCAGGTTGGAGATGAGAATGCAAGTGAAGGACAGGCTGGGCCCCGGGGGAGGCGGAGCTGTCCCAGAAGACGTGTCCCGGAAGACACCTCCCAGCTCGCTCCTTGTTTTCCCTGCTCTCTGGGTGGAGTGCAATCCCTCCCACCCACAGTTCTGAGAATTTTCATTTTTACTGTGTAGGCAACTTCTCGGGAGTTATGAAGACATATGAACTGACTGGCTTTCTAGCTCTGTTGTCAAATACGTTTAATCGGTTTATTAAATGGTCTTTAGAAAATGCTGTGTGCTTTGATAAATTTGGGCACAGCGGGCTTGGGAGGCAGTTTGCTCCCCTGTAATTCAAGAAAAATGTACAATCTCTCAACATCACCTTCTCAGCTGACTGCCCCCACCCATGCGTTGCCTCGGCCTCTTCCCCACGCGTCAGGATTGTGGGTGTGTTCTTTGGGAATCGCCACCAAGTAGGGCTGGAAGGCAAGGGGCTTATAGAGGTAAGGAAGCTGCCCTTAGCTTTTCTGGCCTTCCCTCCTGGTCTTCCTCTTCTTAGTCAGCCGGAAATCTGGTCCTGGGATCTCTCTGGGAACAAGAGCCTCCAAAAATCTGCCTCACGCCAATAGTCTGGGATTGGTGACCTGGATGTGCCCAGCAGCGTGCTTATGGGTGGCTATTGCCGCCAACCCTTCAGCAGCCTGGAAAGGTACTAACTCATACACAGATGGTGGGGGGACGGGGGTGCAATATTATAAAGTGAATACTTCCTGCCAGTCATTGAGCAACTGCTAAATGTTAAGCTGTGCTGAAAACTTTATTTATATTTTCTCTATTTCTGCGGCAACCTTGTGACTACGGACTAGTCAATGGATCTCAGGGAAGCACCTGCTCATGACTACCCAACAAGTAAGCGGTGGAGCCACCTGCCAACCTGGTACCTTAAATTGTTATTCAAGCCATCTACATGCCACCTGTCACCTGCTCTGTACTGTTGGGGCGTAAGGTAACTGCACATCATTCTCATTCCATAGATGCTATAGTTCGGATATCAGACCCTCCAAACCTCATGTTGAGTCTGATCCCCAATGTTGGAGGTGGGGCCTGGTTGGAGCTGTTTGAATCATGGGGATGGATCCCTCATGAATGACTGGGTTCTGTCCTCAGGGTAATGAGTGAGCTCTTTGTCTATTTTTTCCCAAGAAAGTTCCCCCAAGAGCTGGTTATTAAAAAAAGCCTGGCACCTTCCCCCCCACCCCCTACCGGCTTCCTCTTTCACCATGGGATCTGCACATGCTGGCCCCCTCCGCTTCTGCCATGAGTGGAGGCAGCATAAGGCCCTCACCAGACGCAGGTGCTGGCGCCATGCTGCTCCTACAGCCTGCAGAACCGGGAGACAGATATGCCTTTCTTCTTCATAAATTACCCAGCCTCAGGTATTCTTTTATAGCAACGCAGACAGATGAAGAAGGTGTGTTTAATCATCATCTGTGGACCCTTGGATTGTTTTCATAAATGAGGTGGCTAAAACCTCATCTCACATTATTATCTCTTCTGCAACATTGACATCACTTCCAGAGAGCTCCTTTTGCATATGCAGAAAGTCACTGAGATGGACTAGCTCAAGGACCCCAAATCCTTGGTACACAGGTCATTGCTCCTCACCTGTGTCCAAAGCAGACATCATAAATGATTCATAGAACTCATTTCTGCTGAATCCAGATGTGACCTCAGAGTCCTTTTGGAAAACTGCTCTTCAGGAAACCATAAGCAATGAATTAAAGGTTGGCTCATGGAGCAAGTCCAATTTGCAAATGCTGGATGAGAAGACAGCCCAGCGTCCTTCGTGCCTGACACTCACCAGGCCGTGCTGTGTGGGAAGTGGAACTAGTCGTGAGCTTGGCCTTGGGAGCCCAGGGTCTAGCCTGACTATGCCACTTGTAAGCTCAAGTGGCAGCGTCACTTGACATTGGGCATGACATTGGGCATGTTAGTCCCTGCCTGCAGGCCTCAGTTTCTTTTTCTGTATCCTTCAGCTCTGTGGTCCATCTAGTGCCAATAATCTGTGATTCATGTCATATCACCTGACGGGGAGTGGATGTGAAGTGATCCCACAGGTTTTGCATGCCAGCCCAAGAAGACATCATTGAGGAGGAACAATACCTGCTTTTAGGTTCACCAAGGAGATGGCTGTGCTAGGCATTGTAACAACAGGACCAAGTGCTGTCTGAGACGGGACCCCGGTGAATTAGTATAGAATCACCTATACTCAAGATCAAAAGGGCCTCAGAGGTTATTTGGGTCATGTGTATCTGAACTTGAGACCCCTCATACCATCCCCCAAAAGAAGTTGACATATCTCTGCTCATACACCCTCAGTGTGACAAGGACATCACTACTTTTGAAGGCAGCCCAATCCTTTCGTGGACACTTCTGAGTATTTGAAAGCTTTTCATTAAATGGTGGAATTAATTCACCTCATTGGAGCCTGAACTCTTGGTCCCAGAGAGGGCCTTCTGCCTCTTGATAGATCTTCAGTTATTTGAAACTGGTTTTCATGTCTTGTGCCTCTTTTCCTTGCTCAACTCCTGCCGTGAGTTTGCCTTCTCCTCATGCTGAAACATCCTCTAGTCCTTCCTCTATTCTTTATGGGATAGAGTTCTGAGTACCCTGGCCCTGGATGTGCCCAGGGCGGTCCACATCAACGTCCCACCTGAACGTAGCCTTCTGGGGGCGGAGTCTGCTCCGTGCAGCATGAAGTGGGAGGCAGAGAGGGGATTGAGGGTCTGGGTTCTGGGGTCAACTGATTTGGGGACCTCGGCTCTGTGTGACCTTTCACAAGGGACTTCTCAGAACCTCAACTGTTTCATTTGGAAATAAGGGTGATATAGTTCCTGCCTCATGGGGTTGTGCAAGGATTAAGTTGGCTGTACATGCAAAGTGCACACAGGAACCGCTCAGCATTAGTTATTACCACCTCATCTTTCTAGAGGTGGCCTTTCTGTTAATGTAGCCTAAAGAAACAACTTTCCAGCAGTGTTTCTAAGCAAGTAAGGATCCCTGGGAGCAAGGCTGTCCTTTTTAGAGTGGGACATGGACCAGTGGGTGGTGGTAGAGGGGCTGGAGGAGGTTAGGATGCCCAAGCAATTAATGGCCAGGGGACCAATACTTATTTTTCCTTAGAGACTCAGAAAATCAAATTTAGAGCAGAGAAAGCTACACCCTAGCCTGACAGAAATCACCAAACGTGTCTGTGAATTTGCAAGAAACTTGTTATTTTTTTTTTTCTTTCCCATTTAGGGCTGTTCATCCCAGGGTGTTTAAGAGCTGATTCAGGTCAAAGTACGTAAGCCGGTAATGAGCTTTTGGAATGCCACCCCCCACTCAGGCAGGGATCAGAGAAGACGCAGCAGGCTCTGGGAGAAAGGTGGAAAATTCATGCTTTGATTCCGTGTGAGCCCCTCTAAGCCCTGGCCCCGCGGGGCTTCCTCCCTCCAAGCAAGAGCCAAATCCAGCTCTGAACCTGGGATAAGGAGCCTTTGAATCCCAAGGAAACTCCTGGGGCTCTGAAGAACCTCTTGCAATGTCAGAGAATCCAGCAGAGTTCAGTGCAGAGCAGAGTCCTAGGGGAGGATTGTTACACTGGAGATGCCATTAACTCATGGCTTCCCTGGCTGTGCCAGCAAGATGGCATCACAGTGAAGAGATGCACGTGATGCTAAAAATGCACAAGATCTTTGTGATCGTTGGCAACTGGTGAAGTCTAGGACCAGCTTCTGCTTAATCCTGAAGGTAAAGAGGCAGGGCCATTTTCCTGGCCTGCCTGCAGCTGTCCTGGGTGCATTTTCCCTCATTGATTCTCCAAGTGTGGTACATGGACCACCTTCACTGTAACTACCTGTGGCGATTTTTTTCAATGTAGATTTCTGGAACCTGCTAGATCAGACTCTCTGGGGATGAAGCCCAGAATGCTGTAGTCTTAATCATCTCAACAGGTGTCTCTTATGCTCATTGGGATCTGAAAGCCATTGCATCCAGATGAAGGATGGTTCTCACGCACTCAATGCATTCTGAGGCTGCGTGGCTTTAAGAGCAGATCGGTTGTACACAAGGAGGAAACGAACATGGATGGAAAGAGAAGAGTTTGGAGACAATCAAACCTGCGTTCTAGTCCCAACTCAACTACTTCTTACATGCCGCTGAGTTTTGGGTGGTTTGTCACATAGCATTACGGTGACAATTGCTGACTCACTCACTCACTCCCGCCATTTTCAAAAGAGCTCACTATGCCCCAATCATGGCTTGCTTTCTGTTTCTCTAACATACCAAGCTTTTTCTGTTCCTTCTGCCTGGAACCGTATGCTCCCAATCTGCTGGTGACTGTCTCTTCCCCAGTAGTTACATGTTGGCTCAAACATCCTCTTCTCAGAGAGTCTTCCCACCCAGTCTATCCACACAGACCTCCCCTCCCCCACCCTCTTTATGTCCTACACAGTATTTATCACTTCGTGAAATGTATTTGTTTCTTTCTTGTCCATCCGCTTTTACTTTAAGACACCTCACTGGTTATGTTCACTGACGGATCCCCACTGCCTGCAGCGTCACCTGGCATGTTGTAGGTATCCAACACCACGTCTTAGGTAGCCACTACTAGCTCTGGGGTGAGTCTTTCTCCACAGATCTCCTCACTGATGATGCCCTCTCTCTTTTGAGGGCTTTTTACATCTCCTCACATGCAACGCCTGTGTCATGGCAGCGGGAGGGACACACAGTCCATAGGCCTGTACCCCCGACAGCCCAGTGGGAAAGCTCTGCTGTCCAGATGTGCTCAGGCTGGGCCAGTCTCCCCACTTAGACCCTCAGCTTCCGTCCCTACAGAGCCAGAACCCTTCCTCTGTCGGGCTCTTTCTCAAGCTCTTTGAACTGCACCTCATTCATTGTCCTCTGCACTGCGGCACTCAGAGATCCCTGCCTGGCTTTTCTGCTATCCTCAGCCCCTCCTCAGCGTCCACTGCTGTCTCGCAGATTCCTCGAGTTCTCTTTCCCTTCTCGCTCTGTGGTGGGAGCCTTTCATCTGCCCCTGGCCCCCCAGGGTTTAGAGCAGTGCCTGTCTAGCACATAGTGGGCACTCAAGACACATTTGTCAACTGAACAAATAAATGTTATATTTAATAACATATTATGTTATTAATATAACATAAGCTTTGTCCTAATAATTCCACGTCTAGCAATGTATTCTAAAGAGGTAAGGTAGTCAGACTTGTGCAAAGTTGTTCATGGAAACGTATTTCAGGATAGAATAAAATCATAAGCAGTTTAAAGTCCGTCCAGAGGGGATTGATTAAATGAAAGGTGACACGGAATAACGTGGAATTTGTAGCCAATATCAATAAAAGCCTTGACTTATATGCGTTTAGGTGACTTTTAACTTTTTTTGCTGTTACGAATAACACTGCTTTGAACATCCTTGTTCTCATACATGTGATCATCTCTAATACGTCCTTAGGATAGGGCCATAGGATTTGAATTATTGGGTCACTTGGTAGGAACTCTTTTTAAAAAGTCCTACTCTTTCCAAATCACCATGCTGTCTCCAAAAATCCGTCAAGAAAACTGCTTATAACACCTGAGAGAACACTGTTTGTTTCTTTAACCCTTTTCAATCAAAGGAAAACAGTACTGCCCTGGAGTCAGAATTAACAAGAGAGACATTCCCTATTAAAAGATGCAGTTAGAATGAAGACAAAGGCGTCATATGAGCTCTGACATTCACACGCAAAAGACGCATAAATGGATTTCTCATCGGCTCCAGCTTTTGACTCAATGTATCCAGGCAACAGAAGTCTGGATTTAATAACAGATGTTCGCTGCATAGCAATCACCATATAATGCCAGGGTAGACTAAAACAGCATTTTATCAACCAATAAATGTGCTGTTTGCTTTATTTTAGCATGTTGTTCTTCAGTTCCCTTCAAAACCGAGAGGACAGATTGAGTCACTCGGCATCTGCTGGGAGCAGTACACTTGGCTTCATTTAAAATGAAAAATCAGGTCTGTGTTTACATTTTTCACCAAAGCATGGTATCTGATGTGCTAACACTCCCAACTGGGCTAGCCGGAAGGGCTTTCAGGAATATCTCAAGGGAACTGAGACCAAAGCAGGAAGTCAGTCACCCTTCTGGGAAAGACATATGGTGGCCCTTCCTCTTCAATCAACCCTACCAGAGGGAGGTCCAGATGTCCCCCACCCATAGACCTAGTGTTGGCAAGAGACCCCTGCTGGGTTCCTTCCCATAGCCAGCAGCTCCCAGCTTTGAAAACAAGAGTTACCTTTGAAAAGACCAATCGACCAGCAATGCTTGAATAATGATCTATGTGCAACCTGTAAATTTGTGAACACACAGATACAATTTTCTGGGGGAAAATGCTTCAACGGTGGTAGCCAAGAAGAATATCATTTTGAGTCAGTCCAGGTTGACTGAGATGAAGTTGGAGAAGAGAGAAAGAAGCTAACTTTTGTTAGACACGCACTATGTGCCAGATATCAGGCTAATTTTAAAAATATATTTAATCTCATTTAATTTATTTTACTATCACTCTGAGGTAATACTCATTTGTCCCCACTTTGGTGGAGAGCTGAAATCACTTGCTCAAGTGGCTAATAAGTGATGGGGGAGGGGGTAGGGTGGAGGGTCCATCCTGTGCTCACATTGGTTGTGACTGATTGCATTGTCCAAAGATGCCTGAAACACTGTCTTCCATCCCACATGCTCTTGTACAGCCTTGCCACTCCTCTAGTAAGAGATGGAGTCTACACCCCCATCTGTGAAACCAGGTGGGCTTTTGTTATAGTATCCACTAAAAGGGTGTGGTAGAGGTGACATTAAGTGACTTCTGACGCTAGGTCATGAAAGGCCATATAGCTTCCACCTTGCTTCCTGGAATACTTGCTCTTGAAGTCTTTGGCTGCCATGTGAGCAGTCTGCCTGCCCTGAGGTCACTATACATGGTGAGGCCCACACGAGGAGCCTGTGCAGGAGCTTATGTAGACATGAACCAAGCTTATGCAGACAGCCCCTGCCCACAGCTTTCAACTGACAGCCCTGAGAAGGAGCCATCCCAAAAGCAGATCCTCCAGGCCCTGGTTGAATTACCCCAGCTGACTCCACATGGAACAGAAACGAGCCATTTCTGCCAGCACCTGAACAAATTGCAGACTTGTGAGCAAAATATGATTTTTATCATTGTAGGCCATTATATTTGTTTGGGGTGATTCGTTACACAGCAATAGCTAACTGATACATCAGGGAAACTCAAAAGATGATTAAAAGAGGTCCGTTATTCCAACTCTTCAGTGCCTAAATAAAACTTTTCGGTAAAAAGAAAAATAATGTTTTCTACATAACAGTTGTAATAAGGTGAATTGTTAAGAGGAAAGGCCAATTGTTTTTAGCAGCCCTCTCCCACCCTCACACTGGAAAGTCAAGCCAGAATTTTGCTTCCAAAGGCCTTGAGAAAAACTGCTCCCTTTGTCCAGGAGAGAGAAGGGGTACAAAGGAAGCAAGTGGGAGAACGAAGTGGGGCAATTTTGAGCCCTTCCCAGCAGCAGAGCCTAAGGGATGGATAGATCAGCACAGACCCAAGCAGTGTGGACACAGTGAGAATGAAAACTGGTCACCACCCCAACCCAAGGACCTGGCTCCAACTTAAGCATAGGGTTCTTATTTGACAAGCACCCCCCGCCCCCAAGAACAGGGGTGGGGACTTCCCCAAATAACTGCTATTGAATTTTCTGCCAGGGTGGCAGGTAGTGACTTTGAGCAGGTCACACTGCTTTAAAGTCATAATGTAATTGATATTTCTCGCACTCATTTTTCCCGCTTAAACTTAAGTAACATATGCCCTGTTAAAGGGGAAAATTTCAATAAGCGTCGACTTTATTTTTATCATAATGTTACTTAATATGTAAAGACATAAAACTTAGGTATAAAATCCTTATGCTTTTAGCTCTTATTCAGCTATAAAACGGAAACAAATTTCCAAATTAAACACAAATAAGACTGCAAAACCAATAAACTTCAAATTAACAACATTAGTTTAATGTGAGGTTGTTTGGTTGAAACGGAATCGCTGCTCGCAGTGTGGCTGCAGCCTGGGATTCACAGCTCTTACATTTTATTTCATCCTGCCTCTACTCCCCAGTGCGGTGATGGCTTAAGTCTCCTGCAGCTCTTCTCTCCTGGAACTACTCGAACGTCATTTCATTCAAAGTCATTTTGTTACAACGTTGATGAGAAAAAGTAAATCGCTTCCCGGCCAGGGGCACCTTCTGTGTGGAGTTTGCATGTTCTCCCCACATCTGCGTGGATTTTCTCCAGGTACTCTGCTTTCCTCCCACACCCTAAAGATGCGCACATGCAGTGAGCTGGCACGGCTGTGTGGTCCCGGTGTCCGTGAGTGTGTGTGAGTGTGTGTGTGTGTGTGAGTGTGTGTGAGTGTGTGTGTGTGTGTGTGTGTGAGTGTGTGTGTGTGCGTGAGTGCGCCTTGTGATGGGATGGTGTCCTGTCCGGGCTGGCTCCTGCCTGGTGCCCTGAGCTGTCGGGACAGGCTCCAGCCACCCAGACCCTGAACTGGCAGAAGCAGGTTGGAAAATGAATGAATGAATGAATGAACCCATTATTGTAAAATAAAAATTTGTAAGGCATACCATAATTATACGAATGTGTGACAGTAAACAATGCAGTATGAAAGCACTCGGCGAGCCCATCATCTCTGTGATTGTTTGGTTTTGAACCCCTGTTGGTGGCAGGTGCTCCTGACAATTTTCACTTTGCAAGCATTTATTTCTTGATTTAACCCTCCACCGCTGAGACTGCTGCCGTTCACTGATTCACCAAAAATTGAATAAGTAATTATGTGACTTGTTTAGATTAATCTTTCTTAAATATATGTATAGCTCAATGTATTTCAATGATTAATATTACAAGTGTTTTGAGACTTTATTTAGAACTTTGGTGATGTTTTCGTGACCAGAAATATGCTGTAGGAACTTAACTCTTGTTTCTATCAATTAGCCTGTGGTAAAATTGGTTTTGTTATGCGTTGTTTCGCTTAATAAGATCTCAATTTCTAAGAACCTATCGATGACAGTAAGTGAGGACCCACTGTGCTTTCTAGCCACATGCTTTAGGTACCTAAGTTCCTCTATTTCTGTTCTCCTCGTTAGTCCCATGGCAGTAAAAGTACAAACAGAAACAAAGCAAACAGGGCACCCAACTCAGCCAGAAGCACAAATGTAAGACACTAAAATCACATTGCATAGCTCAGGGGTCAGCAAACTTTTTCTGTCAAAAGCCAACAGGAAAATATTTTCAGTTTTGTGGGCTATGCTGTCTCTGCTGTGATCACTCCTCTCTGCTGCCCTCCTGCAAAAGCAGCTACGAGAATACACAAATAAACAAGAACTTTGTTGTTTTAATACTACTTTATCTATGGACGCTGAAATGTACATTTCATATACTTTTCAAGTGTCAGGAAATATTCTTCTTTCGACTTTTTTTCTCAATGATTTAAAACCATAAAAACCATTCTCAGGTTGTAGACCTTAGAATAACGGGTTGGGGGCTGATTCGGTCCACAGGCTGTAGTTTAGTTTGTGGATTCCTGACATAGGTGGTTATGAGGTGGTAAAAACAGATGATCTAGAATATTAAATTGATGTTTAAATGATTATTATTTAAATGAAAAATTTTATATTTTGCAAAGAAGTTACTCTGGAGAATTCATAAGACCCTGAAGACTATCTCCCAGGATTTGAGTTTGAGAGGCACTGCCCTGGGATGTTTCCAGAAAGCAATCATGTTCAACTGGGCTCCAGGCAAGAAATTTCAGAGTTGAGGAGCAAGTTGGTTTCCTCAGACCTTCACAGCATCTCCCCCTTCACCTCCAAGCCTAGGCCACTCATGAGGTGCATAATAAAAGTACCAACAGTAGCCTGGTCCATCCACGGAAGCATTGTTGTAATTGGAGCTTCCATAGAAAACTTGTTTCTTGCCCAGCAAAAGACAGTGTCTGCCTGTGCCAGGGCCAGGCTGTGAGAGCAGCGATAGCGCCCAGGCAGGGGCCAGAGGCTGGGCCCTCTGCTCTGCTGCTCACTAGCTGTGTGACCTTGAATTTAACCTCTCTCTGCCGCTGCCGAGCCTCCTCCCTTTCCTCCCCAAATATATCAACAGGTGTTATGAGGCTTAAATGAGATGGTATATGTAGATGAACATTCAATATACAGAAGCCATTCATAAAGTCATGTGACTGGTTGTTGCATAGTTGTTTGAGCTTCCCTGAGCCCTGTCAGTCTCCAGGGTGGCTGGTGTCCGACAGCACAGAAACGTCATGTGCAGCAACGTGTGCCACAGGTGAGCAACCAGCAGCCCTGCCCCAGACCTTGTGTTTGTCCCAGCGGCAAAGTCCTGAAATGAATATTTCTGTTCCAGTCAATAACATGGTGCAACTTGCGGTGAAAACTGAGAGGCGATTAATCATTGAAACTGGAAGCATTTGATCCGACAGCAGAGAGGAAGCAGGAACAACGTGCGAGTGATTTCAGCACACCACACACGCCTTGATCTTTTAAACGCTGCCTGGCTGGGTTATAAATATTTTTGCTTTGGTGTTGGGGTTTGCTGAAGCTTCAAGAAAACGCTGTGAGTGTAAAAAGGGAGGGTTTTGTGTGCACACAAACCCTAGCCATTTGGCGGATTCCGGGTGTCAGAGGTTTCATTCAGGTCTGACTGCAAGGAGCTTTTATCTACTCAGAGGGAAAATTTGTGCAGAGGTTGCAATCTAAGAACCAAAACCTCTGAGCAGATGTTGTATTTGGTTTGTTTGATTTGTTTTTGTTGGTGTGTGTGTGTGTGTGTGTGTGTGTGTGTGTGTGTGTTTAATTGAGGAAACTCTTAAAAATTGGGGCATTATGCATACAGCTGATCCTAGCTCCTCTTAAAAAGTCAGGAAATCTGGCCACACTGGTTCCCATTCCCCTGGGCAACACCAGGCTGGAGTTAAGAAGCAGCTGCCACTTTAGTCGGCCTGCGGCCTGTGAGCCTCCACTCACCCAGCACCCCTACTCCCTCTCATCCTTCCGGCAAGTGGCCTACTTGGGCTGTCATTTGTTACTGCGGTAGGCTGCTATTTATCTTACAGAAGAGACATAGTTCTCTGTTTTCACATCTCTATTAAATGCGGGGAAATGAAAGATAGATCAAGAGGGATGCATTTTTCAAGAAAAATGACGGAAAACATATTTTCTTGTGATATTGAAGAATTTTCTTGGGTATTTTGTATGCAAATGGCCAACTTTTGCTCACTTGTGTGTTTTGTCTGGCCCCGAGCTACAGCCTCTGTCCTGTTTCCTAAGCCTCCGGGAATTTTCACATTCAGTCACAGTCCCATTACCGACATAACACGCTCAGCCCATGTCCACCGAGCACGTGCTCTGCACTGGGCACCATGCTCGGCCCTGGACGGTGGCGAATCTGGCAGACACGCCCTCTGTCCTCTCCTCTCTGGCTGGTAAAAAGAATCCTAACGATCCAAACAAGCACCTGCAACAAAGTGCTGGTCGCTGTCACAGGAGAAAAGCTCTGGCCCCAGCAGTATAAATCAGGGGGAAAATACCTGATTAGGAGTCAGGAAGAACTGATGTTTCAGCTGAGACCCGGAGGGTGAGGCCGAGCAAGCTGTTCCAAGCAAGGATAAGCATGTGCAAAGACAAGAAGGCAGGAGAGAAAAGTGTTCGAGGGACCAGAGGAAGCTACGTCTCGCAGGAGTATGCAGCACGGAGGTGAATGGCTCGTTGGGGGCGTTGTGGAAGATGAGTCTAGTGAGGTGAGCGGCGGCTTGCTGTGATGGTCATTGGAAAGTGTCAGTGGACTCACTGGGGTTCTGAAACTCATGGACAGATCCCAGCTGCCAGAGGAGAGCAAGAGTCCACCGGAGCCCAAAAGACAGCGTGGGGGAGGACAGGGGAGGTGGGCAAAGGCTGCACAGGCAGTGGGGGCGGGTGGAGGACTGCAGGGGCCTGCAGGGAGCAGCTCCTTGGACATCTTTGCAGCAGGCCCTGGAATCCGAGGACCAGGGCGCGGGGAATGAAGTGCAGGCTCCCGGGCTCGACAGGTCTAGTGCGGCCACTTTTGATTGGCCTTGGGATACCCCTTCACACGTATAGCCTCCGTTTCCTCACTTCTAAATCAGGATAACGATGAATACCTCCCAGAGTTGCTGTGGGGGTTCAATGAGGCTAAACGCATCTGGCACTTAGGGAGAACTTAATAAAGGTAAGTTGATTTTCAATTGATTTCGGTGTGCATTTTAAAACCTGATACCTAGCCTGGGATGACTTAGCTTTGTTTCCTCCCATGAGGCAGCTCTTGCTCGGTGTCCCCTCCTGGGAGGAGCCCTCCCCAGCCGGTGCTGGCCATCTGTCGCCGGTGCTCCAGTGCAGACCTGCCGCCTGGCACGGGGCCGCAATCATAATTACCACTTCTGAATCGATTCCTTTGAGCCCTTTTGAGCGGGCTGAGGAATGCTGTGATTAAAATGATTTAAAACCTGCCTCCTATTTCACAGCTTTTAATATTTGATAAGATTTTGGAGCAAGGGATGAGAGCAAGGCAGGAGATCGAGAGAGAGAGAGCACAAGAGAGAGGGAGTGGGAGAGAGAATAGAAACATGAGGATGTGGGGAAGGGTAAACAGAGTGCATTTTCCAAAGGAGAAAAGCATAGAAAGATGAGATCCTCATTCTTCCAGGCTGTTCATGGTTTTGAATGCCAGGAATAATTGGGATGGTTATTATGAGCATAATGAGCAGAAGACCACTATAGCAGCTATCACTGATCATATACCCTCTGTATGTCTGGCCTGTGCGTAAAGAATATATCTTCTTTAATTTTCCCAACGATCTTAGAAGGGGGTATTTTTTTCTTAATTTTATAGAAAATAAAGGCTCAGAGAGATGAAGTGACGTTTCTAGTATCACTCAGCCAGTTGCTGGGGGAGCTGACGTCCACCCTGGGTTGACTGAACCCTGCTCACCACGCACAACATTGTAGAACGTCGGAGCAGAAGCTGGGGGACCCCGCAGATAAGCAGGGACCCTGGATTCCTCTCCTGTCCCATCCACGGCAGTGGTCTTAGGAGCAAACAGCCAGATATCAAATGCGTAGATGTTTTGCTTTTTTCATTTTAGCTCATTTCATATTAGGTCATTTTTAGGCTCTCTTCATGCTAATTTCCTTCCTTTTAGCCTAATTTCGATGACCTTGCTGGAATGTCACTGAGGACAACTTTGTGTGGATGGAAATAATAACCCCAGTGAAGCTAACTGCGTTGAGTGCTTACTAAGTTCCTGGCGCTGAGCTACATCTTTTCCCATGTCATACCTGGTGCCGGCACCTGGTACTTTGTCCAGCAACCCTAGGAGTCCAGTACTGTTGTTATCTCTCTCTGACACACGAGGAAACCTCAAGTCAGCGGCGCTGGGAGGTTTATTCAAGTAACTCTGATAGGAACCTGGACTGGTCTGTGGTGCAGAAAAGATACCTCGAGCCTTCCCAAAGTGAGGTATGAGAGGGTCACAAAATGTTTGCCGAAAGTGTCAGAAGGAGTTCAGAGTTCTGGAAAAGCTGGTCAGTGAAAGCCCCTCTCCCGCTGTGCACTGGGGGCAGATTTCAGAAGCTCCATCGCCCGGATCAGAGCTCTCTAAAGGAACCTTGAGAAGTTGATTAGTTCTCTTGATTTCAGGAAGGTAACAGAATATCCAGAGTTGTGTCTCTGTCTTTGTGAGGTCACCCCAGGCCCCCTGGAGGCCACGACTATTGGGGGAGGGTCCCAGGATGGCAGCATTTGGCTACATTCCACTTTGAGAGGGACGAGATATGGCAGAGCCCGTTCTTGGGCTGGTCACTCAATTGAGCAGGGTCTGAAAACCATCAGAGGAGGACAAGCAAGAGCACATCAGCCACTGAAAGCTCCCAATAGAGGCAGCCTGGGAGAGGAAATAAACAAGTCGGGGGGGTTCAGAGAAAGAGCCAGAACCAGGACGATTTCAGCTTCCCAAAGGTATGTATGATCCTTCTCGTAGCTGAGTGGTCTGTGAAAGGAGCCACTCACCTAGGGAGGTGGTGAGCTCACTACTAGCAGAAGTGTGCAAGCCACGGCCATGTATGGGGGATGCCGTGGAGGGCACTTAAGCATCGGGAAGGAGTTTATGAACGTCAGGATGCCCTTCAACCCTCAGGAGCTCAGCAAACAAGACGAATCAATCTCTACTCCTCCATGTAGTCTTAGTGTCCAGCATGGTGTTTGAGGCGTATATTAGATGCCAGGGAATGTTTGTTGAATGAATGAATGATTCTTCTGCAGCAGATATGCACCGAAGTGTTCAGAAACCTGAGTGAGGGAATTGTGCCCCATCTATTAGAATAACAACCCCAATAACGATTTGCAAAGTCCTCTACAGTTGAGTGATCCATACAGGTAATCTTCATTATGGCTCCCATTTTATAGGTGAGGAAATTGAGCTTCCGAGAGAGCCAGTGACCTATCCACGTCCCACCTGTAGGAAGTGGCAGATGAGGGCTTGAGACCTCCCTAGGCCTGGCTCCATAGCCCGTGCTCAACACAGCAAGGCTGTCCTGCCTTCAGATGCAAACCTCACCCTTTGCCAAGAATGTCACCTGGGTGCAGGGCAGCTCTTGCCTGAGGCTCCCTGCCTCTCCACCCTCTGTGGGAAGTGTTTCTATGGCCAGAACAGGAGGTATGGACTGAGCATCTGCCTCCCTAGTTATTTTTGATAGTAGGTTTGTGTTTTCTTGCTGGAGAGTGCTGGTTAAGTCTCTGCTCTTGTAAGAGCAACCGCTCTGGTATTAGTGGCTTCTTCCTCCCCTGCAGGGCTCTCCCTTTACCTCTGATCTCAGCTACTGCCAGCCACCTTCACCCAGTGGCCTGCTCCTGACTCTGGGGGCTGGAGTGGCACGTTTAGACCCCATAGCCCATTGCTGGCCCTGGTGGTGATGCACCCTGGCCCGTGGGCTTTCCTCAAACTGCTGCCCAGAACATCATCACCTTGACCACGTCCACCTGGCTGCCCCCCATCCACACCAACCAGGAAGGCTCTTCACCCATGGCCTTTCCTCCTGGCTCTGGCCCCAACTGTCCTTCCCACGGCCTCTTGATCTTTGCTCCTTCAGTGCTTAGATCCTGGCCTTCTGTCTGAGCTCTGGAATTCTTTTCTGCCTCCTTACTTCTTGCCCGGTCTTGTCCATGGTCTCCTAATCCCCTGAATGACTGCTCAACTTCCTTTTGTCCTTTGACTCTTAACCCCTTGTCTGACCTCTTTCCTCTTGGCTTCTGTCTGCTGTGTGGTCTGACTCTGACCTGCTCACCTCCTGTGTCCCCTTCTTACTCATCCTTTCATCAGGGCTTCTCCACAGCGACACTATGGGCATTTTGGACCGGATGATGCTTTGTGGTAGGGGGTTTTCCCGGGCATTGTAGGGTATTTAGCAGTATCCCTGGTCTCTACTCACTAGATACTAGCAGTGAGCAGACATTCACCCTAGTTGTGATAACTAAATATGTCTCCAGCTATTGCCGAACATTCTCGGGGCAAAATCACTCCATGCTGAGAACCACTGCCTCTGACCTAGGGTGCCTTCCTTGTACCTCGGGCCCTGAGCTGCAGCCCATCCTCAGTGACAGCTGGGATCTCTGTCTTTCTGTTTCTAGCTCTTCCAGGTAGCAGCTATTCCCTCAGCTACAGGCTCCTGCCCTGTGGAATCCTGGCCCGCACTTGTCTGAACATCTAGCTGCTGGCCACAGACTTTCTGTTCTCGATGCTCCATGACACACCATCCTTCTTCCTGGTTCTTTGTGCCTATTTTCCTTCTTCTCTTGGTTTATGATTTCGCATCCTAATAACCAGTTCAATTTCTCAGGTGCTTTGGGCAGGTCATTAATTTCATGGTGTTCCACTCTCATTAACCGTTTTGCCCTGACAACCAGGGACTTGTTTCTCCTCCATCCTCCCCCTCCTCTGCCTAATTCTTGCTTTGATCCAAGCCTGCCTCACTGGTCCAGTCTCCAAGAGAGACATCAACATTGGCACATGCATCAGCGTAGACTGTGAGACCTCCCAAATCATTGCACATCTGTTTTCTGAGGGACAGTGAGGTGGCATGGTGTGAGGAAAGCGTGGGAATTGAAAGCAGATAGCTGTGAGCCCTGCCTTGGTCCCTGCAGCCATTGTGTGACCCCGGGCAAGTCACTGAATTTCTCTGAGGCTCAGTTTAATGCAATAATTCCCTTTTCCTTTAAAGCTTACATGAAAGTACATGATAGTACAGAGAGTTCAGAAATTAGCAGAGGACAAGTTTCCCCACATAACTGTCCTCTTCCACTCTTCATCCGTACACATATATTGTTTTTACACGGTTGCTAACAATATCCTGCCCTTGTCTCATCTTTCTCATGTCCTTAGATATTAGGCATCTAAACATGTTGCTGTGTCATGTGAAGATGAGGCATTTGGATTTAACTATATTATCCAATTACTTCTGACAACAATCCTAGGAGACAGATATTATTTCCTTCCATTTTGCAGATGAGGAACTGAGGTCACCAGGTCCCGTAGAGAGAAAGTGGCAGGGCCAGGATTAAAATCTTAGCTTTCCCTACTTAAAACACATGCTTTGAAACAAGTGGCATATTGCTTCTCATATAAAATTAATGGACTTGAATGAGATAATGTATATAAGGTGTCTGACAGTGCCTGGCACATAGTAGGTACTTATCAAATGTTAGGGTTTTTTTTCTTACCTTTATGGGGGTAATAAATAGAAACTGTGAGTGTTTAGAAATGAGTAGAGTGTCTTTGAAAGTTCTTCTCTCTCCCTGGCCACACTCTCTACTGGGGTCTAATTTCCTTTAGGCCGAAGTAAGATACGTCCCTGAGCTTCCTTCAGCACCTCGGACAGCACTTAATAAATAGCTATTGATTGAACTATTGGTTAAAGCAATACTGGAGGTGCAAGTCACCTCCATGGTGACTCCGTGGGGAGGGGTGGGGCTGGTGTGCTGGCCCATGGCTGCTCTCAGACAAGGGCATTTGCATAACTGGAACGAGCTGTCCCCATCTCTAATAGAGATCCGAACGTCACTAATTGGCAGGCAGAGGCTGTGTTCTCTCTATGGGAATCAGAAGGCAGCAGAACGTGCCCTGAATGTTAATTTTCTCGTAAGCCTGCACTTGGGGGCGGGGGAAGAGGAGAGGGAGAAAGGTTGAGGGGCACAATAGACTCCACACACGGAGCTCTGGTCTTGTGGCCATTTCGTGAAAATGTACTGAAGTAAAATTAAAAGGGCACAGGATTTGGTGCCAGGTAACCTAGGTTGAGTTCCTGAATCTCTTTCTTACAAGGTAAGTCAGAAACAAATTTCTCAGTCTCCCTGAGCCTCAGTGTCTATATATGTATGTCAAATGAAAATAAAATAATAAAGTTGAAACATTTGTTGAATGAATGAATGAATGAAACCTGATAGATTTTTCAAAGGGATGTGACATCAGCTATATAAATTGTCTGCTCTGCAAGAATGTAAACAGAAAAAAAAAAAAGTCTCTTAAAATAAAAAAATAACGGCAAACCACGTGCAGGCTTCTGGGTAAAGTTGGACAAAAGTCCCCCACCTCCCATGGCAAGAGCAATACCAAGTCCTAGAACAGTGGTGCCCATACGTGGTCAGAAAATTATTTGAGGTATATTTTAAATACAGATTCACAGGCCATACCTCAGAAGAAAGTGTGGCTCAGTAGGGCTGGAAGGTAGGAAAACCCGGGAATTTGATCTTTTTTTCTGTGTCCCAGCCATTTGCCCTAGAATCAATGCTGCTTTAGGGCCAGGGTCAGAGTCCTGTCTCCTGCTACCAACACCTTCGATGATTGAAAAGACCAAATAAGGTATCACAGGAAGGATGCTATGCAAATAACTGTTGTTGTCTCCAGCTTACCTCCCAGGACCCTTAGGGACATTTCAAGGACATCTGACAGGGGTGGGACTAGAATAAAAGTGTGTAGCTAAAATTTTGAACAGAACATGAGTACGGTTTTTGTTAGGTTATTAAGCATGAAATGTCTGACTTCCTTAAGTACTAAGTTTGACAGTTGGTAACTCTGACATTTCACTTTGACACTTCTTGTTTTATTTTTATTGTGAAGATATATCCTCAGTCTTTCAAATGCACGTTTGGCTTGTGGTTATCTTTCAAATTTTTTTAGAGCAATTTTTGTGAAACTATGGATAAGTCAAAAATTCCTGTTATTTTTGAATATGAGTTCCGCTATGGAACCAATGCAGCACAGACAGCTCGAAATATCAACGAAGTGTTTGGGAAGATGTGGCTAATGAAAGCACAGTGCATCGATGGTTTGAGAAGTTCCATTCTGGTGATTTTTAATCTTGAAAATGAGCCATGTGGGCGACCTGAGACCAAGGTGGATAGCGACGAGCTGAAAGCTGTAGTGGAAGCGAATCCATCTCAAACTACGTGTGAATTAGCAGCAAGGTTTGACATTACTATTCCCATAATATTGAACCATTTGAAACAAAAGGGCAAGGTAAAGAAGCTGGACAGATGGGTTCCACATGAATTAAATAAGTGTCAAAAGAGAAATCGTCTCGAAGCTTGCCTTTCTTTGCTGTTATGACATAAAGGCAAACCATTTCTACACCGTATTGTTACATGTGATGAAAAATGGATTCTTTTTGACAATTTCAAATGTTCAGCATAATGGTTGGATAAAGATGAAGTGCCAAAACACAGTCCAAAACTGAATATTCGTCAAAAAAAGCTAATGGTGTCTGTCTGGTTGTCCGGTGCTGGTATTATCCGCTACAGCTTCAAGAAACCTGGTCAGTTGATTACAGCGGATGTCTACTGCAACCAACTGGATGAAATGATGAGGACGCTTGTGATTAAGCAACTGAAATTGGTCAATAGAGACAGGCCAATCCTCTTGCAAGACAACGCTCAACCACATGTCACACAAACAACACTGCTCAAACTATAGAAGCTGGACTTGGAAACTCTGTCATCCACCGTATTCACCAGAGCTTGCACCAACTGACTACCACTTCTCCCAGGCTTTGGACCACTTCTTGCAAGGAAAAATATTCAATTCTAAACAAGCTGTGGAAAACGCCTTTTGTGATTTCCTCGTCACTCACTCTCCAGACTTCTTTGCTACTGGCATAAGCAATACCGTTAAGATGGCAAAACCGTGTGGATAGTTTAAATGCATACTTTGATTAATTGTACTGCTTGTTTGAGATATAATCAACTACGCTTTTGATTTGACATTGGACATATTGTTAGCATCTGCTGCTGTGCTAATATACCATGCACCTTATGAAACACACATAATTATAGAAAGTAAAAATGCTGAATTAAAAATTTATCAATAGAATTTCTTCCTGCATCTCTGATATTTGGCAGGTCGTTATTGTATTTTTAGTTGTTGGTGTATTCCCAGTGTGTCACACGGTTATGGAGGAAAGAGGATGGGGCAGTTGGGGACCCTGTGTGTGTCTGTATAAGAATAGTGTTTAGGGGCAGGGTGTGTCGGAATGGGAATCTTCCTGAATATGCCCCAAATCCTAAAACCTTAAAAGTAACCCATATCTCACTTCACAACTTCTAAACTGCATGCATATGTCTTTGCATTCCTCTACGAAGGAAAAGAGGAAATACAGGAAAGAGGGGAACAAAACAAAACTTGTTTACCTCATTCATGCCAAACGTCTCATGCAGACCCCCTTGCTTTAGGAATCTCAGGCTACAGCGTGAGGCGTGAGCACAGGAGGGGAGAGGAAGCCCTGTGCGTGAGCAGGTGGTGTTAGTGCCATAAAACTGGAATGAGGACTGTGGGCCTGAGTCCAGCGGGTCCATCAATAGCAGCCACTGGGATGTGATTCCGATAAACTGAGCAACTGATTGATCCAAAGTCAGAATAATCACTGGCCTCCTTCCCTTTACTGCTGCGCCTGCTTGGCTGGGCGGTGTCAACTGTGCTCCAGCCGAGTTGGGGAGCAGCAGTGCCTGCCAAATCAATAGGTGGGATCGTCGCCTGTGCTCTGGGGGTGAGAGGATGAGTAAATGAGAGACTGTGGGTGGAGGGTGGGGAGGCTCTGGGCTTCTTAGGCTCTCCTCGCGGGTCTCCCGCAGTGCCCAAGACTGAGAAGGGTAGATTGTGAGGGAAAGTAGATCTGGGTGTGGGGGCGGTGGGAGTGAGAAATGCTTCTGGATCCCAAACTTGCAGTCCAGAAACTTGGCGGCTCAGGCCCTGGGCTCCCTTTCCAGAGCAGAGGAGAAGATGGACACCTGTTCTGCTGCCTGGGGCGCGGGACTGAAGGCAGCCACAGGAGCCTGGGGCCCGTGTGCTATTCCGGGGCCTGAACCAAGTTCTGGGCAGGCGTCCCACTTGCTGTGTTTCAGTTCTCCAGCTGCAGCTTAGAGCCCTGGGCTCTGGAAGACAGATTTCTCTGCATTGCCGTTCCAGGAAACTTGAAATGCAAATTTGCCCCTTGTTGGAAGGGCTTTTATTAGAAAATGGAGCGCATCGTTCTCAGGCACAGTGGCTCAGGGGCTGGGAGATGGCGTGCAGGGGATGAGGGAGTGGGGTTCCCATAGGATGCCAGGCTTTTGGAAGGGCTCTTGCAGGGACCCGCTGGGCTTTGGGAACTGGACAAGGAAGAGAGGCCGGAGAAGAGAGAGTTCATTTATTCACCGAACAAATGTTTACCAAGTCCCTGCTATGCACGAGTGCTTTCCCCAACACTGGGAATACAGCAGCGAACAAGACGATGAGGACCTTGCTCTCACAGAGCTGTGTGCTGGTTGCAGAACCTTAAGCTGTCACGTGGTCCTTGGGCACAGATCACAATGAAGCTGTTGTGCCCATGCCACTGGCCACTCATTCATCCCTGTCACTGAGCACGCCCAGGCTCACTCCTGCCTTGCACATGCGCTGGGCCCTCTGCCTAGAATTCCTTCTGCCTCTCCTCTGTCTCAACAACGCATGTTCATTCACTGGGTCTCAGCTTTATTTGACTTCCCCCAGGAAGCTTCCCTGTCACCCAGGATGGGCCAGCTGCTTCCTTTCTTTGCTTCTCCTATCTTAGCATTTGCCACTCATCTATGTTTCCTGTTTGTCTTTCAAAACATAATGCACATGGTCCCCAGTGTATGATGGTTTCACTTATAATTCTTTGACTTCACAATGGATTTATCAAGATGGAACCCCATGGTAAGTCGGGAAGATTCTGGACTCAGGATGGTTCAACTTATGACATTCGACTTCATGACGGGTTTATCGGGGTACTAAATGCATTCTCGACTTATGGTGTTTTCCACTTACGATGGGTTTATCAAGAAGCAGTCGCAGTCCCATCGTAAGTCAGGGGGGCATCTGTAAATTCCTTGGGGACAAGTCTGAGTCCTAATCATTTTAGTAGCCTCAGTTTCTGGGATGATGCCCCCCACACAGTGGGAACTCGGTAAATATGATTGCATTAAACAGAGTGGATCACTCCTGTGTACCTACTGTGTGCCGTGAGCTGTGTGTGCACTAGCCATCGTGGGCCGTGGGGAGATTAATCAGGTGTGGCCCTGCCCTCAAGAAGCCCCCCGTCTAATGGAGGATGATCAATTTCAGGGGCAAAGGGCTAAGTGCACAAATGAGCTCCAGCCTATGCCCTGAAGGTACTGAGAGGAGGAGGGCAATGTCCTCTAAACTTGTCCTCCACAAGCTCCTTCACCCACACACTCCAGCCACCTTCCTGCACTCCCTGGTCCCAGCCTGCCGCCATCCCTCTCCCTCCTCCAAGCCTGGAGTGCTCTGGAAGCCACCTCAGCCCCTTCCGACTCTGCCCACCCTGCTGTCACGGTCACTGTGGCTACCTCGTCATCCACATGCTGGTAGCCCGCAGCAGGGCTGGCGAGGCAGGCGGAGGGACTGTTCACCTGAGAATCCAGGGGCCGGCCACGCAGAACGGGGACTTTCTAATTGACATTTAAATGTCAGTGTGCCACATTAAATGTTATGGGTGTTTCATCACAGCCCTGGAGGACCATAAACACATCCCCACTCCTTAATCACTGCCCACATTAATTACAGATGCCCTTTGGCAAGTGGAAACAAGCCCAGTGTAGAGGCCACACTGCAGCCAGGAGGCTGGGCTCCTGCCTGCGGGATGGCACGATGCCCCTCTCTGGGACCCCAGATGGGACCCCTCCTTGTAAGAAGGATGGACAGTGAGAGAGAAACTGGACAGAGGCCCAAGACAGGGAAATCCAGGGGAGGAAGGAGTGGGGAGAGGGAGAAGGAGGGGGAGGGGGAGAGACACACAAAGCGAAACCACGGAGGGAGGAGCAGCAGGGACTAGGGGAACCGGGGTGAAGGCAGCAGACAGTGCAATCAGCGTGGGGCAGAAAGGGAAAGACAAAGCCAGAGGAAGGCTGAGGAGACAGAAAAAGACACAAACATACATAGAGAGGGGCAGGGAGAGACAGAGAGACAGGGACTGAGAAACATTAACCTATAAAGGAAAGTGTTTCTTTCTGGATAATTCTGGAAACTTGAATTTCTGGACTACACTACCTGCATCCCCCCCACCCAAGACTGGCCCACCAGATCCTTGGAGTAGGGTGGGTGGGAAGACAGCACCGCTAGCTAAGGTGATGTAGTCCTGGGAGAGACAGGATCCACGGACTCACGACACGGCTGCGCAACAGGGAGCATGACTAACCCCGTGGGGCAGCTCAGAACCGAGACCCAAGGATATGAAGATGCCCAAGGTCACAGACAGCATCCAGCAGAAGACCAGGTCTTGTCTTTTCCAGGGCTGACTGTCAAGACACCCTGACTCTCCCTCCATCAGATCTGAAACCTACCCAATCCCCCCACTGCCAGCCCTGATCCAGGCTGGGAGAACAAGGGCTGGGCACCCGCACCTCGCGGGGTCAAGTCAGGAGAAGAGAACGGAGGATGCTCCCGTGTGCTTCCTGCTGGCAGCCCGGCGGCTGAGAGGAGGAACAGGAGGACAGGTGGCAGGTTGGTTCGATGAGCCCTGCCCACTCCAGAGAGAGCTTACTGACCAGAAAACTGTTCCCCAGGTGCCACTCAGTGCCAGCTCCCGTCGAGGAGTTTAGTGAACTTTTGAAATCCATTCCACACTGACTACCAGTCTTATTTATTTCTCTATTTTAAAATTTTGTCATATAAACTTCTTTGTTACAAAGCAGTTGATCTATGCAAAATGATTATATGTATTGTATGTCTCCATTGCAAAGCGTAGCACTGAACGTCATCTATGAAGCCCTCAGTCCCAAACTTAAGAACAGAACAGTTACCACGTAGTTGAATTTCCCTGGGGAGACACTGTCAGCTTTATGATACTGATGAGGGAGTGGGGTGAGAACCGTGGCTGGGGCTGGAATGGCAACAGGAGAATGGGGGTGGGTATGAAGTCTCAGCCTGGAGGAAGCAAAGCTTAACAGAGGAGGGGATTTTTGAGTTGGACTGTGAAGGATGCATAAGAGTCTGCCTAGAGGCCAAGAGGAGGGTGGGGCCACCTCAGGTAGTAGATATAAAGGGTGTGAAGTTACAAAGTTTGAGGAACTAGGGCATGTTTGCAAACAGTTCCTATGCTAGGGACTGGGGAGGAAGCCAAAAATGAATAATATGTGCTCCTGCTTTGTAGGTTATTCAACATAAATGCGAGTAACTAATTATGGGTTTATTGTGATAGCTTAAATAAGAATGATATGAACAATGCTTTGGGACTACAGAAGTAGAATTTTGGGAAAATTACATTTATCTTTACCTCTATCAAATTTGCAAAAGCAGTTTAGGTGGTGAGAGAAGAATTAATTCAGTCCAGAGTGAAGGTGGATGATGCCTTGAGAAATGACGTTTATGCTGGGATTGGAAGGAGGATTCTCGAGAGCAGATCACACAAGTTGTTGAGTAAAGATACTGCGTCGCCTCGGGTTGGCTTGACTAAGAAATACTTAGCATCGACGTTGGCTTGGGACGGAAGACAGCGTTGTCTTTTTTCAACCCTTTGTTTTACAGGCAGAGAAACTGAGGCCCTGGGAGGCAATTAGGACTCATTTAAGGCCACTCGGTTTATTAGGAACTAACAAAATACATTCCCATATATCGACCTGCAATTTCTGGGTTTTAAACAACTCTTGGGTCTCTACGCACTTTGTTTTATTTTATGCGATCTGTGTGTCAAGGCTGATGCCTTAAGGATTTGTTTGTGCTTTTCCAGCTCATTAAAACATTTAATGACAGACCTGGGGCCATTAGGGTTTCAATCCCCTGAATCAGCTGCTCTTCTTGGGAAAGGCACAGGTAGGTTGAGCAGTGGTACCCGGGGTCGCTCCTGGCTGGTCCCAGGGGCTGCACAGCTGCTGCAATGCCCAGTCAGGGTCACTCTGAGAGCCCTCCAGAGACCTTGGATGGAGTCGCTCTGCCCACCCCCAGCCCGCTCCGATCTTTCTCCATAGGTGAGGCTGGTGTCCCACCTGCCCAATGACGCAGCTGAAAGGGATTGTTTCCTGAGGTCGCAACCAGCTTACACCTTCTGACATCAGACGGCGAGAGCGGTTTAAATAATGAGAACCCTTGCCAGTGGGTTGCACTTTACCTTCCGGTTCATCATCACATCTGCCTGGGCTAGGAGATGTGACGCTGCCATTTTATAGAAACCTGGTGAAGGAAGGGGGCTTGGCTGAGCCAGGGAGGGGCAGAACTGAGAGTTGTCACCCAAGTCTTTAGAAGTTGAAGTGCAGTTCTCTCTCCTAATCCAGAAGGCCAGTAATTTCCTAGTAGCCCATGGGCAGCCACAGGACTGGGTGGCCATCGTGAAGGCTGGCAGTTCTCTAAAGCCCACCGGTTTGCCAGGTGCTGCTCTAAGCACTTTACCTGGCTCCTCTCATTTAAACTTCAAAAGAACCTTTGCTAGAAAACTCAGATTAAACCCAAGTTTCTCACTGTGGCTACAAAGCCCTCCATGATTTGACCTCCGGCTACTTCTCAATCTCATCCTACTTGTCTTCTCTCCCTCCTTCCAAACCAGCCACTCTGGTCACCTGCCTATTCTTCACATTTGTCCTCACCTCAGGGCCTTTGCACAAGCTGCTCCCTCTGATGACCTTGTGGCTCAGATATTATATTCTTAGAGAGGCCTTCCCTGACCCTCACCAGCACCGTATCGCATTCCTGCAATAGTCTCTGAGAGGACGGGACTCACACTGTCATTGCTGGGCTCCTGGCCCCGAGCACAAGGCTTGGCACACAGCGAGGGCTCGGCCAATGCTATGGGTACACGGAGAATGCCAGTGGGGGCAGGGAGCCAGGGTGAAGGAGGTGAGGGAAAGAAGGCATGAGGCCCCGGAGTCACTCCTCCAGGCCACACCTCTTTGAGATAACTTTCCATGGACGCATCTTCAGAAGAAAAAGTTGTTGACTCAGTTTATCCATTTCCATTCCAGAACATAGCCACCATGCTCTAATAATAGTGGCTAACATGTCTGAGCACTCACTATGTGCCAAGTCCTTTAAATGCATGAATGTGTTTCATCCTTTGACAACCCCACAAGACAGATGCCTATATTAGCCCTATTAGGCCTATTTTACAGCTGAGAGAGAGGCCCAGGAGTGGTGGGTCACTTGTTCAAGGTCACACAGCCAGCAAGTGGCAGAGCTGGTATTGGAGCTTCGCAGGCTTGGCTCTGGAGTCTGTGCACTGACCCTGCCAGGCCACTGCCTCCGAGGGAGGCGAAGGAGCCCATTCAAGGCCACACAGCTAGTACACAGAAACACAGGGGTATAAATGCAGGTCTGTCTGACTCCTAAGGCAGGACAGCCACTCTGTCCTGCCCAGGAAAATTTTAACAGGCAGCATCAGCAATTGGAATCCAGGCTACAGACCACAAGAATTCCCTGATGTGGCAGCTGGAGCTGACTGCAAGATGAGGGTCTAGAAATATTCTGGTGCATTGAGGGCCGGGCCTCCCAAGCACGCCTGCCTTTCCTAATCATAGCAAAGTTTCTGGAACAAATATGCAGGGTCTCATTCGCATAATGAGCCATCCGCAGATGAGGCTGAATGGAGACAATCGGAAGAGACACTTCAGATTGTCAGAGCTGGACAGCTGGCTCTAGCCTGCTTCCGGGCCCATCTGCCACGCACCCCTCCCCGCTTTCTCCCTTCCCTTCCCCAGCCCTGCCCTGCCCCTCTGCCCCTCTTCCCTGAGGGTACCAGCAGCCCCACCACCTCCTGGGGAGGAGACTGCGTCCAGAGGGAGCAGCATCCCTGACCAGTAAGGGGAAGGGAAGTGCAGACAACACCTAAAGGGGCTGAAGAGGGCAGGGCCACCTGGCGGTGGAGCCAGGGCCTGGGTGACGGGCACATGGTGCAGGATTCTAAGAATCTCCTGAGCTTGGCGTCTCAGAGGCATTCTTCCCTGCTCTCACTCTCAAACCATTTCTTGCAGCTCCTCCAAGAAAAACTCTGGAGTTTGGGGAATCCTGGAACATAACTAGTATGGAGGAAGGTTTTAAAGCACAATGGTTTAGACCAACTGGCAAGACACCCTTCACCCCTCACTTGATGTTTGACCTGGGGACATGGCTTGACGAGCCTCACTTTGCTCATCCATCAAATGGAGATAATAACACCTACTTTATAGGGGCTTGGGAAATACACTGGCATATTTCATGAGCATAATGCTGTGCCTAGCACACATTTAATGCTTAATGAACAGTCAAGTTGTTGTCCTGTTGTGGTGGGTCAAAGGTTTTCTTAGCTGGCTGGTCTACTCTGGCCCACGGCGGGGCAGAAGGCTGGTTTAGAGGGTATGTGGAAGCCAGGCTGGGCTTGGGTAGTGTTTCAACCCTGCTATCTCTCCTTAGCTATTTCCTCCCCTACCTTGTATCCTGGTGGCTCTGGGTGTCCCCTGAAAATTAGGGGACAATCTCTATAACTTGATACTTCACAATTCTCAAGGCTGCCTTGGTTTTCCCCAGGCTTCCAAAGATGCCACCTAAGTTCATTTCATGAGGACTCTGTGTGACAGGCAGGAACACCCCCGTTCAGCAGATGAGGACAACCTCACTAGAGAAGCACTGGGCAGCACAGCTGAGGAGGAAGCATTTGCTGCTGACATGGCCAGAACTTTCCAGCACCCACACAAGAATCATTTGAGGCAGAGCCTGAGGGAGTGGGTGGCCTCCCTGGGACACAATGCGATGAAGTAGGAAGAGCAGAGGCTGTGAGGCCAGCTAGCTCTTGGTTAGAATTCTGAGGCCACGACAACTGACTGTGTGGCTTCCTCGCTCAGTGCCTCGGTTTCCCCATCTGTCATATGGATGATCACGCCAACCCGGCAGTGTTACTGAGAAGGTGGAAGTCAGCAGCAAACAGGCACATGGTAGGTGCTCCATTCCTGTTGGAGTAACCTCTGTTTTTTGGAATGCATGGGGCCCATGTCATTCCTTCCGCCACAAAAGATCCTCCTTGGAAGCGGCTTCCCTTGTGCATGAAGCAGGTGCTCTGATGTCACCCCCGAGGATGCTGTTGACAATCACGCTGAGCGGCACATCTGCATTAACCTCCGTGATGGCTGAGCTCAGTCCCGGCCTAATTGCTGAACCTCGACATGCAGGTTGTTTACTGGTGGAGCAACAAGGAGCCTGAGTACTCTTGCTCTCAGAAGATGGGGCTGGGAAGGAAAGCAAGCGATTCTGCCTCCGCCTGCCAGCAGCGAGGGATAATTACGGCGCTTGTCAAAATAAGATGTGCAGATAGAGCCCATTCCCCGCCAGCAGGCTTCTCAAATCCCCTGGGAATTCCTGGTTTAATTAAATACCTGGTGCAAACGCTGGGTGCTGGGTGTCGGCAACACGCCTGGATTAAAAGTCCACCCTCAGTGGAGCCAAGATGAGCGCATCCCCCTCCCCTCCTCCCAGGCTCTGGGGGGTGCAGAGGAAAGGGGATGTGACAAGAAAGAGAGACGAGGAGAGAGGGAAAGAGGGAATGACAAACACAGGAAAGAAACAGATAAACAGACAAAGTCTGCTCTGGCAGAAGGGATTAAAGAGAACATAAAAAGAATTTCCCAACTGGGAAGTGTGCCTGCAAAGAAATTTTCTATCTTGATTAAGAAAAATGAAACTCACATCCTTGAGTTTGGCCCTGAGCGGCGAGTCACTGTTTGGGGAGGCATGGCTGCACCACCCAGCCCTGGATCTGGCTTTTAAGACTCTCTGGGTGCCTGAGAATCTCTCGTTGAGCCATGTTCCCTGACTCTTTGGCCTCAGAACTGCTACCCTCTCTTCCCCCGCCCCTGGCCCAGTTTCCTACACAGGCCCTACCCTTTAATCCCCCTACAGGATGGCTGAGCTCCGCTGCAATGTCAGACAAGACTTAACTGAAATCCTGGAGAGACAACCGGAAAATAAACATCAAGCGTGACTTGCATCCGGATGAGCTGGCGTGCAAAATGCAACCTCCTCTCGGAGGCTCCGGGAGCTTCTCGTCCTTTTCAGTCTTCACCAACCCAGAGCCCATTCTGGCCCACCTGCTACTGATTCCAGACTTGGGGTCTCAAAGTAGTGGCCCAGGGACTTGATTGAGCCCTTAGATACTATTTTCTTTGGGACACACACAGTTTTTTAAAAATTAAAATATTTTGCATGACATCTATATATCTAAGTTCTCATGACAAATCAGGAGACCTGGCCAGACTGGGCCAAATTCCCACAGGCATGAGTCCTTCCTTTAGATAGGACGTGCCCTTGTAAGCATTTGACGTTGTCACACTGGTCTGCACCCTAGGATGTGAGGGCAAGAGCAATGACATGCCCTCCTGTGTTGTCCGCCAGCGTTGTGTGGGTACTGACTCACAGGAAGAGTGTACCTGTGTTCACCCATGTAATTATCCATCCATTCACTCGACAAGTGTTAATGGGGACTTCCTCTGTACCTGGCACTGAGGGTTAAGCAAAGTAGACAGCTGAGGTCCGCCTCCTAGCTCCAGGTTTCTTATGGGAAGTCCTTCCCTCCTTACTCGTAAAGAATTACAATTAAGAATGACAGGCCAGCCCTTCCTCTGAGGTGTGTATCATCCTCACAGACCCCAAGACAATAATCATGCTACCGAACAATGCATCCACCACACTACACTTTGCTACCAAGAGATGCTTTAGCCTGCTGGGGGAGAAGAATCTTTCCACTGTGCTAGCTCATGGACGACAGCGGGGAAGTGGTACCATGCAGAGTTGAAAACAACATGGATTCTGGGCCAGATTGCCTACGTTTAAATCCTGGCTTAGTGCTACCTTGGACAAGTTACTTCACCTCTGTGGGCCTCAGTTTTCCTCATCTGTTAAATGGGAATAATGACAGTTCCTACTCGCTGAAGTGGTTTATGAAAATTAATATGTATAAAGTGATCGGGATATAGTAAGAGTGCCATTTAAGGATACGATTAAAAATAAATGAGAACCAGGAATACACAGGCTTTGAAACAGGGGTATAAGTCACGTGATTTCCAGGCACCCTTCTCTGCTTAGGATTTCATGGTTGATCAGAGGTGTCTCTCACAGGGCAGTTGTGAGGATTACTCAGAAAGTGCCTGTGGTGTCAGACCAGGTGTCTGGGCCACAGCAGGAGGTGCCCATCACTGGGTTAAGTTTCTTCCTCTCTCCCTCAGGCCCTGGGCGGAAGCCAGCTGCTGAAGCACGTGGCCTCAGCACACCCTTGGGAGGAATCCCTGCATATTAAACAGCCAGCTGAGGATGACATCATTCACTGGAGCCGTCCCAGGCCGCTGGAGTCCCGAGGGAGGGAGGGACAGCTGAGTGTCAACGCAGAGCCCAGTGTGGCCCCTGCTTCTCGCCAGCATCAGCCCTGGCCTGGACAGCTCCCGAGGGCCTTTCTGGTCTAGCCCATCCCCTCTACGACTCCTGTCCCACACGACTGAGCCTCAGAAAGCATCAATCAGAGCTTGCTGTGCCTGCTGAGAACCTTCTAGTGGCCTCCTGTTGCACTTAGAATAAAATCCCACCTCCTTAGAGTGGCCCAAAGGCTTTGCCCGATCTGGCCCTTGCTGACATTTCCTGTGGTCCAACCGTAACTGCCCCTCCCTGCCCTTCTCTCTGCCCAGTCTGGCATGGCCTTCCCCCTTCTCCCTTCCCCCTTCCTGTTGTGGGAGCATGAGCACAAATGCCACCTCCTCAGAGAGCCTTCCAGGATTTCCCCATTTTAAGTAGCTCCTCATTCCTCCCACATTACACCTCCCCGTGTTGTCCTGTTTGATTTCCCCTGTAGCCCTCCTTGTTGCCCAATATCATCTTGCTGATTTATTTCCTTGATTGTTGTCTGCCCCACCCCCACTACTAAAGCAGTAGATTCCATAAATTCCATGAAAACAAGAACTTGGTTCTGCTCTGTTTTGTTCAGCTCCCAGCACTGTGCCTGGCACATAGCAGACTCTCAATAAATACCTGGGCAACCAACGTGTGAATGAACAGATTCCTTTCTTTCAGATGCCAAGAGATGTGGTCTGGTCCTTCCCAGGGCCTGATGCTGCGCTGAGACCTCTTGTGACAAATGGTTCTAATTTTAACAACTTCCTACCGGCTGGAAGAAGTCAATGTCCTTGATCTATAGAGCAGAGGACTGGGTGTCCCTCCAGCTCATCGTGAATGTTATCATGAAAACACACACACACACCCCTTTGCAAGAACAAATGATACTGTGTGGATGCAGGGGAAGAAAATGCGATTTGGCCTCAGATTCACCCAGATTTCAAATGTGGTGAAGCCCCGGCCCAGGATTAGCAGGAGAGAAGGCGTGGGCAGCACAGAACCTATGAGAAGGGGGGACTGGTCTGCACAGCTGTCCCTCCATGGGGGTGCACGTACCCTGCACGTTTGCAATAGTTGCCCAAGTGTCTCTGGTGTTTTACTAGGGGAGGGGGCGGGGAACAAACCCTGAGTCAGACGTGGTGTGTGCCCTCAAGCAACATGTCTCGGTATGGACACAGACAATAACATGACCTTGGATGTGATGAAGGTCATACAGATAAATGCAGAACGCACTGCAGGAGCCCAGGCAAAGGAACATTACAGTCCATTCCAAGGTGGACATCAGCCAAAGCCCCAGAGAGGCTCTGACCACTGAGGTGGAGCCTGGAGGGTGAGTATGTGTTTGGCTAAAACACAGAAGGAGAAAAGACAAACCGGAGGGACAATGACAATGTAAAAGTGCCTGGTGTGACTGGAGTGGGGTGGGTGAGTGCAGCTGAGCAGAGGATATCCGGAGAAAGGGGGAGAGACAAGCGGGGGAGGGAGGCTGGGGGGAGTCTTTAATCCCTCTGAAATCACCCCGGCACCTGCAATGTAGGCCGTGGGGAAACTGCAGAGGCTGTGCGGCAAGGGAGACGTGTGGTCAGACTTACACTTTAGGAAGATTACATTGGCACAGCGTGGAGATGGATTGAAGGAATGGAAATTAGAAGCAAGGAAATGAGATGAGGGGGCTGTTGAGAAAGGATAAAGGCCTGTTTGTTCCAAGGAAATGAAAGGATGGGCTCAAGGGTTACTTATCAAGTAGACCCACAGTGCTTGGTAAGCAATTGATTCTAGTTAAAGATTACACTGCTATCATCATCACCATCAACATCACTACCACCAACACCACAATCACTATCATCATCACCATCACCATCATCACCATCACCATCATCACCATCATCTTTGTCATCACCACGACTACCATCACCACCACCATCACTGCCATCATCACCACCATCATTGTCATCATGTCACTATTATCACCATCATCATCACCACCATCATTGCCATCATCACCACCATCATTGTCATCATGTCACTATTATCATCATCATCATCAACATCACCATCATCATCATCACCATCATCATCTTCCAGTTCTCATTTACTAGACTTGGACTGTAATCGGGCACTGTTACACGGATTACTTTGGGAAGAATCGTCAGATCCATCAGAGATTCTGCAGGCCTTAAAAACCACCTGGCTGCTTACCTAACAATATTTCCTAAACCTCTTTTCCAAGATAAATTCTTTGTTCAGTTCCGGAACCAAGTGTGTTTCTGCTTAGTCTTCTTCATGGTCCTCCTGAGTGGTACAATTATGTCAATAAGTTTTGCAGCTTCTAGGCTGGATACAATAGCCAAATGCCCAGCCAAGCGCCTAGCTCCTGGGCCCATTGCACGGCTATGATCCAATAATTTGAGGAGCAGCTGGATTCTAACCACCTGATTACTTCCTTCTTAATGCTTCCCATGACAGTTCAATGGTCCTACAAGCTTGATGAGACTGAAACCATTATCTGTAATATCTTTTTTATTCACCAATGAATACCAACAGTGGTAGGCACATCAGCAAATATCTGTTGATTAAATCTTACCTTCTCTATAATCCACTTTTCAATGTTCATTGATAGCACACAAATATTGTAACAGCAATGAATTATTACTATTCCAAGTTTCTTGTATTTCTGTGGTCATATATGATTTGGAAATGTTGAATCAAATAAAGTTAAATAGATTTCTATATTGCAGGGCTTCCCGGAGCCTTTAATGTCTAATGCACTTTGTGAATCTTCAAGAGAACTTTCAATTACGTGGCATTTCTTAAGTGTATTTCAATATAGTGGTCTTTTTCATGGTCTAATGTTTCAAGGAACACACTTTCAGAAATGCTGGAGTTAAATCAATTGTTCAGTGGTTCTATCAACAGTAAATCAGCTATCATCATCCCAGATTTCCTTAATTATATTCTTAATATGGGTAAGGGACAGATAACAATTTTATCAATTAGTTGCACACATGTCAGTTCCTTAAAACAGGAAGTTTTCCTAGCCAAGAACCCTTTCCTGGTCTAAGGTTGGGACTGACATCTCTTTGCTTTAAAAAGAACCCAGGAATTTAATCTTTGAAATTGTTTAGGTTAACCAAGGCTGGTATAAGGCATGTGCTTTTTCAGCCTTGGTGAGAGGTTTTTTTCATTAAACTGAATATAGCTTCTGATGACAGGATCCCAGGCTCTAGTGGACTTGGAGTGGAGGTGAAAGAGCTTACTCTTGGGTGTTCAGAAGCCAAGCAGGGACCCCTACTCCTCTGAGTGAGTCTCTAGTGCACAGCCCGGCTTCTCCAGTCCAGACCCCGTGCTGAGGGTTCTCCCATCGAAGGAGGTACAGGATGGTTTTAGTCCAGGGCAAGGCTATGAAAGCAGGGTTCTGGTATAGTAGGTCCACTGCCTTTAAATAATTAGTTACAAAAGGATTAGTTATGCATTTATGGTCACTCCTAGCCCTTGAGGTTAACTGAAAACTGTGCTTGGAAACCAGCAGGTAAAACCTAGGCCCTATCAAGTAGGCAGAGGCCCCATATAAAACTTGGAACTCAAAGGGTTAGACCTTTAATATAAAGGTCAATGAGAAATGAACTAACACAGAAAAGCTCCTTGTCCTGATTGATGCTGGGATGGTGCATGGGGAAGGAAGGACTCATTTTCCCTGAGAATCTGTGACCATCTGCTAGCCCTCACTTGGGTGTGTGGTCTGAAGAACCTCCAGTGAAAATTTCAATTTAAAATGGACTTGGGTTGGGACTTCTCCCAAGTGACCAAAAGATTCAAGCACAGTACTTTCTGGAGAAGTGAACTTTAACTCAGTCCTCAAATAATTCTCGACAATAAAGTTCTAAGGAATATTCGCCGTCAAAAATTATCAAACACACAAGGAAACAAGGCACTATGAGAGAGAGTTCTTAACTATAACAGAAACAACAGTAGAATCAGATCAGAAGAAGTTTCAGATATTAGAATTTTTATCAGGCACAGAATATGAGATGGTTAAGTTTATATGCTTAAATAAATAAGAGAGGTTTGAAAATATGAGAAAGTAATAAGATACTATAAAGATGTCTCAGCAGTTTTGATGAAGAACCATATAGGATATCTAGAAATGAAAAGTATATTAATGAGAAATTTTAAGCCTCTGTGGATGGATATGGATAGGTTAGAGAGCAAATAAGACACAACTGAGGGGAGAATTAGTAAACTATCAGATAGGTTTAAATAAATTATCCAGAAAACAGGCTAGAAAGACAAAGGTGGGAAAAATAGAAGATGATTCTAAGACGTGGAGAATGGAGTGAGAGGTCTGACATAGGGCTACTGCATCTGTTATGCAGATAGGATACAGCACAGTTCTGGAAGGTGAGAGTAACATCACAATCTACAACAGAGAAATCTTGAAATTAGAGGGAAAACTTAGACCATCTACAAATAAATAGCAATTAGGTTAACAGCTGTCTTTTTAACAATAACAATGGAGGCCGGAAGGCAGTGGAATGATATTTTCCATGAGTCAAGAGAAATAATTGACCACCTGCAAATGTATACTTAGTGAAATTATATTTCAAGAATGAGGACAAGCTAATTTTTTATGTTTGGATAAATAAAACAGGTCTTCACCAGAGGAAATTCTAAAAGATGTAGCTTAGTCAGAAGGAAAATTAACCTAGATAGAGAGCGAGAGATTCAAAAAGGAATACTAAACAAATATGTGATTAATATGTGGGTAAATCTAAACTAATATTGCCGTAGAAGTTGATAGTAATGATGTCTAATTTGTTGATTTAAAAACAACAAGATAAGGTACTGCTTCTGGTAAGATGTAATAGATTTTGGTGGGCCAACTCTCCCACTGCAATGACTATAAAAAAAAAAAGCTGGAAAAATATAAATTTTGAAAACATAAAAGAGTCATAGAAATGAGGACTAAATGGATCAAAACTGCAGAAAGGGAAGAGCCCTTCCTAGATAAGCTGATAATTGCTGGCAGTTTCCTTCCCTCGGGGCATTTGCTGATTCTGGACATGGGTTGAGGACCGGCGTTGGCCCACACGGAGGTTGTCTACTGGGGGAAACAGAAACTAGCCAAGCTTCCTCCGGCAGTTATGCAGGGCTGGCAGGATGGGTAGGAAACTAGAGGAGCCTGAAACATAAGGAGCCAACTGTTGGCTTAACACATAAGACATTGCTGAGTGCTGAGGCAGCACAGGTGGCCGGGAAGCTGGGATGGAAGGTTGGAATGAAATCTCCTCTAACCTCATGGACAGCATTCCATGGGAGAGAGAGGGCCTGCCATAAATGCCTGATTTTCTCCTCAAGGCATTTGCCAGATTTTGAAGATAGGCAGCAAAGCTCAAGACATCCAAAGAGCAGAACTGAATCTCCATCAGTCTTTCAGGGCAGAGGAGACAGAGACCAGCTAGGCTCTCAGTCAAAAGTCATGAAGGGCCACACCCAAAGAACAGGGACAAACCAGAGGCAGTAGACTGAGTCCTCCTAAAACTTCAACTCACTTCAATTTCTGACTAGACTGAGGGAATCAGCCTTTCTCCCTGCCTCCCTAACATGGAAGTGGGAAGCCTCTGGGGGAATAAATCAGCTGGAGCCTCCATGGTTCTTTTATACACACCATCCAGCATATGGTCAAAATTACGAGGTATGAGAAGAGGCAAGAAGAGAGAGAAAAGAAGGCACACGATAAAACCAGGTCCACAAATGATCCAGATACTGTATTTACCAGATAAGGGATTTGCCAATGATTTAAAAAAAAAACAGAGGAAAAGATGGACAACATGGATGAACACATACAGCCTTCTGAAGTCTGTTATCTTCCAGCAGTTACCTGGAGTCAATAAAAAAGCACACACTTACTGGACAGGTTTAATCGCAGACTGCACAGCAGAATATAGGGTCAGTGACTTAAAGGCAGAACAACAGGTAATAGTTAAACTAAAACCAGAGAGGACAGAGAAAGGAACTTTAAAAATCCAACAGCTTCATGTGAGACATTATCAAAGGTCTAACATGCATATAATTGCAGTCCCAGAAGGCAAGAAGAGAAACTGGGCAGAGCAATATTTGAAAAGACAATGATCAGGAGTTTCAAAAACTGATGAAAGACATTGACCCACTGATCTAAGAAGCCAGGTGAACCTCCCGAAAAGATAAACACAAAGAAAATCACAACTACACATTTCGTAGTCAAAATGTTGAAAACCAAAGACAAAGGGAAATTCTCAAAAGTATTCATAAGGAAAAAAGACAACTTATCTTCAAAGAAGCAGCAATAAGGCTGTTAGCTGATTTTTCAATATACACTGATGGATTCTAGAAAACATCTTTAAAATGCTGAAATTAAAAAAGATGCCACTCTAGTATTAGATATATAGCAAAAAAAGTCCTGCAAAAATGAAATAAAATAAAGACATTTTCAGACAAATAAAAGCTGATAACCAGCAACAATTTAATACCATCACACTGACACTACACGACATACCAAAGGAAATTCTTCAGGCTCAAGAAAAATGATTCCAGCCAAAAATACAGAATTGCAAGAAGGAATGAGGCACACTACAAAGGATAAATACATGGGTTAATATGAAAGAATATTTCCTATTTAAAATGACAATATTAATAATGTGTTATGAGGTTTACAATATATATAGAAGTAAAATATTTAACAACAGCAGCACACAAAGCAAGAAGGAAGTATTGTAGTTCAACTTATTATAAAGTTCTTGCATTGTTCAGGAAGTAGTAAAAGTCCTAACTTAAAAATAGACTATAGTAAGCTAAAGATGTGTATTAGAACTTCTAGGGTAAGCACTCAAAAATAATTCAGGAATGTGTCAGGAATGTGA
>NW_012148631.1:1921363-1921753 GCF_000956105.1 Propithecus coquereli | reverse complement strand
TAGTTGTCCAATTAATTTCTTTCTATTTTTAGTAGAGACGGGGTCTCGCTCTTGCTCAGGCTGGTGTCGAACTCCTGAGCTCAAACAATCCGCCCACCTCAGCCTCCCAGAGAGCTAGGATTGCAGGCGTGAGCCACTGCACCGGGCCGTTTTTGGACTTTTTAATAACAGCAATTCTGATAAGGTAAAGTGACATCTCATTGTGGTTTTAATTTGCATTTGCCTGATGATAAGTGACATCAAGCATCTGGAGGCATCACATTACCAGACTTCAAACTACACTACAAGGCTATAATTACCAAAACAGCATGGTATTGTTACAAAAACAGAGACATAGACCAATGGAACAGAGAGAGAACCAGATATAAAATCATCTACTGACAATCAACT
>NW_012148631.1:1861413-1916975 GCF_000956105.1 Propithecus coquereli | reverse complement strand
AACGTCTTTCCCATCTTGCTTTGTAGACAATATTATTGGGATGGGAGAACTGGAAGGGAACCTGTAGTGGATCCTGAGCTTCTAAAATATGCCAGGCGTTGTGTGAGGTATTTTAAATCTGTTATCTGCATCTCCTAAGAACTCAGCAAGGTAGGTATTATCTCATTTTTGTAGATACACACAATGGAGCTCAGAGAGGTGAAGAGGCTCACCAAGGCTACACAGCCCACAAGTGGCAGAACCTGGGTTCAAACTGCCTGACTGCAAACCTTGCTCCCTCCTCGCAGCATTACTTATCATTCTGGTTTGGAGCATCCGGACTAGGTAAGAAGGGGGATGGGTGGGGAAGGGGGTTTTGCTTCGTGGTTCTTCCCCCGCTCCGAGAAGATGACAAAGTACTCAGTCACCTGCACGGCTAGAGTGTGCAGTCTCAGGGAGAGAGCTTGTTGGTGACAGGTATTAATTAGCCCAGGCCACGGCCTGGGGGCAAGGCTGAGAGCATCAGTCATTCAACTGAGAAAAATAAATCCCTCTCACTGGGATTAATGGGCCTGGTAGCACTCACTGTCCAGGACTGGCTGAAAGCTGATTATGAGAACAGATAGAAGATTTGCAGTCAGTAGGATGAAGAAATGATTGGAACAGACTCCAAGGAGTCGAGGTGAGAACTGACCAGTCCAAGAGGAATGCCTCAGGCCTGGCACATAGTAGAGACAGCTGGCCATAGGGTAACGTGGAACATTAGGTCACTTGCAGTGAAGAATCATGTGTAGCAGTAGGAAGGGCCTCACAGATCATCCTTTTCCTACTCTCTACCATCGGCCCATTTTATAGATGGGGAAACCAAGGACCAGAGAGGGGAAGGGCCCTGTTCAAAGTCACGGAGCCAACATTGTCAAGTCCATACTTCAAAGTTGGAGAAAGTGGAGTTCAGAAACTGTGAGATCTGAACTTGCCTAAGATCACCTATGAGATCATCTAGCCCTCTATCCCCATTCTGTGGATGGGATCACTGAGGCAGAGAGAGGCCCAGAGACGAATCATTTCAGGCACAGTGGGCAGCATTAAATCTGACAGCTTATACCCAGCTTTTGGTGCAGCCACCAGGACCTTCTCTCCCTGGGGCAGTGAGAAGTGTTTGGGGTTTGGGGTTCTTATTCCACTGGCCACATGCTTCATCCTGGTGGCCTGCCAGTGTAGTTGGGTCTCTCTGGGACCCCATGTTCTGCAGTTGAAGGACAGTTGGTTTGGAAGAAAGAGCCAGTACGGTGCAACCATTACGGCAGGATGGGACCAAGGTAAGCGCGTCAGAGCTTCTGATCTTTCAGATGCCTCAGGGGCTCGCCCAGGGTGGGTCGCAACAGTATCACATTACTGAGGAGGGGGCTGCCAGTCTCATCAGCCTTGACTCGCAGCGGTGTGCCCAGGGGACGGCAAGTCTTCACCACGTGGTGGGCTCTGTGCATTTCCACCTGTCATCTAGAAGGCCCATGGTTGCCAGCGTAATCGTGGATGAATTATGGTCCCCGAGATCCATGTAGCAGTGCTGGGCAGCGGCTGTTGCGGCAATAACTCATCGCGGGACTCGTGCTGGGTTTGACAATCCTGGCTGGGGCTGTAATTATGGCCCGGCTCTAGCGGCCTCCTCCCTGTGCCTCAGTGTACCTTTCGAGACTTATGCAGGGTGGAGTGAGGGGTGGCATGGGGGATGGTCATTCTATCCAGGAAGCCTAGTAGCTGGTCTCTCTCAGGCCGGGGGCTTTGGGGGCCATGCCCCCAAGGAAGCTCCTGAGTCTATTTCTTTGCCCGGAAACCTTGTTTGTCTCTCATTTGAGTTTTCCTGGGCATGCAGTGAGGAGAGGTCTCCCTGGAATCTAGCAGGGAAGTAGCATATGTCAGGGCCTCAGTTTACATTAGAACAGCTCAGGCCCAGAGAGCAAAAGGGAATATGTCAGATCCGCACAGCAGGCACGCGGAGCCCCTGAGGCCGGCAGCCAGCATGGTGGACGATTCCATTACTACTTTTATTATTATCTAAAAAAAATAATAATAAAATAAAAATAATAAAATAAAAAAAAATCTCTTCTCATTTCAGCTTGGCCATGAAGTCACTATGGAGCATAAATTTTTTATTTACTCTCTGAGACGCTCACCCTGTGACCGCAGAGAGCTGGGCTCAGAAGACGCAATTGCCGGCCATAGCCAAAGAACCTGCTTCGCCCCGGCTAGTGCTTGGCATTTGTCCTGAACCAGTAACTTGCTGAGAGCCTGTGCTGTGCCAGGCCCTGTGTTCTGGGTGCTTTTGGTGAACAAGACAGGCCAGGTCCCTGCTCTTCCAGGGCTTGGAGTCTAGTGCGGGTGACGGACAATAAACCAGTAAACTGGCACGTGCTCAAGATGCCTCAGGTTGGGATAAGCCCCACTGGGACAATAAAACAGGGTGATGAGATGAAGACTCTTGGTGGGGGCAGGCGGGGGCAGGGGCCGCTGCAGACAGAGCGGACAGGGAAGGGCTTTCTGAGGAGCAGTCGTTTTTGCTGAGACCCAGATACTGAGAAGACGCCACTGCCCCGGGAAGGTCTGGGGCCCAAGGCAGGGATGACCCTGATGTTTGCAGAAGCACAAGGAGCCCACTGCCAGGGCTGGAGATGGGGCCAGGTCAGCAGGGCCAGAGCAGGTGCAGCCCTGAGGGCTGTCTGTGGTCAGGAGCGCGGGTTGCTCTCCAACTGCCAAAGGAAACTCCCTGATTTATGCCAGGGAGGGACCAACCTGAAGTATGACTTGACGGTGGCTTGTAGGAGGCAAGTTTGGTGGCAAGGAGACAATCCTGAAACCGCTGCAGTAGCGCAGACTGGAGACGAGGTTGGCTTGGACTAGCAGCGGAGGAGGCCGTGGAAGAGATGAGATGTGTCTTAGAGGTCATGACCACAGGACCTGCAGCTGCATATGGATGGTGTTTAAGGCTAAGAGAATGGATGACGCCATGGAGTGGGGGACAGGAGGCTAGCCCAGAGCCCTGGGGTCAGCGACCGTTCAGTGGGAGCCAGTGGAGGAGAATCTCATGAAGGAGGCTGAGAGGGAGTGGCCAGAAATGGACTCATTGAATAATACTTGGTCCATCAATGAGTGAGTGAAGGGACCCGGGCCGCTGGGCACTTAGAGGAACATACAGTTACGGATTCCTCCCTCTGGGCTTCTAGGAAGGAGGATGTCCCTCTGCTAGGGGTACGGAGCACCCTGCGGTCATCGCTTCTAGACCATCCCCCCAGTGGACTACAAGTTCTGAGGGCAGCACCTGGGGCTCATTGTGCACGTCCTATGCCAAGGACACAGCTGGTACAAAGGAGGTTTCCAGAACGGAGACTGGTGATGGCTAAGGGTGGAGGTGCGGATGAAGGAGGAGAAACAACTGTGTGTGTGGACAGATCTCTTGTGGCCCTTAACCCAACAGAGTCCAAAGCCAAGGCCAACAGACTGGTGAGGCTGTGTGGACAGAACTGGCCGTAGTGGGACTTCCCATCCCCTGCCCTATTATAAAAGGGTTTTGGAATAATAATCATAATCGAATATTGACCACCCATTGTCTATCTGCTTTGTCAGGCCGTGTGGGTCTGATCAAATCTCCCCTGTTTAATTATTAGCCCAGATCTCCGGGTGCCTCAGGGAGGGTGAGGGGAGGACATCTCTCCTGCGAACATGCCTTGGAAGTGCGAGCACATGTAGTCGGTGGCCTCTGTGCCAGGACTGGGAGGGTGTGCAGGACGGTCACCAAGGGCCCCGGGCTTAGCTCTGGCTGTGAACCATTCTTGGAGCCTCGTTTCCTCATCTGCAAAAGGGGACGAGCCGCAGCAGCCTCCTCCCAGGGCTGTCTGAAGGAGGTGAGATTTCGCGTGCAGAGGGGTGAGCACCGAGCTACACTCAGCACCGTTGGTTACTCTTGCTTTAAAAGCCTGCAGGGAAATGGTGCCAGGTCTGTGGCCAGCTGGACAGCTGCTTCGGTCAGGGTCTCAGGGGACACAATGGCCCACTCCAACAGGGTGATCTGAGGAGAGTGTACCAGAGGGACTGTTTACAGTGGTGTAGGGAGAGTGCGAAGAGCACAGGGAGGTGCAGCTCCCTATGGTGGGAACAGGGGTCCCTCAGCCCCCCAGTGGGAAGAGTCACCGGGGACCATCAACAGAGAGGACGAGCAAGAGAGGCTGCCTGAGAGCGCTGAGGCCAAGGCAGCCCTGGAGCCTGGAGTCCACGCCTTGCATTCCCTGTCCTCCCATCCCCCTATCTCAGCTGGGGCCTCCCCTTCGCCAACAGCTCAGCCACTCAGCCAGAAGGCAGGGCGCTCCCCGGCCGCCTCCCCACCACAGAGGGGTGAGGGGAGAGTGGGTCCCAAGGGTTTCTGCAGGGGACAAAGGGGGAAGGCAGAGATTTGCCCACACCCACATCACAGATGGAGGAACTGAGGCTCAGAGGGCGACGCCACTTGCTAAGAACCACAGCACCTGGCTGCCTGACTCCCCCGTCTGTGCTCCTCACCACTGTCCCGAACGGCTCCACGCAGCCCTACCCTGAGTTGAGTGTTATTTTTCCCATTTTACAGCTAAAGCAACATGTGCTCAGACAGGTAAAGTGGCTCGTTTCTGTAACAGTCAGGCTCAGGATGTAGAAACCGGGCCAGGGGACCCCGAAGCAAGGCTGCTTTCACCACTCGGTACAGCCCTGCCTTGGCAGGAGGAGAGAAGGTTCTGGAAACTAGGTTTAGATCAGAGCTGCTACCTCTCTGAGCCACCGAGCAGAAATGAAGTGGCCTGTGGCACAAGGATAGCCCTGAGGGCAGGTGTCCCAGGAGAGCTGGTCGTGCTGACAGAGGGATGAACCCTCTTCTCAGTTCTCACTTCAGGAAGCCACATTCCGGAGAAACCACAGGGTGTAATCTCTCCTCCAGCAGTGACTTTTCTGCGGAGTCTGACTCTCCTCTCCTTAATCCATCCAGCCTAACACCCTGGGGCAGCTCCCTCCACCCTGCCTCCCTCCCTCCTGCCCTCTCCGAGTGGGTTTCCTTTGACTCTGTTCTCTGCTCTAGACAGATGATACATAAAGCTACTTGCCAAGGTCATTTATTTATTTATTTATTTATTTATTTATTTATTTTTATTTCAGCAAATTATGGGTGTACATACGTTTAGGTTACGTGTGTTGCCCTTGGTTCCCCCCCCACCGAAGTCATTTTTAACTCCGGGGCACTGCGGGTGCGGGAGCGAGGGAGACTCAGGCACAGCCGGCCAGCCCAGGGCAGCACCGCTTTCCCGAACGTCTCAGCAGGTGTGTGGGGGCAGCGGGGTGGACTCTGGCCCCTTCCCTCCCCTCACTCTGCCTTGACTCGGTGGAACCTGGGCTGGCAGCAGGAAAATGTTTGCCTTCCTCTGTTTTCTCTTTGGGAAGGGTGGGGCCAGAAAGGAAGGGCTAGAACAGAAGAGGGAGGTTTTGATGATGGAAAAGAAAAGGTTCTGGCCACAGCCTGGACAAAAGATGGCAGCTCTTGCGGGCAGGTGGGACTGAGCTCTGCCTGTTTCCCACAGTGGAGGTGTGGCCTTAGAATAATAAGCCCATTCTACTGTTGGGAAAACTGAGGCCCAGGGAAAGTAAGGCAGGGCCCAGAGCTGCACAGACAGTAGTAATTGGTGGAATGAGACAGCAAGCTCACATCTCCTGCCCTAGGCTGGCAGAGGAGCTCCCAGGTTAGGACCCTGGAGTCCCCAGTTTCAACCAAGGTTTTGCTTTGACTCGCTGTGTGACCCTGGCAAGTCACTGCTGCTCTCAGGGATAGAAAAAGCCAGGAGACGGGGAACTGGTGCGTGTCCCCATAAATGGCTTCGTTTATATTAATTACCCACCACGTGTCAGGCACTGGGGATACTGCAGGAACAAACAAAATTCTGCCTGTGTGGGACTCTCCCTCTAGAGGAGAGAGGGCTGTGAGTTAGGCTCACGACACCCTCTTACGGTGGGCATTGTTAATCCCATTTCACAGATGACGAGACTGAGGTTCCTCTCTGTGCCGTAGGGCCTCTTTCCACCCTGACGGTCTCTGGCAGAGAGGAGGAGAGTGCAGTTCACACAGAGCCGCAGATCTTGGAGATTTGAAATCTTATTTATTTGGTTTGGAGATGAGTGATCAGACCTTTTTCTGCTCAAAAGCAGATTTACCTTCTTAATTATGTTTGAGTTAGATTTACAATGATATTAATTCCTACTCCCTGAATAAGCACAGAAGGCAGGTGTTTGCTCAGGGAGAGACCTCTACAAGTGTGAAGGCAGGGGCGGCGGGGGTGGGATTTTAGAATTTCCTGCAGGTTTTCAGAGGCTGATCATTCACAAAGGGCAGCACCTGGGGCCGTGGGGGGCCAGATCTAGAGGAGGGAGCCCCTGAGGGCAGCCCCCTGCCATCTTTCCTGCGGCCTGTATCAGCAGGAGGTGGGTGCTCATCGAGCACCTACTAGATGTTGCTGGGGAAGCTCAGGAACGTACACTCCCCAGCTCCCCGTCTTCTGGCTTTTTCTATCCTGCAATAGCTGCCGGCCCTTCCTTGCAGAATCAGGCTCAGAGTAATGAGTTAAAGCAGCCTTGTCTTCCCGCCTCTTCCCTTCACCCAAGGGCACCCCACCTTGTTCCACTGAGTCATTAAGGCAGACGTCAAGGAGAACTTCTCTCCCGCATGTCAGCCGGGGGGAGAGGAGGACCCAGCCTCCCCCCTCGAGTCTCTCTAAGGACAGTGGGTAACCGGATCTGTTGGGGGGTGGGGACAGGCACCACTGCTCCCAGCCTCCCCAAGGTGGCTGGGATGGCGCTGGGATGGTGCCCCTGCTACACCTGCTGCCTGAGTCAGCAACAACAGGGTCTGCAGCCGTGGGGATGATTTAGTAGCTAATGAGAAATGGGAACTGGGAGAACAAACAAATGAAGCAGCTACTGCCTGGGGGAGGGGGTGGGGGGAAAACACGTTCATCAGACTCTGAGACAGCGAGGCCACCGGCACAGGCTGCTGCACACAGGAGGAGGCTTCTATCCGGGCTGGGAGGAAGCTGCCAGGGCCGGACTCCGGAGTTCTCACCCCGGCCAGTTCAAGACTCCCTAGGGCTCGCCTCTGCGCCAGGCTGCAAGTCCTGTCTGTAGCCTCCGTTTAAAAAAACATCTAACGGGGAGACCATTAGATTGGGGAGGCTTTAGCACATTAAATTCCTACACGAACAAATGTCAACAGCGAGTTGAAACTAGATACTGCACCATTCCGAAGCTACCAAGGAACCTCTAACTAGGAACTTCCCACTATAACGGATCAGAATTGTTTCTTTGTCTGGCTTCTGCAGCCACTTTGTAGAAGTTACCGGTCTTGCTGCTCCCCGGGAGCTAGCTGCTTGAGGTTTGGTGCTACCTTGATTCATGAATAGCTGAATGCTCCAATAAAGTTTTTAAAATTTAAATGTGCTTAAGTTTTTCTTTTATCACCTCTATGGGGCAGAGACTGGCTACAACTTGGGGCCTCTGGTGCCGAACTGAACCAATGCAGAAGCCACTACTAGGAAAGCATCTGAGGGCCTGGCCCAGCTTGTCCAGCCGGCCTAGTAAACCGCCCTCCCGCCCGCTGCCTGCTGGGGCCAACATTTATTTACCATCTACCAGAGACGTCGGTTGTACCCATTTTGTGGATCAGGAGACAGCCATTTGGAAAGGGAACATGACTTCCCAAGGGCTGCAATCTAAGAGATGAAATCTGAACTTGGTTCACACGAGTCTTGGGATTTGAAGTCTGGGTTCTTTCGAACCAAGAACTTTCACTTGAGTAACCTTGTTTAGTGTTCACAGCAGTCCTTTGCTAAAGGGTTTATTCGACCCATTTTAAAGATGAGGAAAGCGAGGCTTAGCAGTGGCAAATGACTGATCCAATGTCACACAGCTGCTAAATGGCTGAGCACAGTTCACAGGCTGGGCCCTACCATGTCTCAGGCACCGTGCCAGGCACTCAGCGTGGGAAGGCAGTAGAGCCCAGGGGTTAAATCTGGGGCCAGACTTCCTGGGGCACCATGGACCCTGGCAGTGTGGCCTCAGGCAGGCTATCCAATTCTCTCTGCATTGGTTTCCTGGGCTGCAGGATCAGGATAAAAAGAGTACCCCCAGCACAGGACTGTAGGATAGCGTAAGGAGAACAGTGCCACACCAGGCTGGCGTTAACCCTCCCGCCACTCTGCCGGGACCAGGAAGAGGTGAGGGGGCGCTGCCATCCCCTCTGCGGGCCCTCTGAGTCGTGTTCTCCTCTCTGGTGTCCTGACACTCAGCGGCCCCTCCCCATCGGGGCTGCGGCAGGGCAGGGGGTTCCACATCCGTGTGACCACCTCCAGAAACCACAGAACAAAGAAGGTGCTGCTTGACTTCTGAGTTTCCAAACAGGTCTTGACAACTGCAGGCGAAGACCCGCAGCTGTGAGAGAAAGGGCTTTTGATCTCCTGGGCTCGCTGAAGTCCAAAAGCCTGGAGCTTTGCAGGACTCCTGGAAAGCACAGCAGATCTGGGCGGTGACACAGTTGGGCACAGAAAGCTCTGGCTCCCACTCCCTCCTCTGCCCTTTGTGTAAAACCTGCCTGCACGGAGAGAGGAGGAGGAGGAGGAGGATCAGAAAGAAAGGAAGCCCAGGTGTTTGTTGGTGGTCACTGGAAAAGGGACTGGGACCCTCCCCTCCAGCTGAGTCCCAGAGCAGGGGTGGCAGGCACCCCTTATGGTAGCATGAGGGAGCCAGTCTGACAGCAGAGGGTGGCCACACAGCCTCGTCATGGCCTGTGGTCCGTGGCACCAAGATGGCAACGTGGAGTGTCCAGGCCAGTGGGTCTGAGGTGGTGTCAGCTGACCCCAGCCCAGAAAGCCCAGGATCTCCTTATGCCCAAGAGGTATGCCCCAGAAGTATGAGAGGGAGAGGAAGGGGTGGGGGAGAGAGAGAGAGAGAGAGAGAGAGAGAGAGAGAGAGAGAGAATATGTCCTGGAGTCAAGAAACCTTGCGGCTCAGATGGAGAGAATACTAGAATACTCCAGGGGTCAGCCTGGACCTGTGATCTGAGACGAGATGTGTCAAGGACCTTTCAGTGGATGCCAACACAGAGAGAAGACCGAGGACCAAAAGCCCAGACCCTGCCCCATGCCTTGGCACCCCTGCCTGAGGTGGCAGAAACTGCCTGAGCTGGAAATGCAACCCCAGAGAAGAGGGGAGAGAAACATAAGTTGACCAAGATTCCATTTTTATCCCTTGGCAAGAAAAGGGATTGAAGTTGAAATTAAGCTCAGTTATGAAACAATAAAGAAAGCAACATTTCTTGGGTAGCCAGGTCTGTGGCCTGAGTTTGCTGCAGGATTTAAGCAAAGAAAAAGTCTGAAAATGTACTTATCTCTATGATTTAGGTCAGCCTAAATCCTGGAAATATGAACGTTTGAGGAGGCTTCCTAGAGGAGGTGATCCAGGAACTGGGTCTTGGGAGGTCGTGGAGGGGCTGGCCCGATGGACGAGGGTGGCAGTGATGAGGGCACTCCTGGCTGGGGAGCTGCCGTGCAAAGCTTGGCACTGAGAGAGGACATGTCCTGATTGGGAGGTTGAGAGTGGCTGAGGCCAGGTGACTATGACACATGGTGTTAGACCTGGAACAAGATGGGGGTCAGGACTCGGACGCCGGTAACTCAAGAGGATTCTAGAGGGCAGGCCGGTGGCATCAAGGCCCTGCATTCCCCTGCTGGGCAGGGTGAGAGGTGGGACAGTAGGGTGTGGGGGGAGGCTGGGACTCCCGCAGTGCCTCGCACATTGTTGGCACTCCCTGGGCTGGGTGACAGATCCAGATAGCAAACCACATTCCTATCGTGCTGCACTGTAGGGTAAAGGAACCAATCCTGTGTCTTCAACAAAACGAATTGTTAAAATGTCCTCGTTAGGAGCGGGATCGGCATGACAAAGTATGCTAATTATGAGATTTGAAGCTCCAGGTGTCGCAGGACTGATATTACCAAAGATAGGAATAATTGTCACTGGTGAACTTGCCAGGGGATGATTCGATCTCATTATTTCGTGACATTGAAGCAGGCACTGCTGTAACGTGTGATGGTTTGCCTGAGGCTTAAGGGTCCCTTGGAACCTGACCACCTCACTGGTGGTCCTGAGACTACCAGCATCAGTCAGACCCCAGTGTGGGGGGGGTTGGACATGCAGGATCCCAGATCCCAGATCCCAGCTCGCAGCCCAGAGCTCCTGGAGTCTGAATTTGCACACTAACAACATCCTTAGGTGGTTGGTGTGCACGAGAGTTTGAAAGCACTAAAGTAGAAGGCACAGGCTTCCAAGGGCCCATTGGCATAATAATTCCCCTCCTTAGTCCCTGCGGTGTCTGCCACATCCTCTCCTGATACTCTTTACAGTCCCGAGCTGATGCTGCCACGTGGACGTGCATGGGAATGGGTGTATCAGGCAGGGTTCTTGGCTGCGAACTATAGAATCCACTCTCATTGGTTTATGCAGAGAAAGCATTTATTAGAAGATGTTTATAGTGCAGAGAATCTCTGAGAGAGTCTAAGTATGAGGCTTGGGGGCCACCCTACCTAGAGCCATGTTCAAGACCCACTGTGGAGGCCTCTCCAGGAAAGATCCCCACCATCTCCACTGCTCGCACAGGCGCCGTGGCCCACACTAGGAAGGTGGGCTTTCCCACCGCTGCCTCCACAAAGCTGTTGGCCTCTCCTGCAACTCTCACCAAAGATGGATCCCAGACTCCATCCTCTTCCTCACATGTTTGGACCCTCCCAAACATAGCCTCAGGTAAACCCCTCTGCTATCTGAGCCATAAATGCAAGGGCAGCTGGAAGTCTGAGTTTGAACTCCCACCTTGGGGAGAAAGAACTCCTACTGTCAGGAATTCTCCAAACTTAGGAGAAGTGTTCAGTAGACCCTGGGAAGCTACAAATTAAATTTTGAGCCCTGAAGTTGGCAAGGTTGCCAAGGGGTGGATCTTGTGGGCAGCTCCCTGGGTATGAGAGGCAGAGTGGGGTGAGGGGGCCAGAGGACCCTATCCTTAAAATCCAGATATATTATATGCTAGCCTTTGAGAAAGTCATTTCACCTCCTTGACCCTCAGTTTCTTCATCTACAAAACGAGAAGAGTAGTATCAGCATCATAGTGTTGTTGGGAGGATTAAAAGGAACAGTTATGCAAAGCTCCTAATATAGTACTGACACATCGGCTACTAATATCATACTCATTGGCTATCAGATCGTTACCACCAGTAATAATCCCAACTTGGGGTCCGAGCAGCCATCTGTGATTTGATTTTATTTGTGTTGCCATCTAAATAATCAATAAACATTTGATGCAACATGGGCACCTCCTATGTGTCAGGCACTGCACTAGGTGCTGGAGTGGTAAATGAGAAAGTTAGTGTTTGCCTTCCAAAAACTGGCAGCCTAGGAGAAAGAAACATACCAACAGTTTCAGCAGTGGGATAGTGACCTTGATCTTGCAGAAAAGGGTGTTGCCCAGCATTAATCCTGGGGAAGACTATCCAGAGGAGGGGGCATTCAAGGATGAGTTCAGCAAGTGAGCAAGCAATTGGAAGAAGGGCATTTAAAGCCTGGAGACCAACAAGAAGTAAGGCATGGAAGGGTGAAGTGGAGAGGCACTCTTGAGGAAGACTGTATGGCTGGGTGGCTAAGAGTCTACACTCTGGAGTCAAACTGTCTAATGTGGGTTCAAACCTCAACTCTGCCATTTATAAGCTCTAACTCTGAGCTTATTACTCTACCCCATAAGTCTGTGGTTTGCCATCTGTAAAATGGGAATAATGATGACAAGCAATCTGAATGGTTCACGAGAAGGTGCATGTACAGCAGTGAGCACAGTTCCTAACAGGAAGCAGGAGCCCTGCAGTTGTAACTTGGAAGGACTCATGATGATTCAGGCTGGAGTGTAGGGCAAGTGGTTTCTCAGGGAGAGGTTAGGCTTTGCAGAAACCTTGTGTCCTTGGAGAAGGTAATGACATATTTTCTAGATACCTTAGGAGGATGAACTAAGTTTTCTTGGGCTTGTTTTATGCCCCAGGCACTGGCCAGCCCAGCAGCCATTCCCCTTCTATTAATAGCTCCAAGGTTTGCCCACTCCTCCCATCAATACAATCCATTTCATTGTTTGAAGTAGAATTCTCCTCCCTCCCCAGAACCTGGCCAATCAGAGCACAGCACATGACCCAATCTGGGCCAATGAGAGCCAGCCCTGGGACTTTTCCTGGATCTATTGAGAAGCCCTTTCCCACTAAGATGGCTGCGCTGGTGGGGTGTAAATCTGGGGCTGCCAGTGACTACTCTTGGCACCCCAAGGTTAGAGTTTTCCCAAGAATGAAGCCAGGACAGGAGAGCAGACCTGAGAAATGGAAATCAACAGGTCCTAGTTGACATTTTCTTTGAGCACCTGGATTCAGCTATTCCTGAGGTTAATGCTACCTTGACCCTTTTATTATATGAATCAATAAATTCCCCTTATTTCCTTAAAGAGGAAGAGTTGGGTTTTTATTGTTTGAAACTGAAAAGGTCCCATCACAGATGGGATGCTCACTTACGCTTCACCTGACAAAGGGACCATGGGCTATCTTTGGGGCTAAGCATGACCTTCCATGCAATGAGACTGCCCAGGCCTGTTGAGTAGTTGAATGGAGCCAGGTGGACTTCCATTCTCAAAGTCAGACTATTACCCTATCTGGAATTGCATTCCACACATGTATTCAGAGACAGCATCAGCACAAATCCCTTAGAGAAGTCTCTTCCTTCCCAAATGAAAAATGGCCTAAAGTCTGTTTAGATCCTTGGATTTCTATGACTTGGTATCTGTAACTCTGTGACACCTTTCAGTTCCCAGAATGAGCCACAGATTTCTTGTCTGTGAGCATAGAGTGGGGAGTGGGGAGTAATGGGCCCTATTAACTGACATATCACAAAGCACTCCCTCCTCCAAATAGGCCTGGCATGAGCCCCATCAGCAATATTACACCCTTGGACATTTGTTTCCAATCATCTTCTGGATACTTTAGGAGGATGAACTAAATTTTCTTGGGCTTGTGCTATGCCCCAGGCACTGGACACAGCACATTCTATTTATTGCTCATGCTAGACACGCTGGCTGGCCCCATTCTACAGACAAGTAAGGTCACCCAGCTAGCAAACAGCACAGCAGAACTGAAGTCTGGCCTGCAGCACTTTGCACTAGCCCAGAGGGTGTCGGGAGGAAGACTGTCAGGGTCTAACGGGCTTTAGAAATCCCCATCCAGCTACCCAGAGACCACCCACTTACAGCTCACTCCCTAGTCTTGTGACTGGGGCAAAGTAATGGAAGAGGTGAGGGGCAGTGGGGGCCAGGGAGCCAGAGTCTCTGGTTCCAGAGCAGCTTGGATGGGGCTGGCTGCTAAGATGCAGGTCTCCTCCAAGGCAGGCCCCAGGAAAAATTCATGGAGTTGCCACTGCAGTCAATCCTTGCTGCTCCCAGAAGGGCCCCTGAGGCCCTCCCCAATCCTCCAGCACACAAACACCACTGCAGCCTGCCGTGTCCCTCATAACATGCAGCAAAGGATAATTGAAAAAGAAAATGACCCCTTTAGAACTGTCATGTTTCTATAAATGCAGGATGACAATAATTTATGAAATTATTAACATACACTCTTCCCCCGAAATGAATGCTGTGTGACATTAGATTACATCATGATTTTGAAGACAGGGGCATTTTGTTTTGTTTTTTAAATACTTTTTGCTGTAACTAAGAACCCAAGGACAAACAGGAAAACATAGTTGTTTTGATATATGCGTGCTGGGGTGGGTATGGAAGCGTGTAAATGCGTGTCTAGCTCAATCACTCTCCCACACCAGCACCCCAAGGAGCACCATTCAAGTTTGTACTTTAGCAAAATCGCTAGGGACCACCTGCCATGGGTCTTTGGATCATTTGTGAATAGTTGAAAATCGCCACGTCAAACTCAGCTGCCTGGTTCTGCCCATGGCTGTGAGCTGCTGATGTTGGCACGTGGCTCACACACGGGGTCCTCACAACACGTAGGCATTCACACCCCCTGATGAGCCAAGTGAGGCTCTGGGAGGTAAAATGTCCTTTTCAAAGTTCTATAGAAGGCACAGGGCCAGGGGCAGAATTCTCACCCAGGTCTTCCTGATGCCCAAGCCCACGTAGTTTCTCCTGGGCCAGCACCCCTGCCTCAGTTTAATTCAGCTCTTCAAACATTCATTCATTTAGTTGTCTTGAGGTGTTTTTTTTTTTTGTAATAAGGCAGAATATTAGCAAATAAGTAAATGTATAGCTTTATTTAACTCCTGCCATAAGTTAGGCAGTATAAGCTGTACGAGGCTTGGACTCTGATCTTAAAGCTTCATGGCTCGAAGCTCCAGGCTGGGCTGCTGGTGATCAGAGAGTTTTGGAGTATGGAGAAGGGTCACCCAACCCAGCCTGGGGCAGGGGGTGGGACAACGGAAGCATGCCCGGAGAAGGTGATGCCTGCGTCAAGTCCCAAAGGACAGGAAGGAGCTAGTCAGGTGAAGAGTGCGGGTGAGAGGCTGAGCAGAGGTGTCCCGAACGGTGGGGAATGGACGAGCAAAGGCAGGGGGATAAGAAGCAGCCGACAACCTCTCAGTCTTCCCCTCTCAGACATCACCACCTGAGTTTTATTGGTGACTCTCCAAGGCCAGCAAATCTTCAAGTCCCAGAAGGACAGATCTCCCATGAAAGACGGATGTAGTCTGCGGGCAGCGCATAATTGACACGTAGGCGAATTGCAGCTCCAGTGCAGCCCAAAAAGAGCAGAAAATCCCAGAGTGGAACCCAACAGGCCTGAGTCCAAATGCCCCCTGAGCACGTGCCTTCCCTTCCTGGAGCCTCCCTCCCTTCTGCAGAAGGGGGCTAGTGTGTGTTGATCTCGACAACACAGCTGGCATTTACCGAGTGAGCACTAGTGGCCAGGCACTGTTCTAAGCTCTGCAGACTTCTTTCTCACTTCATAGTCATAGCGCATGTATTGAATTTTATGATGAGGATATTGAGTGCCCAGGAAAGTGACATGAGCCTGGCCAGGTCACACACCTGGAAGGTGGAGAGCCAGGTCTTGATCCAGCCACAGGCGAAAGTGCCTGACGATCCCGAGCACATGGCGGGGCCCGGTGACGCGAGGCTCAGCAGACTGAGCCGGGCCAGGCACATGGTGGGTATTCGAAGGGTGGTTGTAAGATGGTATTGCACGGAATACGGAGACATACCGCCCCAGGAGAACAGCCTGGTTGGCTCTGGCATTCTCGGCAGCCCCATTTTCCTGGTGACGATGACACAGAAGCCCTATGCAGGCGTGTGGTTTCTGGGCCCAGGACGCAGGGTGAGAGGCAGGGCAACACGACCTGCAGTCTTCACCCCTTGCTGAAGGAGACGGCAGGGACAGAGTCTGGAATTACTCCCTTCGGCCAGGCGGACCCCATGGCATCAGATGGCTCTCCCCGCCCCCTTCCCCAGGAGAAGCTTCCAGAACATTCCTGACTCTCTTCAGCTGCCTGGGAAAGGGGCTTGTCACCACATTTGGCTGGCATTGCAATATTGCAGTCTGAGTCAGAGAAACACACGGCAGGAAAGGTCACAGGCTCCCAAATTAACTCAAGGAAAAACTGCCAATTGGCAAAGATATATGTAGGGTTTTCACGGAGGTCTTCCTTCCTCTGCATTCTAGGGAGGAATGCACACGGATTATGTGCAGAGATGGGCATCTGACATACATTATAGTGCTTGATTACTGTCATTTTTAGATGTTTATTGAGCTTTTGCTAAGTCTCAGGCACTACCTAGGTGCTTTTATGCAGATTATATCCTTTATCCTCACAAAACCTCTATGGGGCAGGTATTACTATGATCTCCCATTTTACAGAAGAGGAAACTGAGGCTCAGGGTCACTTGCTCAAGGTCATCCAGCTGCTGAGTGCTGGAGTCAGAGTTAGGACAGCTTGCAGAGTGCATGCTCTTAGGCCCTCCGCTAGAGCCCCACAGGGACAGGGACTCACCCAGACACAGCTGTTCCCAAAGCCCAGGCTGGCTGGCTCCCCACTGACCCTGGACACACAGTGGGGACCCAGCAAATGGGGCACATCAGCTTAGGCAAAGTTCCCAGGCCTTGAGCAGAAGCCCATCCCTAACTGCCCTTCCATCAGATGTCCTCTCTTTGGTTTCAGCTGGAAGGCCGATGCTCCTCTCCCACCCCAGGCCACTTCTCAGAGTCAGGCGCTTTGTAGGGGAGGAATCCTTCCCAGACAACTCAGAGAACGTGACTGCGCCGAGGGAGCTGTCTGCTCCACACCAGGCCGGCCGGGCCTGAGGTCAGAGAACGCTGGGCTGTGTACGGCCCTTCCCCTCTCAGGACCTCAGTTTCTCCCTCTGTAAAGCGAAGGCATGGACTGAATTTTGTTTCCCCCTGGATGTCACATTTCATGGGTCTCCACCTGCAGACATGCAGCGGACATTTGATAATATAGCGACCAAGCACCAGTTACGTTCTCAGTGCTGTACGTGAATTATGTCATTGAATCCTGCCAGCAACCTATGGGATGGGTTCTACTGTTACTATCATTTCTATGTCATAGACAGGAAGAAAGAAGAACAGAGGTCACATGGCTAGCAAGTGATGGGGCCAAGATTCAAACCCAGAGAGTGTGGCTCCAGAGCCCAGCACACTGACCCTTGTATTCTTCCCCTCCACACTTATTTTCAGGTGTGGCAAAGCCATGCTTGAGGAACTGGGAGAAGTGTACATGACATCCAACAGGGCTGGCTGTCATGAGTGTGGCAGGAGACACAGTGCTGGAGCATGGGCAGCTTGGGAAGGGCCTTGAGCACAGCCCAAAGGGGACAAGTTAAGTTGTGCCGAGGGTGACGGGAAACCATGGCAGGACTCCAGGCATGGGAAGATGCAGCCAGATTTGCATGAAGACAATGGATTTGGAGGTGGTGGGAATCTGGTCTCTAGGGGACTAGGGTAGAGGAGGGGCCACTACAAGAAAGCCAGAGATGAGCATGGAGCCTGGACCTGGGCTGTGCACTGGGGCAGGGAGGAGGGGCAGAAGCCGAGACGCATGTGCTTGCTGCAGAACTGGCGTGACCCGGCTTCGGATGGCACATAGGTGGCGGCAGACAAGGAGGAGTTTAGGAGGACTCCTGGGTGCCTAGCAGGGGTCTGGGGAGACAGGCGCTGCCGGCTGGGAAGAGAACATGGACTGAGAGGCAGACTGGGGTAGGAGGGGAGCAGCTAAGTTCGGGGTGTGATGAGCTGGAGGGGACATGCAAAGGACATGCATCTGGACGTGCTCAGCTGGAGGAGCCCTTGGTGTCATCAGCGCACAGGTGCTGGCGGGAGGGGCTGGGCTGTCCCCAGAAGGTGATGTGTCGGGGGGAGTACTGAAGAGGGATTAGGTCAGAACCCTGGGGACGCTGCCAGTAAGGGGGTGGGCGGCCAGAGGGAGGGGGAGGTGTGCCATGTCCTGGCCCTGCCAGGTAGGATTCTTAGGAGGGAGACTGATTACCCTCGTCTTTCAAAGTTAACTCTGAGGAGCGGTAACTAGCCGCAATCCGGAACCCTGCCTTTCTGCTCTGGCACCGGCCCAGGATTCTCCGGCAGGCTCTGAATCGTGTAATTATCCATGCAATAATTATGCCTGGCAGAACGCGTTGGCTTTCCTGGGGGAGGGCTTCCCGGAGCATCGCCTACCAGTGCAGCCACCCTCAGCCTGCTCCGAGGACAGCTCTCTGCACAAGATCAGAGCGCAGGCCTGGCCCGGGGAGCTGAGCCTTACCCTGCGGGGGCCGGTGGACACCTGTCAGACTGTCTCTCCGGGAGACCTGTGTGCACCACTCAGCTGGGCCTCCTGGACATACACAGCCCATCTCGGCCTCTTCCCACCCAACGTGCTGCCACCGTCTCCCACAGCCCTGTTCATGACCCAGAGGGGAAAAAATTCTATCAGCTCGGAGAAGCAGCTAATCAGTTTACTTGGCTGCCTGGGGTCTTCCGATATAATTATAATTCCTATCAAGGCACTGGTGAGTGTCAGACTCATTTCAACAACTGCTGCAGACACGATAATCAAAGCGCCAAGATTCTTTTGTTCCAAGTCCTGCTCAGATGAGGCTCAGGAGGTCTGCTTTGGAAGGAACATTCTAAGCAGTCGATTTTTATTCTTCCACCTTCTCTCCTTCCTTACCTCTTTCTTACAGAGATCAGGGCAAAGCTGCTAGAATGTCCCACACGCAGCTGGAGACAGATCCAGCCCCATGGGGCTGTGGATGTGGCTCCCAAAGGCTCAGGGGCCGGCCAAAGAAGCCTCATGACAAGGTGGGAGCCTCGCCCTGGGGAGGCTGCTGGCTGCGTCCCAAAGACCTCACAAGGTGGCATTTACCTTGGCGAATTCCCCAGCCTCTGGCAGTGAGCCTGGGAGGTTTGCTGGCACACCCAGAAGGGACTCATCTGTCAGGAGAATACTCACATTAACTCGGATCACGTGACCAACACATCAACCACAATGAGAAACGCAGCTGCCACGCGGAACAAGGGCACTGAAGATGCCATGACCAGCCCTGTCTCTCCCTGAGGCGGAGCTGCCCGGGGAGGCATGTTCTAACGGTAACGTTCTTGGCGGCCCCAGACTCATCGGGGATGCTGGTTGAACCACTCGAATGTTTCATGGCATCAGGCTCTGACCATCTGCTGCATCCTGTCCTCGGGAGGGAGGCAGCTGACATCACACAGGCCTTACCTCTGGTCAGGGCAGGACTTCCCTGGATGGGTTTGGTGTGGCCCCTGCCAGCTGACCTCTCATTCTTGAGCCACCCTGCTCCATGTCCAAGATGACCAAACAGCATCTGGACTGACTCCTTGCCCAGCCGGGACTCCACATAGCTGGCTGGTGTCCAGGCCCGTGGCAGACCTGGCTGTGGTCTTTGCCTGCGTCATGTACTTGCCCGAAGCTAGAGTTGCTGCTGGCTAGCCGGAGGCCACATTTTCTGCCCTCCCCACTCCTTGCGTTTGGGAGCGTGCTCTCCCTAATGAATCTGAGCTTACGTGATGTTTGTCACTGCCAGGTCAAGGTGCTTAAGACGCAGTGTGCCTTCCATACCCGCTTCATCTAGATGTGGAGGAGCACTAAGGCTGGGGAGTGACAAGATGGAAGGAACCTGGGTCGCTGAGTGACCACATGGAGGAAAGCTACTTGTGCACCAGGAATACCCATAGTGAACCGTTATATGAACCATAAATCTGATTCTATGTGTTAGGCCACTGCAATATTGGGGTTTGTTACAGCAGCTAGCATTACCCTAAAGTATAAATTGTTGTATTCTAGGCCTGCCTTCTTGAGATTATGGCTGTCAGCCAATGGAGTGTTAAGTCTTTTGAAGACTTCAAATTCACATTCCCATGCCATCTCTTGTGCCACTCCTACAGGTGGCTGAGGGCGTGTGCTGGTGTGGATTTTGCTCTCCCAAGTTCTAACTTGATTCTCACCCACATCCCTCTCAGACGTGAGCTGATGTTACTTGGAAATCCCAAGCCTTAGACATAACATTGCAAGTGCTATTCTAAAAGTCCAGAGATTTGTACAAATAAACCAACACAAATGGCTGGAATGGTTTTTCACTCTGGAAGAGAAGTTTAAATGCACACATACACAGACACAGAAACATGCACTCACAAAAGCAGAGCAGAGAGACAGCCTGAGCCAAGCAGAAGGAGCAGGAAATGTGGACTAGGTCAGAACTGGGATGCAAATAAACTTCATCTATCTCTCACGCCAACTGTATTCAGTGACTGCTTGGAGTGCTGTGTTAAGAAGGATTCTGAGGTTCACTTTCTAGCTTAGAAGGAAAAAGTCTTGTGATGCATGCATGATCGATGTCTGCCATGGGTAATGGATGAGGGAGGGATAGCACATGCCAGGAATGGTCATATTTGTGCTGGGGACTAGGGTTGTGGTTGCAGAGGAACCTATTCTTCTCAGGTCTGTTGCCCGAGACTCATGGTTCAGTTGTTAACTCTCGAATGAGTGTCTATGATGGAACAGGTGTTCTATATACACCTTTTCGGTTAATCCTCACAGCAACCCTAAAAGGGAGATATCACCTCTATTTTGCAGAGAAGGAGCTGAGGCTCAGACAGAGTAGGTGCCTTACCCAAGGCCACACAGCTCAAGAAAGGCAGAGCCAGGTTCCAGAACAGCATCGCCTGACTTCTAAGTCTGTGCACGTCACCATCACATGCAGCACCTTCTGAATCAAGCGGGTTCTGGGTTGAGAAGGGGCGGGGCCAATGCATGCCAGCCCTGGAGTCTGGCTGCTGCCCACCAGCATATTAGGGCAATGCTGGGGCAGAGGAGGAGGGTTTGTTTCCCCGGCAGCTCAGACGGAGGTCGTGCAAACACCAAAATGTTTTGGGGTTGGAGCTTCCTATAATGTTTCTTTGTCTTTCAGCAGAGAAACAGAGAAACTTTGGTTTATTTATTGCTCCCCCAAAGTTTTGGAAGACAGCCAAGAAAGGGAGGATGATCAGAAAGGAGATGGAAGATTTTGTGTTGTCCAATGATGTACCAGGGAGGGGACCAAGGAGCGGACAGAACTGGGATTTAGCCTCACGCTACTTCGAGTAGGCTGTGCAAGGAAACAGCTTTCCTGAGCCTCAGTTTCCCAAAATGTCAGACAGAGCTAATACTAGTAGTAGGGATAGAATCTCTGAGACCTAAGGGGACAGGCGGGCCTGGGTTCCAACACTGCCCCTGCACTTAGCAGCAATGTGGCCTTAGGCTGGTCTTCACTTCTCTCTGAGCTTCAATTTTCTCATCTACAAAATAAAGATGACAGGAGATTCTGCCTCGTAGTGTTGTTGTGTGACAATGAAATGAGATGATTTGGGGGAGTGGCCAGCCCATTGTCTGATGTCATATGCAAAGAAGCACGCTTCATCCTCCCTACACACGTGCACACACCAGACACCCTTTGATGAACTCCCCGTTGGATATGTGGAGTCATTGGGTGGTAGCAGAAGTTCAGGGGACAGCCTGCCTCAGTTTCCACATCCTCTGCAGACTGCACAGGGTGCTTCGTGAGCTTGAGGAAATTCAGCCTAGGTGTTGTTCATCTCTTCTCGCTTTCACTCACCCTGTGTCTTTCCTTGAGCTCTTCCTTCTACCTGGAGTCCCCTCTACATCTTTTAACAGGAACAATCGCAACAATAAAAGTGACGACCACCAATGAATTTCCCCGCTGTGGAGCTTGCTGTGGGCAGGCAGCTGCTACCCGCACCCTCCATGCTTCCATTTTCTTCCATACTCTTATTACCCATCTCTCTCCCTTCCTTCCTCCTGTTTCTTGACTTTGTTCCAGCTTTTGGGGGAATAATAAATCAACTCCAGAGACAGATAAAGGCTGCAGGAAGCTCTAATCCAAAAACCACTTTGGTCTTCCCATTCCCTTCCGTCCTGTGCTGCCTCAGAGGCAGATTCCCGCCCTCACTCCGTTTACACTTCACTTCTCGTGCTCTGCCAAGGAGCCCATGTGGTCAGTCTCACTAACCTCGCCAGGCACACGAAGAAACGGAGGCTCAGCAGAAGCACTCACCTGGGGTCACGTGGCCAGGGAAAGGCAAGTCTGGGGTGGAAATCCAAGACTGTTCAGTCTCCAAATCTTACTCCTTACCCATAGAACAGCGCTTGGACCCAAATGCCTATGGTTCACCCCATCCTTCTCAACAGCCCCACCAGTAAGTACCATGTGTCCAACAGTGGACCCACCTCAGTGCCGGGATCAGAGGGTTCAAGGTGAATCCAAGCCACACATGTTCCACCAAAGAGACACACAAATCTCTGGTCTATCATTATCCACTGCTTACTAGCTCAATGTCTCCACTAATAATAATAATAATAAATGATACTAAACTTAATATCTGCAACCATTTATTGATCCCTCACTACGTGCCACATGCCTAAAAGCCATGAGAACCCTAGGAGGTTGGCACAGGATTATTCCTGTTCCACACCCAGTGAACAGAGACTCTACAGGTGCCTGTGACCTGCTAGAGAAGAGAGGGTGGGCGGTGGGGGCGCTGGCACCTGAGGCCACTTCTGTAATCCCTCCCGCCATCAGGGGAGGACTTGCTGCCAAGAAGAACATCTCCAGAGCCAGGACGTGCCTCTCATCCCTGCTGCATGGCAGGGCCACTGGGGAGCGAGGCGTGGGGTCTCCAGGGCAGCTGGCAGGAGGTGCCATTTTCTCCACCATTCCTTGTGTTCAGTTAGTGCAGAATTAGAGCAGAACAGGCCCTACCTCTGAGGGCAGGGTGCTGGGTACAAGGGGTCAGGCCAGGCTGACACCCAGTGGGCTCCCAGGGGCAGAGTAGGTGCCAACAAGCCTTCCCAGCTTGCCAGATAAGAGGGGTCACTGCACTGTCCATGCTGCATGGCGTTGATGCAGGTATATTCTGATGCGACGGGCACTGGGGCCTTATAACCCCTCGTTATCTTTGAAGATGGGACAGTTAACTCTGATGAGTTCATCCAAGAGCAAGGCTTGTGTCCTTCTGCTAGTTTATTCCTTCATTTCACAAATATTTATTGAAGACTGGACTATGTACTGGGCATGGCACCGTGCTACATGCTCGAATGCAAATGTCAAGAAGGCGGCTTATATTTAATGATTCTGAAAGTACCAATCATGAACAAGAGAAGAAATCTGTAGGCATGAGCTCATTTGTCTTGTTCTTTCCTACTTTGACAAATACACCTGGGGGAATTCAAGTTCGAAGGGTTGGAAATCCTGTGCAGCCTAGTCAATCTGACAAAGGGAATGATTGCCTCAAATCTGCCAGTGCTGCTACCTCCAGTGTCGTCCTGCCAGCAGCGCTACCGTGAATACCACTGTATCGCCGCCACCATCGCCAGCATCAGCCCTGCTATTATCATCCCGACCACCACTAACACCGTCTGTAATCACGACTGTCCCTACCACACCACCATCAGTGTCATCACTGCCACCACCACACCACCATTATCACTCCCATCAACACCAACACCACCTCCATAACCACCACCACACCACCATCACTGTCACCACTGCCACCACCACACCACCATTATCACTCCCATCAACACCAACACCACCACCATCGCTATTGTCACTTCCACCACCACTCCTATGAGCAGCAACATTATCTCGGCTGTAATCATCACTGTTACCACTAACATCATTATTCTCTGACATCACCATCATTATCATCATTAACGCCACTACTATCTTACTGTCACCAGCACCTCTGCCATCATCAACAATGTTATCCCTCCTATAATCATCACCACCACTAATAATACCAGCCCCATCACCGCCACCATCACCACCTCCAACTACCGACTGTTTCCACCACCAACACTATCAGCACCATCACTACCACCACCGCCATCAAAATCATTACTACCTGCTGCTATAACCAGTAAGTATGAATAAATAAATACATAAATAAAATCATTATCACTATGACCAATTATCATCATCTAATTTTGATCCTCACCGTTTATGCGTTGCCTTACAGTTTACTAAACATTCACATTCACATTATCTCATTTAATCCTCGTGACAATCCAATGAGTTGGTACCAGGACTGCGGTTATTTAGTAGATGAAGAAATTGACATGCAGAAAGGGGTTAAACAATTCATTTAAACCACAGCTTCACGAAGGGGAAGCTAGGACTGGCCTTCAGTTCTATTTCACCCAACACATCGTACCTTTTTCTCTCCATCAGCTCTAAGCCGTACTCGAATGGCCGCCAATACACTATGGTCCCCATAGCGGACCACGTATGAACCACACTCTTGACGTTCATATCCCGTGGGTGTACTGTGGGGGGCCTCAAAGCCATCCTCAAGTTTCTCTGCTGCATTAATTACAATTCAGAATCCCAAGTCTTGTGCATCTCTGTGAAATATCAATTCAAGTCACCAAGGACTAGCTGTGTGCCCAGACTGTACCAGGCTCCTCAGAGAAGCTCAGAGGGCAGAATGGTCCAGGGTTTGAGGAAAGGATACTCTTGCTGAAGAGTCAAGCATGTTTACAGGGAATGATTACTCATCAGTTCAAGGTCATCAACTGCTAAATCATGGGGACAAACAGTGAGTGCCCTGGGAAGGGTGTAGGTGGGGGTGGATGAGGGCTGGAGCAGTCCCGGGGGACTTTGGGGGGACATGCGTGGGGGTGGAGGGACACGGTCCCCATCCTACTTACTCAGCCTTTTCCTCACCCCTGTTGTCTGCTGCCTCCCAGGACCCCTTCCCCGCCTTCCTGAACATGGACAGCCCACTCTGGTCCCTGCCTCCATCCTGTTCCCTCCCATTTTTTATGACAGCCTTTCTGTTAAATCCTCAAAGTCACAAAAGTACACATCGCCACTGATTTTCATTCCTCCTCCCCTTCCTGTTGCCTACTTCCATGCCTGCTCATCCTGTCCTCCTGTCCAGAACTTCTTTAATCTGCATTCACATTTGGGCCAAGCCCCGCCTCTTTCAGGCATCCTCTGTGATTGTCCAGCCCCTGCTCTCAGGTAGAGGGGCTCTCCCTGTCTCTGAGCCCCCACGGTGTCACACAATCTGTAGTGCAGTGTGGTTGGATGCCCAGGTACAGCCTCGTCCGTCCAATAAGCACGCAGGCACTCGAGTCAAACCATTTGAGGTCAAATCTTGGTTCACCCACTTATAAGACATGATGCACTAGGCATCCGCTTATGCTCCCTAGTCTTCGGTTTGCTCCTCCGGAAGGGGTTTGGGAACAGTGCTCACTTCCTCAGGACACTATAAGGCTTAAATAAAACCAAGCTGCTGAAGTGTCCAGCGCACAGAGCTCCACAGGTTTGCTGTTAATGTAAATGGTAGTAGTTACTACCACCAGAGCGAAGCTCTTTGAGGGCAAAGACTGTGTCCTACGTAGCTCTCATCTCCTCCAGCAGCTTCTCCTTCAGGAGAAGGCGGATGGGAGCCGGACTCGGCTGCAGTAGAGGGGCACAAAGCGGACGAGCGTGTAAAGTGGTCACGTGGCAAGGGCAGAACCAGGGAGGATGGGATGGTGGCACACAGTGAGGACGGATGTGGTAGGAAACCGGGAGCGGCCGGGTGCCTCTGAGAAGATTCGGACAAGATTCAGCAACACTCAGTCTTTAGACCCTGGTCTTCGATCTTCGGCTCTGGGACACATCACGTAACAAGGCGCTTCTAGGAAGTGCATTAGGCCTGCGCTGGGAGAGTCAAGAGCAGGGCCTGGAGGCAGGCAGGGCTGGTGTGAATCCTGTTCCTCCTCCAGCCACCTGGGGGCTTGGGCAAGTCACTTCTTCCTGAGCCTCAGTTTCCTCATCTGGAAAATGGGGGGATCAGTGCCTACTTCTCACAGTCTGACATTGCCTCTGTCACGTGGGGTAATCGTGGCACCCACCTCACAGGGTTGTTGTGAGGATTCAATTAGTTTAGTGTCAAACGCACCTAGAATAGCACTTGGCACAAAGTGCTACATAAATGTTGCTTCTTCTTCTTGCTATTCTTGTTATTATTACTATAAGGACAATTTAAATGTTATTTCTGTTACTGTTATTTTGTCAATACCTTGCAGGGTCCCTGGTACACAGTAGGTGCCCAATACAGATCAGTTTTTCTCTTTTTCCTGTCTGGTTCCATCTCTGATGCTGAAATATCTGATAGGTACACTCAGAAGATGCTTAAAACACCATCAAAGTAGAGGCACCAAAAATGGTGAAAAAAACTTGTTTTGAAAGCATATTATATCCAGAAAAGTCACCAGAGTAGTCATCATGGGGAAAATCCAGATTTTAGCAACTTCCCTAGAGGGATTTCACTGTTTCAGCAGCCCTGAGTGGGGAGACGACGGGGACAGGATCACTGCAGTGCTGACTTCGGTGGGAGGGAAAGCCTCCCTGGGAGACCCCTGTCTAGGGTGCGACTTGGCCGTCTGGGAGAGTCCCACATCGGTGAATCCCAGCGACAGGAAAGCGCAGCCTCAGCCGCCTGAATGCAAGTGCACCGGCTTCCCCAAGGCAGCTGGGAGCTGCGTGGTCTCCACCAGAGCCCTCCTGTCACTCTGGGGCCAGGCTGGCATGGGTGAGGGGCTGACAGGGCCAACAGGAGGCTGGTGGCTGTCATTTTCAGTCCCTGGGAGCCAGGAAGCTGGCGGTAATTGCCCAGCCTCTTCTTGGGCATCGGAGGCTTGCGTGTCCTGGACGTGCCCTCCAGCTGCAGACAGGAGGCCACGTGAGAGGGCCTGACAATCAGACAGGCTCCAGTCCCTGCTGTCCAATCACTAGCCAATCAAGAAGCTCCCTGAGCCTCAGTTTCCTACTCTGCAAAGTGAGAGTAACAATATAACTATCACAGCACTACTCTAAAAAGGAAAAAGAGATTAGATTTTTTTTTCCCCCAACAGAGTGGTCCTATCATGCTTCCTGGAAAAGGCATTGGACTCTCATGCTTCGGATCCTTCCTCTGTCTATTTAGACTCTTACTAACTTGTCAAATTTTCTGGTTTCAAATCCCACACAAAGGCTTTGTACATAAATCAGGCTGCCAGCCTGCTCTGGCATTCTGAGCATTATCAGTGAAATCCTTTATGTGCGGAGGTCTCTAGTGGCAGTCCACACGGCTCTGTCCCGCACCTTGTACTGGCCTATGTTCTTAGAAACAACCTAGGTGAAGACCCTGAATTTTCCATCTCCTCATCACATGTTTGGGTAGCAGAAAATCTGGAGGTATAGCTAAGGTGACGGCTAGTAGAATCAAGATTCAGGCTCTTGCTTGGCTGGCGTAACATTTACAATTAATAAATTTAAACTAAATGGGCATGTAGTACTGCACTTCTGTTTTATTATTTAAAAAAAGAAGGAAGGAGGGCAAGAAGGAAGGAAGGAAGGAAGGAAGGAAGGAAGGAAGGAAGGAAGGAAGGAAGGAAAGAAGGAAGGAAGGGAGGGAAGGAGGGAGGGAGAGACAGATAGAAAAAAGCTCAATTGGAGAAATGCTAATCTGGGGAAATCTGACTCTATAGCAATTCATGTGAGACAAGCAGGGCCGGGGAAGCCTCGGGTTCAGATGCCAGGCCTGACACTCCAGCTGTGTGACTGTGGGAAAACCACTCATCTGCCCTAGAGGGGACTTCCTTCCCCTCCGGACGATGTGAAACATCTGACTAGTCCTGCTGCCTGCTTCTGAAGGTCTAAAATTCTAACATACTTGGAGATATTTAAATGCTCGATCCCTCCATGACAGGCAATCCTGGCTATAACAAAGGGAGAAAATTTAGTTCACATAAGTGATTAGAGCAGAGGACAGATGTTTAATCCTATTAATGAATTTGCTAATTGGCCTTCTGCCCCCAATCATTTCATATTCAGGCTTTTGCAGTGTCAGATTAAAAGGAAACAGATACAGGGGTGGTTTGAGATGGGGCTAAAAGTGTTTTGCTCAGGGCCTGCAAGCAGCTCAGTTGTTCGGTATGGCTAATGAGGTGCTTAGGTCTATCCTTGAATGCCTTCTCCCCAACTTTCGTGCACCCGTTTTGTCTGTTTTCCCACGCAGGCCCCCCAGGCTCCAGACGCAAAGCCAGGAGGGGAGGAGGTTGGTGCGGTGGCTAAACTCAGGCTCTGGGATCAGCCAGAATTGGGCTCTGCTATCCCCAAGCTCTGACCCTAAGCAAGACACTTCCCTTCTTAGAGCCTCGGCTTCCTCATCTGCAAAATGGGAACTACAACAGCATTCTGTCGTCCAGGGTGGGAGTTAATACAATAACGCAGGAAAGGGCAGAGCAAGGTGGCTGGCACTGAGTGGAGGTCGGACAATTTTAGCCAGTATTATCATTAATCCTAGCAGACGTGCCCATTGTCACATCTCACAGTGGGGAATTTCTTTTACTGTGAAAATCAACAACTTCCCATAGAAGTCGCCAGAGGAGCTGCTCAGGGTTTTGGTGACCATGGATGTGGTAGTTCTGGGTCTCAGAGGGATGAAATCAGAGGCCACAGCTTGAAGGGGCAAAGAGATTGCCAAGGGTAACACAGTCATCATACAGGTGGAAGGAACTTGCCCTGAGATGGCACAAAAGGCAGCAGCAAAGCCAGCATTAGCCCACCTGCTGAAACCACCTCGCCTGTGCTCACTCCCTCCTTGGCCTTCACACAGCCCCATAAGGGAGACACTGACATTGCCCCCATTTCACAGAGGAGGAAACTGAGGCTCAAAGAGGTCCAGCGATGAATCGCCAGAGGAGGGTTGCACCCCGACACTCTCTTACTTTAACCCAGTGGTCCTAACCATTACACCATCCTATTCCTATTTTCCTGGTTTGAGTGGAGTGTGACTCCTACTTCTCCCCACTGTACCAACGAGGCTTTTAGCTTGGTCTGGAACAACAAGAATTAATCCAAAGTACTATGCCCAGACTAGGGCATGGGAAGCTAGCAATATTCCAACGGATTACAACTACTTGCAGAAGGTGACCTATTTAAAATACTACCTGGAGGGAGGTGAAGCATTTAAAGATAAGTCAAGTTCCTCCGAAGGCCCTAGGACTCTTAGTAAATCTCTCCCTCTCTGTCTCTCCCCTCCTCCCTCAATACCGTTTCTTCTCTGCCTGATGAATGGGAACATCGGCTCCAGGGCCATTATGCAGAATTTTACAGGAGCAGACCTGGATTTCTCATCTGCACCACTGCACTCCACACTCTCGAGCCATAAGCACACACATCCTGGCCGATCCATCCTCACCTCCATGCAGCCGGCATCTATCACATCTGGATCCAGCATCAGGCCGGACAGAGGCCCCGGAATAACACTCAGTCCCTGAGAGTTAGTCAGAGAGATAACTGTGTAAACGCATAATGACCACCTTACATTGTGTTCAGGATTATAGTGAGGGGAAGTAGCAACAGCTGTGGGGGAACAGAGACAGGAGAGATGTGCTCTGCCTATAGGAGCCCGGGAGGGCTTCCCAGAGGGGTAACATTGAAAGAGGCTTTGAAGGATGTATAGGAGCTGGCCCGGGCAAATGCAGAGATGGAGGTGGAGGGAGGCTGAGGAAGCCGGAGTGGATCTTGGGCAGAAATGACATCAGGGAAGCAATGTTACAGGACAATTATGGGATTGGCTAAGTGAACAAATAGTAAGTGGGCAAATATACAGGTTCTGATCTCATGAAAACAAGGTAAACGGGAACCTGAAACACAAGGGAAGTCATCGTGGGTCAGTCCTTGTTTTGTTTCAACAAAAGAGTGAAAATGTAGAGATACCTCCCCATCTTCCTACCTTCCCCAAGGACACTGCACACCTACTGGGATCCAAAAAATGACCAGGACTCTTGACTGAATTTATAATTTTCAGCCTTCTAGGAAGCATTTGCTTTAAGTTTACTGTTAATTATCTGCATGAGGGCTTCTTATTCCTTGACTCCTTCCAAATTTCATGGTGGGGGGCTTACATCCAGGATTTGGGAAGCATGACTATAAATTCTCTTAGTGAAAAGACAGTCTTTTATTATAGCTTTTCTAGGACTTCATCATTCATTCACTCATTTATGGACACATTTGTTCATTCATGAACGCTTTATTCAATCATTCCTTCTGTCATCCCTTTGATAATTCATTTGCTTCCACGTTCATTTGCTCATTTACTGATTCCCTCATTCATTCAATCATTCATCCTTTCACCCTCATGTTAAGGTAGGCATTTGCACATTTAGCATGCGTTTATGGAACAAAGCCCTCCCAGTGGACAAAGAGAGGTCCAAACCTTGGTCCTTTTCGAAAAACCCCACTGATTTTAGTCAGTAAGTCCCCTCCATCTTCCAGGCTTTTCCATCTCCCTCTTTCTGTTAATCTTGAGCTCCACTGAGCTGCTTCTGGGACTGAGGGACCAGAACAGTGCTTGGCACTGTGTGTGGGCTCCCCTCACTTTTGTGACTATCAGGGGGCTGGGAGTAGGAACACTGTTCTCAGCACTTTCTTGCTAAATGGTAAACAGGTTCGGTACATTTCATGGACAAAGCAAATTCAAAGCCAGCAGACCAAATAACAGAATTCATTCCAGGCAGGGGGCTGGTAACTGAAACTCCAGTGGGAAGCTAACTTTTTCTGCAGGGTCTGCAAAATCTAGGAGATAATGAAGAACAGCCAACCATTCCCTTATTTATAATTTCCTTCAGGTAATATTTATTGAGTACCTACTATGTGCAAAGAACCAAGCTGGCTGTTGTGAAGAATGAGTCAGACAAGGTTCCTGCCTCAAAAAACCTGTACTCTGGTTGGGCAAGAGGGGTTAGCCCCTCCACTGATAGCCTAATTCCTAGCAAGACTTGTGAATGACAAGAATGTACACTTTAAAAGAATTCGGGAGCTCACAGGGGAGAAGTCACTTCTCTCTGGGGCTTGGAAAAGGCTTCCTGAATATGGAAAGACCTGCGTGAGGTCTTGGAACGTGAGTGGCATTTTAACTATTAGACAAGGAGGTAGGGATGGGAGAAAGGGTATTACAGAGTTAAAAGGATGGGCAAAGATGCAGACACTGGTAATGCCCAAGGCACAAGGTCTCTATAAATTAGCATTCCCCCTTTATAGTCAAAGAAACTGGCACGTGCAAGGTGGAATGACTTGCAAAAGGCCCCCTGAGCACAGGACTGTGTGATGGCGGGGCTACTGCTCTGCTCTGCCTCTCTGCCTCTTGCTGGTCTCCCAGCTCTCTCTGGGTAAAACACGCTGCCCTGACCGATAAACCCCAAACCTGGCCTCCTCGGGTACTCTCCGCTTTCGTGAGCTCTCCAAGGTGCTCACTGATCTAGCAGCCAGGAGACCGGTGCCGTATTTGCCTCTGACTTGCCATCTGGCCTTAGAAAAAGCATCTGATAGCTATGGGATTTGGTTCACGCACCTACGCGATGAGCATTCTGGTAATCCAAAGCGCAGCCCTTTCTGAAAGTTCCGAAAGCTTTCACCTGGTCATGGAGGATTTATAACCCAGCCATTCCTGCAATGTGGGATTCTTTGCTTATAGGCAAATCTCTTTTGAGATGGCCTTGGTCTAGCGATGTTTCTCTAAGTTCTCTTGCCTCCCACAGGCCCAGCAGCTGCTCCTGAATGACCCTCCTCTGGTTATTCCTGACACCCTAACCTGTCTCACTTACCCATGCGTGCCCAGGAGCAGCCCTTGGTATGATGAGCACATGCAACAGTGTTGAGCCAGAAATTCTACCTGGGACTGGGATGCACAGGCTGAATCCCAAAAGCAGGGCTTTTCCAATTTTTTAATTAAAGACACACAAAGATTCCAAACAGAGAGAAGGACAGGAAATGAACTTGAATATTTTTATTCAGTGGCATGGCCCTTAAATGACTTTAGATCCTGCTGCCTTTAGGGAGCTCTCTCTGAACACCCAGGTTAGGCTAGGTGCATTCCTCTGGCAGCACTAATCACGTGGAGTTTTTGGCCTATTTTAAAAATATGTATGTACTTCCACCTTGTATTTTCAAAGCATTCAGGGTTTTAGTTGAGCAGGCTATGATGTTTTCAGGACTAGCAACAGAGCAGAGGTCACTGGGGGCTGCAGCAAAGGACCAGCATCTCTGTGCCTGGATTTTTGGTCCTAGTTACCTGGAAAGGGCTGGAAGAGGATTCCAGAAATGAACTGTTAAGATTCTTAGAAGTACTGCCTACTTCCAAGATGGCCTTACTCTGGGCATTTGGAAGACCCGAATAACAGAGACGTAAATTGAACAGTACCTAAAATTTGCTGACCACTTATTATGTAGCAGAGCCTGTGCTAAATATTTGAGTTGCATTATCCTTGAAATCCACACAACACAACAGCTATTTTAAGATGGTAACTACTACTGTCCCTGTTTTATAGTTGAAGAAAACAAGGCTTAGTCATACAGCTAGTAAGTGGCAGAGTCCGAATTTGAACCCAGCAGGGAGATTGATGCTTAAGTTGAAAAATCCCAACCACTCTCCTCTGACTGCTTTTAATTAGATCTGAGCCTCACGTCCCAGAGATCATAGCAGCAGCTCTGATGAGAGCATCAACAACAAAAATCTTACAATTTGAGAACCAAACAGAACCTGTGGAAATGTCTCTCCTTTTACAATGGAGAAACCAAGGCCCAAGGGGGAAAGTGACTTGGCCAGGATGGGACCCCTAACCACTACCCTCCCCAGCCAGAACTCGCTCCATGTTTCCAAGCTGTCTCCTTTGCAAGGGTCTTTGCTGACTAGCCTTCCACTGAGCTAGATTCCTGGACAATTCAAACCGGTGGCGTAAGGTTCTGTGCAAGAGGGGCTGAGCACTCAGGGTTTAGGTCGCTTGTCTTGGAGGTCCATCCGATGGCCTTGGACCTGCAGTGAGCTTCTGACAAACACTGTTGTGAGGGTTAAATGAGAGAGTGCAGATAAAGCACCCAGCACTGTGCCAGGCACACAGTAGGGGCACACTGAATGCTGGTAACCTCTCTTCTCTTTCTTAGAATCCTGAGAAAGAAGCAAGAGCTTTGGCTTCTGGGTACCCTGAAGGAATTCATCCAGGGTGACCTGGAGTGTGGGTAGGAAGAGGGAATGTTAGACAGTAATGTCTGAGTTCTTACTCTCTTCCCAGCCCTATGCAAGGTGCTCCTTAGTCATCATTCGTTTGACCCCCACATCCTTACAACAACCTCCTCTGGGTCCTGGGGGTTTCAGACAACACAGTATATGAGACACGCTCCTCCCTCCCTCTACGTCCTACATACCCTCCTGGAAGTAGCATTCTCACCCATTTTATGGATAAGAAAACTGAAGCTTACAGAGGTAAGGGGACTTGCCTAAGGTCCTGGAGGGAGGGAGTGATGAAGCTGGGATTCACACCCAGACTCTACTTGACTCTAGAGCCCAAGATCTTTTTGTGATACCTAGCTGCCTCCCAGGAGGTCCACAGACATTAAAAATATTTTAAAACAAACCCCCGAGTTTCCTGTCCCCATGGTCCCCTGGCCTCTGCAACCTCATGGTGGTCAAATAGATGATGGGAGAAAAGACCTGTATTTGGATTGTCCCCGGTCCAGCAGCATCCCAGGATCTGCGAGAGGTGGAACTCTGAATGTCAAGGCCCTGGGCCAAGGCTTGCAGACCTGTCCTGCTCAGGACTAGTAAAAGGGCAACCAGTGCCTTCCCTGCCAGCAGGACACGTAACTCAGCTGGGCAAAGGGGCCGAAGCCTCTTCCCATGTTCTAGGCTGTAAATGCAAACCCAGCTTCATCACCTACGATCTGTACCCAGAGATCTCTTTTCCTGGTGCTCAGCCAGCCTGATGTCTCTGGGGGCTGAGCCAGAATCCTGAACCTCTTCTTCCTGGGGCCTTCAAGGGCAGCATACCCAGGGGGAGCTCTGGGGTCCCAACCCAGGCGAGACCAACCCCGTCCTACGAGTAGACTCATGGTGCACTTGGGGCTCACCATTACCCCACTGTAGTTCTACTCACTAGCCACATCAGGGGTGAGAGCTGCAAGCCCCTCCTATAACCAGGATCTGGGCTCTAATGGCAGAACTTGAACATTTAAGTGTCAGGTTACTTAAAATCCTACCACCCACAATAGCATTTGAGCATTAAACAAAACCAAACCCATCATTTCCCTTTTCCTAGCACTTTCAGTCTCTTTATTCCAACCACCAACTTTCCAACTGCTGGTTAAGAGGCCTGCATAGTCCCCCACCGCCCCACTTCACATGGACGCACCCGACAACTCTCCCACGGGTGAGATCTGCACATCTCAGCTAGGGAAAGGCAGCCGTGGGACAAGGGCCAGACAGAAGGGACTCCAGGATATTATGCTTTTCAATCCTTGACGTCATCTCGCCTCTCCGCCGCCCCTCGGCGGTGCCCTCAACTCCCCTGAGGTTCCCAGAGCTGGGCAGCAAGCTTGTGGGATGCCCTCTCCCCTCACTCCCTGAGCCACCAGGACATGAGCCTTGGGAGTTTCACCACCTGGCAGCAGCTGATTCCTTTTGGCTTGCAGAGGTTTATTGGGGCGGGCAGACAGCGCACCCCCTCCCTGACGCTGGGGCTTCCAGGTCTGCACCCGGCGCCCGGGAGGAGCGTGTGCGAGCACCCTCGCTGGGTGCTCCCAGCTGCACCAACGCCAGCCGTCATGGGAACGGGAAGAGCTTCCCAACACTTCCACCAGAGAACCCAGTCTCCCCCACCTGTGAACGTGCCTCTTTCTTCTGCTCTTAGAGATTTCCCCAGGAGGAGGGTCCTGGCACCGGGTGCCCCAGGGGGGTCCAGTCACCCCTGAGGCCAGCACCCTCTCTGGCTCCCTCCTCTGGGTGTTCGCACCAACCCTCCCATCGGTTTCTCGCTCCTCTGGACACAACCTGTCCCAGCTCCTCATGGGGAGCAAGGTCCGGACAAAGGGATGCAGGTGTCGCACCCACCTCAGCACCCCGCAGCCCCAAACCCAGCCAGGGGGACAAAAGGAAGAGGAGGTGGCTTACCTTTAGAGGGTCGCCTTTGTTTGGTTTGCAGAGATGAGAAGGTGCCCATGACGGCCCCCATGGCAGCGAAGACTTGTGTGCGACTTGGGACCCCGGGCACTACCCCTCCCCTCCGCGGGAAGAAATCAGTGTGGATTGTCTACTCTGAATTGGAGGAGAGAGGGGGAAAAAAGAAAAAAAAAGAAAAAGCCCGGCAGCTCGCGGGCAGCTCGGTCTTCAGCGCTTGGGGCTGGCGCCGGAGGCTCTGGCTTCCGCGCTCAGCCCGCACATGCACTGCCTCCCCGGCCGCCGCTCCGACAGCCCGCCGGACGCTCCCGGCGCCACCCGGCCCCGCCGGTCCCCTCGCCACGGCCGAGGACGGCCCCGCAGCCTGCCAGGCGCTGGACACGGGGCCGGCGCCCGCCCGGCCGAGGCTGCCGAGCCAGCGCCGCGCGGTGCGGGAGCCGCGCTCCGCCCGCCCCTGCCGCCGCGCGCTCGCTCCCCTCCCGGCTCGGGCTGGGTCTCGGGGGGCGAGTACCAATCATGAATGAACGGAGCCCGCCCGGCGCCCGCCCGCCCGCCTGCCCGCGCTGAGAGCCCGAGCGGGGGAGCGGCGGGCGGGTAACCACCGGGGGGCGGGGCGGGGAGCCTGGCCTGGTGAGAGCCCGGGACCCCCAAGGGTGCGCCCCCCTCACCGGGGCGGGGCACCTAGCTGACGGGTGCGGTTCAGGGGGCAGCAGATGGCTTGCCCCCAGGGAGAACGTGTGTGTGTGTGTGTGTGTGTGTGTGTGTGTGTGTCCCTGTGTGGGGTGCATGTGATTTCATTTGACTTCAAGGGAAATCTCATTTAACCCACTGCCTGAATTCATGAGGTGGGGGAGAGTCTGTCTCAACCAGGAGAGGGAAAAACATGCATCTAACTGAGTTGTCTCGGCAAGAGGGTGCCCTCCTGCTCTATGGGGCCTGGAGGTGCCTGCGGAATCTTCCAATGCCAGAGCCCACCTTCTAATGACAGGCAATTGTGTGTGTGTGTGTGGGGGGGAGCCCTCCGCCCCTCTGGGCCGTTGCTTTCTCTGTTTTCCGTTTCTGCCCCCTCTCTCTCCTTCTCCTGCACGGTCATTTCTTAGCCATCAGCTGTCGGGCAGGGGTCGCATTAGTGATTGAGGGGGCCGTGATGGATTTAGGCATCCATCTCCCTTCTGTGAGCTCTCACTCTGGATCACAAAGACCCCCAGCCCCTACCGTGGCTTCTTACCCAAAGGGCCAAGTTTGGGTCCATCCCCTGGACTCAGTCCTTGTGGTGTTGAAATGCAAGCTTTGGACCCCGGGAGGCTGAGGAGGAGCGTCCCTTCCTCCAAAACTGAGCTGGGGGGAGTTCCCACGGAGACCCTTTTTGATTGGCACTGAGTATCCTCTGCCCAGCCTGCTCCCAGACCCGTGCCCAGTCATTTCCTCTCTGCCACACACGTACACAGCGTGTTTGCAGTTCACAGAGTCCAGCAACATATGGCATCATAAACACGCACGCACGCATGCAGACACAGTCCCACAACCATATGGGCACGAGTCCCTCAAACCCACACAGACACTGCTGTCATACACGCAGACAGACCCGCGGCCCATAATACGCCCGGAGGTGCGTCCGTAGGACCCTACACTAGACAGAGAGACACAAACATACAGGCACACAGACTCCTGCACGGTGCCAAATGGCATTGCAGTCACCACATTCACACCGGCTCAAGGCCACACAGGCACCCAGTTGGACCCCAAGGGTACAGGGTCCCTTGGGAGCCGCTTCCCCTCTTTCCAGCCCACGAGCTGCCCCTTCAGGGCCTCAGCTGGCCCCAGAGTTGGCCAGGGACCCTGAATAGTTTTCTTCATCTTTATACACTTAATGCTTCCTCAAATCCCATCACGTGTCTTATTTTGTGCATCAGGGAAGGTGCACTTGCTAACATACGTCCCCTTCATTTGCATTGCCCGCTGCTGTGTGACCACATGACCCCAAGGGGTGGCCCCCGAAGGCCTGTGAGTCAGGCAGGTCCTGCCTGATTGTTACCACAGAGAGAAATTGAAGCCTCCTGGGGGTCAGAAATTTGCCTGAAGTTGCCCAGCCAGGATGTGGGAGTAGAACTCAGAGTCTGGGGCTGTTGTGGCCTCCTGGGGACCCTCCTGTCGGCAGATGAGGGCACTGGGGGCCACTGAGGTGGACATACCCGCTCTGGCTCCCACCAGAGTCAAAGCCTCAGCTCTCCTAACTGCCAGCTCAGGGTTTGCGTATGCCCAGGAGGCCTGGAGTCCTGGATGAGGAGCAGAACGTGGGGCTGGCCCCTGCCTCCCTCCTGCCTCCCTGCCTGAAGAAGGGGATGGGGTGAGGCTGGAGCCTGAGTCACCAGGGGACCCTCTAGGACAGCCAGGACTCAAGGGATGGAGGAGTGCTCGTTGCTGAGGAGAGAGTGATGCCACCCCAGGTATCTTTGCCAGCCCCTTGGGACCCCCCTGGAGGAACACCAGGCCACTTCACCCTCAGCTCCACTGACTTGCAGACTGCCTGATGGCCACGGCCAGGACAGCGCCTGAAAGGCCACAGAAAGAAGGCTAGGCTGCCACCCTCCTGTTTCCTTCTCCCCACAACCCTCTGAAGAAGCAGGGCAGAGAGGAATTGCTCCATTTTACAGATCAGAAATAGCAACGTGCTTCCAGAGGTGTTCGCAAAGGTGGCCTCTGAGCGGGGGGAAAAAAGTGAAGTCACCAAGATAAAGTCCAAACCGTTGAACGTGAATTATGAGGCCTTGTTGTGGCCTGGCTTCTTCTACCAATCCCCCTATGCGCTGCTGCTCGCTTTGGGCTCAGCCACACAGATCCCTCGCTATTTTCCAAAGGTGCCTTTATAGTCCTACCTCAGGGCCTTTGTACGTGCTGTTCCCTCTGCCTGGAATGTGCCTCCCCTCTTTCTCCACTGGCCACCTGCTGCTCATCCTTGAATATCTACTTCTGGTGTCATCCCCTCCAAGAATCCCTCCCTGGCCCCAAGTCGGTTCCCAGGGCACGTGGGGCTTCTTTTCCTATCAGAGCACCCATTATTTGGGTTCTCATTGTCCCTCTCGTTCCTTGTCTCTCCCTCTGGACTGCAAGTTCCTCAAGGGCAGAAACCAATACTGACTTAACACTGGACTCTCTGCTTAACCCCTGGTTTCTGACGAGGGTGCAGTCAATCTATGCTGAATGAATGAATGAATGAATGAATGAATTTTCCTTGCTCAGTAACACAATTGGTAAGTAAACACTGATAATGAACATATCATCCTTGCCTCTTAAAGGAAGAAGCACACTCTCCCAAGTCAAGATTTATTCGTCCACCCATTCATTCAACAAATATGTATTCATTCATGTATCTAGCATGTACCAGGTATATACATGCACAATAGTTCATTTATTCCTGATGATGCTCTATGAGGTAGGTGTTATCCGCAGATAAACACACACACACACACACACACACGCACTGTGTGATGCAGCAGACATCACCCGTGAGATGCTCACGAAGAATGTGTCCACACAGAAGTACATGGGTAAGCGCAAGGGGCAAGAGAGAAAGAAGATGATCATGGACCCACCCCCTGCCCCTTGGGAACTCACAGTGGAGAGCACGGGGAGAGAGGAAGTGACAAAACAGATGTGTAGAGGGAGTGCCAAGGAAGCCTCTCGTTAGCCACCCTGGCTGCAGGAGCATTTGTCCTGTTGCTCTCAACATGGTGTACTCACCAGGTGACCTTGCCGCTCCATCCAACCTGAGCTCCGATGGCTATGGCTCCTTCACCTGGAGGGTGAGCTAGCTCTTGCACCATCTCTAGCTCTGATCATTCCCTTGTCCACCCCTGGCACGGACTCAATGTTTTTGTCCTCCCAAACTTCATATATTGAAGCCTCATTCCCCAGGGGGGCTGTATTTGGACCCCTCTAAGAAGGTCGTTATGTTTAAATGAGGTCATAAGGGTGGGGCCCTGATCTGATAGACTTAGTGTTCTTATAAGGAGACACCAAAGACATCCATCGTATGCACAAAGAAGAGGTCACGTGAGCACACAGGGAGAAGGTGGCCATCTGCCACCCAAGGGGAGGGGCTTCACCGGAAACCAACCCCGCCGACACCTTGATTTTGGACTTCCAGTCTCCAGAACTGTGAGAAAATAAGTTTCTGTTGTTTAAGCCACCTAGACTGTGGTGCTTTCTTAAGGCCTCCCAAGCAGACTAATACACACCATCCACTGGTGCCAGCCCACACCCTCAGAAGGCTCTGGAAGCAAGGCCTTCCCTCTGACATGAGCTCCCATACAAAACTCCTTAAAGCACCCCTCTGAGGCTGTTCAGGAAAGAAGGGGTGAGGTTGGCAGAGACCTGCAGGGACCCTGTCAAAACACACCTGTGCACGTCTGAGTTTATATAACGTACAAGCCCTGTTCTTTCCCTTCCTCCCTCCCTTCCTCCTTCTCTCCTTCATTCCTCTCTCTCTCTCCTTCTACCTGTCTCTCTCTTTCTTAATTCATTTCTCCTTCCCTCCTACTTCCCTTCTTCCCTACTCACTGCTTCCTCAGCCATGTTATTTTCCCATCCTCGTGGACAACAGCAGTCCCTTCCCGCCACAAACAGCGGTAGCAGAGGGTCACATTAAGAGTTTGGATTTTGGAGGCTGCTAGAACAAGGCTCAGATGCTGATTCTGACTGTGTGACTTTGGGCATGTGAGTGCTTTCTCTGAACCCTGCTTTCATCTTCTTGTGGATCGCATTAGTACCTACGTGGGAGTGTTGCTGGGAGGGCTTGGTGACATCACGTTTGTGAGGCCCTTAGCAGGTGCCTGGCACACAGGGTGGCCCATTGCTGAGGGTGGACCACCACTGTTCCCATTGCAGCAGGCGAGGCATCGTGCTGGGCTAGAGGGGTAGAAAAACGAGTAAGCCACAGCCTTCCCTTTGGGCTTCCATCTTTGCTCTTCGTCTGTTTGATAGGAAATCTATTCTCAGGGTCCCCATCTGGTATTAAAAGACTCAGATTAGTTAAGGAAGGCAATGTGGTTGGCACCTGATTATGTGCAATTCAGCACTATGCTGGCTGCTGTCTCGTACCGTTTCCCAAATGTTCTGCATGCATAAGTCTGGCCTCCTCAAATAGACTGGAGCTTTTAGCAAGCAAAGGCCGAGTCTCTCCTGCTTTGCATACACCCGCTCCCCCGCCCCCTCCGCCGCTCCGCCTGGCCTGGAGCTCCCTAAGTGTTCCACAGACACGCAAACTGACATCCTTCAGGGCAGGGGAAAGAGTGTCGCCCTTCATCCCTGGCTTCAAGTCCCCTCTTCTCTTACTAAATGTGTACCTGGGCCTTAGCTTCCCCACCTGTGAAACATGATCACAACCCCTTTATGGGGGTGGCATCAGTCTGTGGAAAGACAAAGTCAAGGGAAAGTGCTTCGTCTCTCTGTAAAGCACTCTGCAAGTGGTCTTTATTGTTATTGGCTCTGGGGCTCATTGAGTTATTCATTCATTCATTCAATGAATATTTGTTAAGCACCATCTCCAGGCCAGGTCCTATTCTAAATATGTGGATCAATAATGAGCAAGGAGAGAGAAGACTCCCTGCCCTCCGGACGCGGGCAATCTAGGGCTGAAGACAATCAAGTCATCTCATCAACACAAATTGTGACCAGGTCGGGAGGGAAAGACGGGAGCTGGTGAGTGTGGGGCGGCAGGGGCTCGGAGAAGCCAGGTAGGGTCACCCCGTGCAAACTAAGAAGTGATGAGACTACACATAGGTAGGTCTTCAGAGGGCAGGGAAGTAGATGTGAGTTTCAAGTCAGGGAGCTCAGGCTTCAAGTCCTGGGTTTGTTCTGTGACCTTGGGCAAGTTATTTGACCTTTCAGAACCCCAGTTTCCACCTTTGCGAGCAAAACAATCCCGTCAATATCGATGTGGGTCCAGGGGTGGTAGAAAGCACTTGTGATTATAGCAGCGCCTGACACAGGGTCTCCCTGGCTGGAATGCAGCGCTGGGTCAGAAAATGCAAACTCCATTCCCCACTTCCCCCTGCTGGCCCCCTTTGCTAGCACCTTCTACCCGCTTTCCCCAGGAGGAAGCAAAGACCTCTGACGAGGACAGGGTCTGGCTCTCGTGGACCACATCCTTGTGCATCAAGCGTGGCCTCATCTGTCATGGTCGATCATGTTCTGGAAGGAGCGGGGCTGATGTGGGCTGCAGGCGGAGCTGGGGGAGCCAGGACGTGGGCTCTGCTCTTCATGTCCCGATGGCTGCACTGCCCAAGGGTCCCCTCTTCGTGCTCCTGCACTGCCAGGCTCCACCAGGGGCTGAGATGAGTTCAGGCAGAGTGCAGCCACCCACACAGCCGAGACACTGGCGGCAAAGCCCTCTGCGTTACCCGGATCCTGCTGGAGTGTGTGCGTGCGGCGGGGCGGAGGCGGGGGTAGTCGGGGAGGGGGGGAGGATATTCCTGGAGACCAGAGAAGTCATGGGTGCCAGCACTATGCTTGGCACAAGGCAGATCCTTCATGAATATTGATCAGATGGCTCTCTGGGGGTGGATGGAAGGATGGATGGAAAGGGGAAGCGTAGATGGATGGGTTCAAATATGTTCAAACAAACATTTAAGTACCTGATGAAACCTGTGAACATTTCCCCCCAGAATAGCCAGGACGCACGAGCATATGCTCACACTTGGTGTAGAATTTCATGGAGTTCAGACGCTCCCCCCCGAAGTACATCCGTGGACACCTGGTTAAGGAACCCTGCCCTAAGGAAGAAAGATTATAGTGAAGGATTTGATCCCTTCATTTCTTAGCTGTGCGACTTTGACTCCTCTGATCCTCAGTTTCAACATCTATAAAATAGGTACGATCATTGTGCCCATCTTTTAGGGTCGTCGTGAGGATAAACGAGTAGAAGCATCCGTGCTTCAGTGTAGCGCCGGGCAGGTTGCGAGGGTCAATGAAGGGGCGGGACTTCCTTAACATCAGCATTGATCTTCATTCATTCATTCACTCACTCATTCACTCCTCACAATTTAGTGAGGACACTGAGTGAGTGTCTCCTGTTTGTCACAACCTGAGCTGGTCTCCAGTGTTGCAGAGGTTTATGCTCACTGCCTTAGGGAACTCACAGTCTAAGGGGGCACAGAGAAGATGAACAATTCACTGATTTGTCCCAGACGTCACCAAGAAACTGTCGGATTTCCCTCTCCAGCTCTGCTGCTGAGGAAACAGCCCCTGACTCTGGCCAGGTGCCAGCCCCACCCAAAGTCCTAGGGAGCAACAGATGTGGGGATTCAGCAAGGTCGGGGTCTAGGTCAGCCTAGGACGACAAAGGTCTGGTGGAGAAATCAAGGGTGGGGCTGAGTGGAAAGGGATGGGGTTGGGGGGAGTGGAAGTGAGACTCAGGGCAGAGCAGGGGTGGGGTGGGGTGGGGTGGGGGTGGCCCTGAGCAACTGCTTCTCTGGGCCATAATGGGGTGGTTCAGGGTGGGCAGGCGAAGCTGACATGGTTGGGGCAATGGGGACACAGGGACACAGGGACTATGGTTAGAATTTCTTGTTTTTCTTTTATTCCCCTCCCCCCTTTTTTTCTTTGTATAGAGACAAGGTCTTGCTATGTTGCCCAGGCTGGTCTCGAACTCCTGGCCTCAAGTGATTCCCTCATCTCAGCGTCCAGAGTAGCTGGGACTACCGGCATGCACCACCACACCCAGCTAGAATTTCTCCTTTTTCTAAAGTATGTGCAAAGTACGGATCCGTAATCTCTTTGAGTAAATGTCCAAGAGTCAGTGGTGTTCATGACCTGCTTTATTCTCCGGAGGTTATACAATCATTGCATTAGCAGTGGCAGCCACTGTTTATGGAGTTCTTACTGTGTGCCAGCCACATGTCTGATCTCATTTAATTATTCCAATATCCCATAAGGTAGGTGCTATCATTATCCTCCATTTTATATATGAGGCAACTAAGGCACAGAGAGGTTAAGCAACCTGCCCAAAGTCACACAGTGAGGAGTAAATGATAGAGCTGGCCTTGAACTCGGACGGTCTGACTCCAGAGCTCACACACTCAGTCTAGCTCCAAGCCCTCCTGCTGCTCTTGCAACTGACTTCTAGCACGGGTTCTCCAGGGAGGCAGCAATTCACTGGGGAAGCCCAGGTATGACAGACGGATGCACAGGGGAGGTGCACAAATTCCTGGACCGTCTGAGTGGCAGGTGCTGCTCCCATCCACGCTCTTCATGCCCGGGGGCTGCAGTTGTGCCCACCAGTCTGCTGGGATGCACACAAGGTCTGCCTTCCCTCCTCAGTGCCCAAGGCTGCAGACCCTGGAGAGAGCGAGCAGGGAGGGGAGAAGGCAGCAGCACTGGCCGCGCTGCTGCCTGGTGATTAGTAATGATGTCCGTGATGAGTGGCTAAGCCGCCCCTGGCCCTGCACGGCCTGCTGAACCTGTCAGCGCCGGCTCCGGCTCCCACTCCCAGCACCGCTGCTGCTGCAATTGGAGCCTGAGGAGGGAAGAAACCCGGGAGGAGGGAAGGAGGAAGGAGTGAGGAAGCGAGGGGGATAAAGAAGTCTCGATCGCCATCATGCTGAGAGAGCTGGCTCTGGGACAGGGCCTGCAGAAATGAGGAAATGAAAAACTGAGATATTAATGGACATTTCTTCTGTTATTTCCTGTGACCACGTTCGAGACCTGTGGCATTCACTGCCTGGGGCAGAGATGACACAGAAGCAATGGGGTCACCGTCTTGGATTTCGACTTAGTAAGGTCTGGTGTGAGAGGAAAGGCCTGGAACAATATGTGACCTGTTGGAGGGTAGGGGTTTGTCCTTGATCTCCAGCTGAGGGGACTCTGGCGGTTGGAGGTATGCTCGGCACTGGAACCCTAGACTTTGGTAGAATGTGCAAGCTGAGAGCAGACCCTGCCCTTTCCCAAGTCAAGCCTGGGGGAGTGGGCACGGCCCAGAGTCCCCCTTCAAGCCACGCCACCCTCTGTGCGGCAGGAGCTCCGTAGGGCCGCTGGGCTGTGTGTATTTTCTAGGCAGGGGGTACTGCCCTACCTCTCCTGGGCAAGCCTGGGAAGGAGGAGAATCTTTCCCCCGCACCCAAGAGGGATGTGGCCCAGAAAGCCCCAGACAGCCAGCGAATATCGGGTCCAGGCTGGGTGACCCCAGATATGACCTGAATGGCACCATGACTGCAGAATGCACTGGAACTGGGACCTTTGGGGCTCCTCGCCTGGAGGGGTGATAAGGCTGCACACTGAAGGTGGAGCCCACCTCATACCTTGATGCTCCATAAGCCCCCACAGATGTTTGGGCAACGCTAGGGAAGGGTGTCCTGAACTGACTGAGAGTTCTCTGCCACTGAGAGCAACGGGAATTTGGAATAAAAATTAAGCTCAGCAATGTAAGATACAAGCAAAGTAACATTTCTTACACACCGAAGTAAGTTGCCTAAAATTCTTAGTTATTTATAAAATGATTCTCACAATGCCACTAAGGCAGTTACTTCCCTTTCCCCATTTTATAGATTGTTAGACTGAGGTTCAGAGAGGTAATGGAATTTGCTAAAGGCCATAAAGGGGGAGTGATCTGTAGAGCCTGAGTTTGAACCCGGTCTGCCTGTCTTCAAAGTCCGTGCTATTATCCAGTAGTGAAGGATAGCAGAGGGGAGAGGGGAAGGGAAGAGAAAGAATTGGGTGGAAACAGCAGTGTCAGGAAGAGGAGGTGGGTGATGGGGAGCCCTCCTGTCATCCTGCCTCCCAGGATGGCTTCCCTGAGTCAGGGAAGAGTGGCTGTGAAGAGCCTTGGTCTTGGTTTAGAAGACACCACGGGACACATGTGCATGTCCTGGCACATAGATGGCCGGGTGGAGAGGGAAGGATGGTGTAGCAGCTCCGGGAGCCGTGACACTCGTGCAGCAATTATTGCATGGGCCCTGAGAACATCGCTCTTCTGCCCAAGGGTGCCAGCGAGGGGTGAGGGCCCTTCCTGGGAGGCCTGGCCGGCCTTCTTCTCCACTCGCTCTATGTAGATCCTTTCCTGGGCTGCCACAAGACACTGCCTTGACAACAGTGGCCCTTCGAGCTGATTTCTGTCTCTGTTGTCCCTTCTTGCGCTGGGCTGGCCCTCAGTGAGTGAGGGGGTTGGGCACTCTAGCTGGCACGGGGGGCAGCTAATTGACAGTCCAGGGCTCCCTTGCTCCGGGCTGGCATTTGCATGGTGCATTAGTATTCGTGCCTGCAGCTCAGGGCTGCTCTGCACGGGGATGCTGTGCAGATGAGCACGGAGCCCGGTGTGCCGCGAGGAGTTGGTGCAGTTTTCTGGGAATCCAGGCCGCTGCGTAAGAGAGGCCGAGGAAGGCTGCAGACCCGAGACCAGGGCTCCTCACCTGGTTTCCACACTGTGGTCCCTGAGCAATCTGCTGTCTGTGATGTATGGGCTCCTGGCCAATCCCCCCGACACTCCAGCTGCATGCACTGAGCCCCTGCTATGTCCCCCCATCCAGGGATTTGGTGAGAGGTGAGGTGGGCGTGGTTCTGGCCCTCAGGAAGCTCACAGTCCTGTGGGGACAGAGTGGAGCATGCAGTGTTTGAAGACAGGGGACTAGGCCAATGTCAACCAAACAGAGGCCACACCAGCTCAGAGAAGAGACATCTGATTCAACCTGGGGAAGGAAGAGTGGGGAGACAGGGGGACAGGCAAAGCTTTTCAAAAGAGGAGGTGCTGGAGCTGGGTCCCGAAAGATGAATAGGAATTTGCCAGCCAAACACCACCCTTAACACATGGTTTCCTTCGCGGCCTGCCTCTTTCCCCAACTCCAAAGGTTCCACTCTCATAGAAATGGCCATGGGCGGAGCAACGGTGCGTCACTAACCCACTTATGGATTCTCAAACCTGCTGCTGGGAGGACTTGGGAGAAAACAGGTCCAGACACCAGGGGTGATTTAACTCAATGAAACCTGCGATACGTGATGGAAATGAGTGACTGTGTCACCAGAAGCACCTGGACTTTTCTAAAGATCTCCAGGAATGGAAGCTTCCTAGCTTCTGTATGCAACCCTTTCCAGCATTTTACCATGCCCAGAGCTAGGGGCTGCCTCCTGATGTCTCGCCGATGTCTGCTGGACTGAAGAGCATTTGTTGTTAATACTCCAGGAGGGAGAGAATGGAACGCCTTGCCTAAGAGCCCTTTGTGCTACTAGAGCCACGTAAGCCCTGAGTGTCCCAAGCTAAGCATCTGGGTAGGAGGGGGAGGGCGCTCACAGTTGGTGGGGGATACGGATACAGATGGTATAGAAACTTTCTACAGGAGAAACTGAATTCACGGGCAGGATTGGGGGAGGGCTAAGGGATTGGAACCGCACCCCAGGCTCTGAATCTGACTGTACACATCTGTGCTGTCGCAGAAAAGTATTTGGTCTTTGTCTCTGGTTCCTGGCACAGAGCTCCTAGAACGCTTGGAGTTTCCTGAGTGGTAAGGGTCTAGGAGCATCTTTTGTTCTGATGAGATGGGTCTGGGTGGGTCCTTGATAACTTTAGGATGGATCTGGTCACCAAAAAGACCAAGCCTTGGTTAAGAGCTGGGACTTGCAGCTTCTGGAGAGAAGAGAGGGGCTGGAGATTGAATTAATCCCCAGTGGCCAATGATTTAATGAATCACACCTATGTAATGAAACCTTCGTAAAAACCCCTAAATGACAGGGTTTGGAGAGCTCGCCGGTTGGGAACACATCACAGTGCTGGGAGAATGGCGTGCCCGGAGAGGGTGTGGGACATCTGTGCCCTCTTCCCGCTCCGCGTACCCCCCCCTATTATTTATTCCATTTGGCTGTTCCTGGGTTGTATCCTGTTAAATAATCCAGTGAACATAAGTAAAGTGTAATCTGTGCCAGCAAATTATTGAGCCCGAGGAAGGGGTCGTGGAATTCCCTATTTGCAACTGGTCTGTTAGAAGTTCAGGTGGTCTGGGGCTTGGGGCTAGTGTCTCACGTGGGGCGGTTTTGTGGAGCTGAGCCTTTACCCTGTGGGGTCTGCGCTAATTCCGGACTGTTAGTGTCAGAACCGAATTGAATTGTTTGAAAACTGGATTGCTGTCAGAGAATTGCAGAATTGGTTGGCGTGAGGAGGAAAAACGAACCTTTCAACAGCATCCCGAAAACTTAGAGAGAATCTCCCCAGAAAACAAAGTCTCTCCTAGAGTTACACTATTCAGAGGTAGAGGTGAAGTGGAAGATTGGAAAATTCCACTAAAGTGGAATTCTTAGAAATTCCACCACCGGGCTTTCTCCCTTGCGATCCTTACCTGGCCCCCCTCCTCCCCTGCGACCTTCCCCCCGCCCGCCCCAGCAGCTGCCACCCTCATAAATCACCTGTAGCAATCAGTGTACCAGGCTGTAAAGTAGTTTAGGACTCGGCCTCACTGAAGTTAACCCTGTTGTAACCGTGCCCCTCCTCCTTAAGCAGAGCATATAAAAGACTGCAGTGCTCTTTGTCTGGTGCTCAGAATTTGAGAGGAAAAATCCCCCTCTGAGCCCACCGGCATATAAACCTGTTTTGCCAATATTTCTGTGTGCGTGTCGGTCTATTCCTGGTCATCTCTGCTGTAACAGAGGGACTTTGCATGCCACATAGCTGGGCCCTCACGTCCCAGGTGGCCCAGGGAGGGAAAGAGGGCTGCTCAGGGAAGCGCCAGGAGACAGCGTCGGGGTCGGGTGGTAACTCAGGGCTCTGGAAAGGTTCTGGTGTATTTAAAAGTGCCATGACTTTGCCTCGACTGTCACGTCCACTCCACCCCTACGCCAGAACCGGACCCACGTTGACTCTTGGCTTCCTCTGAGGCATAAAATTATGGGCACAGGAAGATGCTTTGGTCCCACAATGCACCTCCTTCCCCTCTGCTGAAATTCCCTCAAGATAAAGTCATATCGAATTACCTTTGAACTGCAAATATCTGGAGGAAGTGGCACTGATCTGGGATTCAGACTAAAGTACAAATGACTGAACACTGCTAGCCAGATTTGCTAGATTAGTGATTAGGAGGAAGTCAGAGCTCTGGAGGCTTGAATCCCATTAGAGGGTATGAAACGTAGACCAGGAGGGTAGCCTGAGGCCCTCAGTAAATGGGGGAAGTAGGTGTATACTTTAAACAACAGTAGGAGTCCTGGGGAGGACTCTGCACCAGGTAACTTTCTTTTTACCTCTGTGAGAATGCTATCTCGTGTGATGCATTCATTCATTCATTCGTCTGCCATTAAAAAATATTCAGGCCTACGTGTGTCTGTCCCCGTTGAAGGCATCAGGATACACCAGTGACCAAGACAGACATTTTCCCTGCTCCCTTCTCATAGGGTGGGGAGGTAGCGACAGAGAGCCATAGACAAACAAATCAGATCATGTGTGATGCCTACGGCACTCTGCACTCCATCTTAGCCAAAAGGCTGAGACAGATGATGACGCTAGCGCTCAAAAGACGGGGGGAAGGGCCACTGTGATGTTGCCGAAGGGGTCGGCCTGAGAAGGAAGGCCCTGCTGGCAAGGGGAGACTTATTCTGATACTGGAGCGATGGGAGTTACTCATGTTTAGGGCTTGGGGTGAGAAGACTTGAGGTACAAGAAACAGGGAGGCCCAAGGCGTGCGCAGGCGCGGGCTGTGCACACAAGACACAGCAAGGAGGGGCGGGCTGGCCAGAGCCGGGGGGCGGGGGGGACAAGAGGGGTTCGGAGGGGGCCTGTGCTGGGCCTGTGGGCCTTGGCGCAGAGTTCGGGTTTATGGAGAAGCCATGTGAGGATTTTTTTAAAACTTTTTATTTTGAAGAGATTTCAAACTCACTGAAAATTCCAATACTAATATTGAGAGCCCCCCCCAGTACCCTTCATCCAGTCTCCCCCAGTGCTAGTGTCCTCCGAAACTATGGTACAATATCAAAATCAGGAAATGACTTGGCACAGCCTACACCTGCGCAGATTCCACCAGCGTCACCGGCACTCTGTTGGGGCTGTGTGTGTAGCTCTATGCCAGTTTATCACGTGTGTAGACTTGTGTAACTACCACCACGGTCAACATACCAAACGGTTTCATCACCACAAAGGAACTCCCTCAAGCTTCCCCTTTATCGCGACCCCACCCCCAACCCCTCATCACCGTGGCAGAATTTTAAGCAGGAGCATGGGAGAACCTGAGAGCCATCAGGTGGGTCAAGGACATGGCCTATCCAACTTTGGATGCCCTAGAGGCCTTTGAACAAAGTAAGTTCACCATGAATATAGATGATTTTGAATGCTTTTACTTTGCAGCTGAGGAGCATGAACAGAGAGGCTAAGCTACTCAACCAAGGTCACACAGCGCTTCTCATGGCTTACTGGCTATCTCAATTTAGATGATTCTAACAACTCTCAAATTGCCTATCCTCACGGGTGAAATGGCCTATCACTTGTCTCAACCAGTCACCGTGAGGAATTGATTTGGAAATATTTTTAAAGCAGCAAGTGTAAGGAAAAAACATATCCACCCCCAGCTTGCCGGCACTGGAGAGAAACAGTCGCCCCTCCGGACCCCTCTCGCTCTCATTTCAGTGGAAGGGGAGGAGAGGATCTTGTTGTGAGACTGGTGAATGGCCCTCAAACCCCGTAGCTGATCTCCTTCTTGTAGCTCCTGGCTCATGGCCCCTGCATGTGGCAGATACCCCAGGGCCACCCGCGTGGCCGTGGGGTGAGGGGGACATGCAGGAGACCCCAGCTCTTCGAGCTTTGCTGGGTTGCCCAGTGGCTAAGCTCACCCCATGAGGCTGGAAGCTGGGCACAGATCGTGGGTTCAGGTCTCTTCTGCAGTCTAGCCAGCAGTGATACGTGGGTACCTTCCTGCCTTCTGAGTCTCCATCTATTTCTCAAATGGCTCGTGGGAGAGCAGTGAGAGTGACTGTCACCTTTCAACTCCAAAGCCAAGCACAGTTCTGGGTCCAGAAACCCTGCCGCAAACAATGTCACGGTTTTTATTTAGAGCGGTCTGCTCAGAACTGCCCGCAGGGGTGGGTGTGTATTCAGGGAGGAAGGGGGATCAGCAGAAGGGCCTCGAGCAAGATGGAGAGAGGGAGAGAGAGGCCAGGGGCAGCTGGGGGGGGAGGTGCCCTCCCAAGGCACTGCGGGAGAGTTGGGGGTGGGGGGCAGCCCCTGCCCTGGGGCCTCCTGCGCCAGGCCCTCACCCCCGGCAGCCACCAGACAGTCTCATTCCTTCTCTGCTGACAACGTACAATCTTGATCGCCTGTAGCAGGGCTTTTTCTTTCTCAAGGGAAATTTCTGTCTGTTCCTGGCAGCGGTCCTCCATCTTTCCGGGTAAGTGCCAAGGTAACGGATGGAGTCATCGTCCCCTACCCCTTCCTTCTGCGTCTGCAGCCTCCCAGGCTGCTCAATCACCACTACGGGGCCACTGGGTCAGCCTCCCCGCCTGGCCGGCCTCCTGCCCTCCAGCCTCCGGGGAAGCAGGCACATCCTTCCTCTCCACCACTAATGAAATCTTCCTTCTGCTCAGGGCCCAGCTAGGCTCAGGGTCAGTACTTTTTCTCACTTGGCTTGGCTCTGGGTTCTGGCTCGGTAATTACACCCCACACCTCAGTGCAGACAGACCTGGCTCAGCTTCTCTGCACCATCACCCCCTGGAAGCTTAAAAAGTCCTCTCTGGGCTTCAGGCACTGTGGGTGTGTGAATTTTCTCCCCCTTCCAGGTCCTTGGTCAGCCTGCCATCTGCTCACATCGATGTCCCCCCACCATGCACACAGTCAAGAGCCCTTCCCAGGTCTCCTTTCCACCTGGCTGAATCCCATCCCTCACTCCTGGGGTCGCTCATGTCACGTTGCACCTCCCCCACAGTGCCTTCCCTGATACTCCACATGGCCTCCCGATACAGGGACACTCACAGTGACTGCTGGCTTCTCGGAGCTCTGAACACTTGGCACTGGGCTTGGTACCTCGTAGGTGTGTAAACTAAACAGTGAATGATGAGGGAGGGAATGAATGGATGGAGGAATGAATGAATGGATGGATGGGTGAATGAATATGTACTTGCATGTCTATCCTCCCCCTCTGATGCTTAACCATATGTTATTTTGTTTTGCTTTTTAACTGCTTCACAGAGAGTGATGATGGAAAATGCTCGAAGGAAGGAAACTTCTCCTAAACGTTACTCATTCATTGCCCATCATTCAGCAAACTTCTTAGTCTGCACCGGGCATGAGAACACGGGGGAACTGCTAAAGCCTGTCTCTGCCCTTTGAGAAGCTCTGCCTAATGTCATGGCTCTTGGCCCTTCTGGGGTCCTTTTGCAAATCTGATGAAATCTGTGAGCTCTCTCCCCCAGAAACACATACCCCTGCAAATGAAATCCCTGGCCACAGTCTGAAAACCAGGGGGTCAGGTGAGAAAGAGAAGCAAGTTAATAGGCAATTATAATCTCTTGCTAAGGGCCATGCCGGGAAGCATGGTCAGCTTGTATTGGTGGTCTCAGAAGACAAAAGGATGGGGTATCTTAGGGAGGTGGGGATGAAGGAAGGTATTTCAGAAGGGCTGGCTCTTGAGGAATGAGTAGAAGTTTACCAGGCAGGCAAAGGGAGAGGAAGAGGACGGTGAACCAGCACATACAACACACACAGCAATGTGTTCAGTGGTTGCCAGGAACTCAGGAGCTGAGGCGGGGGAGGGGTGGGGAGAGGCTGCTGAAGCCTCAGGGTTTCTTTCTGGGGCACAAAAATGTTCTGTGATTAGACAGTAGTGATGGTGGCACAACCCTGTGAACATGCTACGACACATGGAATCGCACATTTTAGAAGAGTTGATTTTATTTTATGGCGTGTGAATTATGATGGTAAATTTCGTGTGTCAACTTGGCTGGGCCATATGACCCAGTTGTTTGGTCAAATATCGATCCAGGTGCTGCTGTGAAGATAATTTTTTCGATGAACTAACATTTACAGCAGAAGTCTTTGAGAAATGCAGATTGCCCTCCATAACACGAGGGAACTTCACTGAGTCAGTTGAAGGCCTTCAGAGAAAAGTGCTGAGGTCCCCTGAGGAAGAGACAGTTCTGCCTCCAGACTGCCTTGGGACGGGACTGCAAGATCAGCTTTTCCCTGGGTCTCCCGCTTGCCAGCCTGCCCTACAGATTTTGGATGCCAGCCCCGACAGTCATGAGCGTCAATTCCTTAAGAGAAATCTCTCCCTTGATCTCTCTCTCCTCCCACCCCCGCGGCCCCTGTGTTTGTGTTTGTGTGTTTCTCTATATATCCTGTTAGCTCTGTTTCTCTGGAGAACCGTGACTAACACATGAATTATATTTCAACTTAGAAATGTTCATTAGTAAAGGATTAAAGAAATTACGGTAAGATCTTAAAAAACAAGAGCACAGGCATGAACCGACGTGGCGTACTCAGGGTGTAGCCAGACAGCTCCTGGTGGCGGACCTGGGCGGGAGAGGAGAGGAAGCTGGCTGGGCAGTCAGGGGCCAGGCCATGGCTATCATGCCAGTGCTCTCTGTTGCCTGCAAAACAGTGCTCTCTAAGCCAGGGTTATTTTTGATTGCAAGCAACAGAAACTGACTCCGGCCAACTTTGGCAAAAGGAAGAAATTGTGAGAAGGGTATGGGGGCTCGCACACTCAGAAAACGCTTCACAGCCAAATCTGGAAGCTGCCAGGAACCAGGGAAATCCCAGAAATCTTGGCAGCAGGAACTCATGACTTGGGCTTCTTGAGGATAAATCAATTGCCACCACTTTTTGTTCTTGGTTCCTCTGCCCAAAATCACAGTCTCAGGAAAGAGAATGAGACGGGCCACAGTTGAGTCCACGTGCCCAACCCGTGACCTGGGAGCACAAGGCAGAAGCCCTTGTCTGAAATTCCTGCCAATGGGTGGTGTCTGCTGCTGCTGGCGAAATGGGGAGCAGATGCTGGCAGGCCGCTCGGTAGGAGTACATGGCACTGGCGACACTGGAGTCCCTGACCAGCTAACGAATGACACTGGCAGGAGCCTGGTGTCCGCTGAGCTGAGTGACGGGCCTTTGTTACAGCAATGACACTGCCCCCACCTCTGGCTGTGTCAGGACCACAGACCACCTGTTGCCAGGGCACAGAGCTATGTAGAGGGAGGACTGGAGCTGGGCAGGGCCCTGCTGTTTCTAGCTGTGTGATCTTGGTGAACTCACTTAACCTCTCTGAAATGCAACGTTCTCGTCTGTTTGGCACAGGCCAATGTACCCACCTTCTGGGCTTCTTAAGAGGATTAAGTGAGAAAACAAGTGGGAAGACGTCTGGCCCGGGGTCTGACATATTCCAGAGGTTCACCCTTCCCTCCAGGGAAGGTCTCCTAGCCTCGATGATGCCGAGTCTAGAAGAAGGGCACGAGCAACATGTTCCAGTCCTCTTTCAATTAAACTGAGCCCAGCTGCGAGCTGGGGCTGAGGCCAAGGCTGTGGGTCCTCCAGCTGGGTGGAGTTGCTCTCTCCTTGCGCTCTCTGCTTTCTTCTCTCTGTCAGGTGCGGGCCCAGAGGCCGTTTGCCTTCCTGCGAGGCCGCATGCCAACAGCCCCCTCTCCCCAGCCCGTCTGGGAAAGGAACAGAGACTCAGCCCCTGAGAGGCGGAGGGTGGGGCCTGTGGAGGCTCAGAGCTGCCCCAGCTCTTTGCAGATTTCTGGAGGTGGGTCCCAGAATAGTCCTCACAAATCCCTGTGACCCTGCAGGGAGGGGCTGTGTCTGTGTGTGGGCCTGGGAGTGCTGTTGACCCAAAGGCTCAGCTCTGGGCCACCTGCCACCCTCCCTGTCCATGCCCTGGGCTGGAGCTGGGTCCTGTGGCTTGAGTTTGGGATGGAGACAAGGTGTGGGGAGGGAAGGAGCAGAGGCCCTGGCCAGGCCGGGAGTCATGCAGTCAGGAAAGACCCAGCTCTGAGCCCCACTGCGGGTGGCTGCAAAAGCGGGGCGGGTGGTAAATGGAAGAAGACATTGGGAAGCAGGCAAGTGAGCCAGAGTCAGAGAGGGAGAGGAAGGAGGGGGGACAGGATGCAGAGAGGGTGTGGGAGACAGAGGAGGGAGAGAGGCAGGGGGTAGAGAGAGTGGCCCACCTGCACAGACCTGGGAAAGGAGGAGAAGGGGGGAGGAGTGAGGGGGCGGAGAGAAAGAAACATTGAGAGGAGAAGAGCAAGAGAATGGCGAGAGGAAGAAGAAAGAAATGGGAAGACAGCGACAGAACAGGGAGATGGGATGAAGCAGAGACAAAGAGCAGGGAAGAAGGGAAGAGAGGGAGACCCAGGCCACCTCCAGGCCCTTGCTAGCCTCCTCCAACATGTGACAGAGGCCCTGCTGGCTGGGAGTCGCCAGCCTGGGCCACACGCATGCTTAGCTTGTTTTCGGTCTCCGGTGCTCTGTCTATCACAGCAGAGAGAATTCCACAAGTGCTGCCGCCCCCGCCGCCCCCGGGCAAGCGCACTATATTTGTGAGGTGACTCATCCCGCTGCCACAACCCCTGCGATCCGGCAGAACACTCGTCATGAGTTCACCTCCAAAAGGCTATGGGGACAGGCCTCAAGGGGGTGAGCCTGTGGCCGAGAGACTCAGATGAGCGGTTTGTCATCCCATCGAGGTACGGGCCGATGCAGACGACCAGGGCGGGAGCGATGGCAGGGTCCCACCCGCACGCGGTGCGTGGCTTGACGTGAATGCTCGCTCCCCGATGCGCTCTTTCAGGCTCAGTCTCAGCGAGGGGCCAGAGAACTGGTCCTGGAACTTCCTGTTTCTCATGGCTGCAAAGTGACAGGCAGTGACTCCCCCTCCAGTCACAGCTCAGCCCCTCTTCCTGCCAGCTCTCCTTTGTGGCGTTGCCCAGTCATACTGTCACATTCGCTGTGAAGTGTTCTCATTATCTTTTGTGCCAGTGGACTGAGAGCTCCCTGAGGATGGCGATGGGCTTGGCCCGTGGGGCACCCTCGGCACCGTGGCACCCTCTCGAGAACCAGCTGCAGAGTGGACCAATGAATGACGCCTGTGCCCATCTGGGAGTCTAGCAATGCTGAATTTTTATCCCATGGGGATATTTTTTACATCCCTTTTGTAATAAGGAAGGGGAAGCTCAGAGACATGCAGTGACCGACTGAGGGATGCAGCTAGAAAGAGGAGGAGCAGGGATTTAACTAGGCCGAGTCTGACTGATCTCGCAGTCATCCCAGCCATCCATCAGCCCGGAACATCGCAGCCCCGCACAGATCCTCACTGACAGGCACTTGCCCACGTTATACCGTGATTCGTACTCTCCTCTCGCGTGTTAACGCAACACAGCAAGCCAGATGTCTTTAAAGAAAGAGAAGCCAGAGGAACTGCAGCAGACGGGAGAGGTGGTCTCAAAGGGGAGACGTGGCCCACGGTATTGCATTCGGAAGCTGGCTGTGTGCAGATCTGTGCAATAGCCCAGGGGTGGTCCCAAGAGAGTGCAAGAATTGCATTTCCTCCTGGGGGGGTGGGGATTTTGGCTTACATCCTTGTAGTTCAAACACGGGTCTCCAGCCTTGGGTCACCCTCAGTTGTTCCCACTGAACCTGGGTTCCTCCTGCCCTGCAGTTAACTGTGATTTCCTTGCGTGGGTAAGAGGCAGAGTAAGTGTACCCCAGAGGCACACCCACTCCAGCAGCCTGCACGTGAGCACACGCACGGCCCACCCTGGCCAGCTCTTCTGACCCCATTTGTCTTTAGAAACAAGGCTAGAGGAGACAAAAGAGAAGAAAGGCCATTTTTCCCATCTGATATGTTAAATTCAGAATTTAGATACCTTCTAAGACTTGGGCTGCATCAAAAATAAAAATGAATAAATAATAAAAAGAAAGCATTCAGGCTCAAGTTTTCCAGGGGACACATGGAATCCAGTCATGCCCTCTTTGGAATACTGCAAGAC
>NW_012148631.1:1721561-1858683 GCF_000956105.1 Propithecus coquereli | reverse complement strand
GTTCTATTTGTAGTAAGTTTTGATTTATCAATTATGAAAATAGTGTTTGACTGTTGAGAGGGATATTGTTTGATAGATTCCTAAGGCTGGGAGTGGAATATTAAACAAATCACAAACAGGAGTGAGTGTTCCCCCTAGTGACAAATGTCCTACAGACATTACAGACCCTCTCAATGCATCACAACCGAAATTCAAGAACGGCTAAGTGGGCAAAACAACCAATGAAATGTTACTAAGAACAAAAGGGACTGATTATTTTTATCTTGGGGTATGCCATGTTATACAATTTTGGGGGGAGATTAGTGGAGGGATTTTGTGCTGCCTAAATGGTGAATCTTTTCTCAAGTGGATTCTAAGCAGAAAGTGTCTTTTCCTGTTAACAGCTGGTTTAAAAGTAGAAATAGTTCCTACATTCTCAATTGGCCCAATACATCACCACTAGAGGAAGTGCTAACATAGCCAGCTTGGTATAACACAGAGACTGCAAAGCCTCCCATAGCCACAGCCAACATGCTGCTAGTCATGTTGTAGGGAAGCAAAATGCTTTAGCAGTTGATACAGGACAGGAATGCAAAGAATTCACTTTACTATGTACATAAACAAAGAATAATATTTTAATATGGAGATTCTTAGAAATGGAGACATTTTCATGTCTCAAAGGAATTGATCAAATGGAGTTTTCCTATGCAGAAGGTACCCAGACCTGAAATTGACTCGTTTTTCCCCCCAGAACCCTGACATTCTTATTATTTTTATTTTATCAACTCAGACAAGCAGTATTTTATCACATAGGGAACAATAGGTCACTGCTTGCTCAGTGCCTCTAGCTGGTGGCTTCTTCAAAATGGCTCCAGGCAAGAAGCTCCTGGTTCTCTTGGCAACCAAAGGAGAGGGTCCTCTCTGACAGCTTCCTCCTGCCTGACAACACCATGCATTTGTGGCTTCTTCTGCTTTAATGCCTCCTTGATAGGTTGCTTGCAATCCCACTTTCCAAAGTCCAAAGAAAACAGGATTGAAACATTTGGGAGCAAATGCCCTGGAAATACTGCTAACCTTTTGTCTTCCTTTCCTTTTCATTAAACGCTTTGAGAGTCACGCACAAAACTTTAGATCTATATTGGTGTTCCATTTGTAGGGAGTGTTCAGCTGTCTGTGTCATTTTCATTCGCCCTAAGTACCTCGAACATCCTACGGAACTGTAATCTTGAGAGCTAACACTTCGCAAGAAGCCTTTTCTTTTCTGCTTTAGAGCTTACAAGTGTGTCCTGTTTAAAAATGAACCCGTGATGCCAAAATTCTCATATAGAAATTTAGACACATGGGCGATTGTTCTTACAGTGGGAAACTGGGCTTGGTAAAGAGATGGTTCTTTGGGAAACTGACCATGGGACATTGATCTTGGAACTGCACAGTCTTGCAGTAAACCGTCAGGCATGCGCTGAGTTTGGAGTCTCCGGAGCCATCCGGAGTGGCCGGCCAGAGTAAGACACCCTTGTGAGAATGGCAGAGGGAGTGTCCCACAGGTCTGAGGGATCTGCATGCTCCTCAGGACTGACCTTAACAGCAGATACCCTCATGGGACTGGAAGGCCAGGGAAGCTCGTCCTCCAGTCATGAGTGTTGCCGAGTCTCCCGGTCCACTAAATGAGCTACAGTAAAGGAAGTCATATCTTTTGCCTATGTCTGTGATATCTTTCTGACCATCAAGCCACCCAATGTTGCGACAACTATGTAATAACTGACAAGGAACTTGTAGTACACGGTATCAAATGAACATAACTGTGATAAAATCTATCTGGATAAAGCCCCAAATGGTTACCTGACAGCAGCCCCCCACCTCCGTCCTGGCCTTCTATAATATCTTCCAGCCACCGCTGCCTTTGTGGCTCCGTCTGGAGCAGCCTCCCCGAGGTGCCCTCTGCACTGAAGGACAAAGGCATCGGGGACTCAACCTTCGAACCACGAAGATCCAAGATGTGCCTCAACAACCCTTCCTCCCTGAAGTCCTCCCTGACATCTTCCCTACCACAGGTGGACTGGTTCCCTTGGATGCTTTCCTACTGGAGTTTTTGTCATACGCTATTGCAAATAGGAATTTACAGGTCTGTGAAGATGCCAACTCTGAGGACAGGGCTGTGTTGGTTGCTATCTCTCCAGTGGACTGTAGAGGGCAGCACTCAAAATGTTCTTTCAGTGGATGAGCAGTGACCAATAGCCACTAATGGCTTCGAACTGTGCTATCAAATAGATAGCTAAGAGCCAACCATGAAATAGACCATTAGGAGGCAGTTATATTTTAGGCTTTTAAAAAGAAATATTTACTTTCTGATAGTTATAAAGCCCCGGAGTGAATTTCCAGGTCCAAGTAAGGTATGGAACGTGTCTTTATCTCTGGGCCCAAGAGAAGGCCATTTACTTACTTACTTACTTATTTTTTTGAGCAGTTTTAGGCTCACAGCACAATTGAGTAGAAATTGTAGCTAATTCCCACGTGCCCACTGTGCCCACACAGGCACAAGCTCCCCCACTATCAACATTCCACACTAAGGTGGTACCTTTGTTACAATCTGTCAACCTACATTAGCACATCATTACCACCCCAAGTCTATAGTTTACATTAGGATTCACTCTCTGTGTTGTAGGGAAAACCACTTATAATGAAATATTTTACATTTCAAAACTGTCTTTATGCTTTGTAATTTATGTTGAGCACTACTGCTAGGATGTGGTCAGAATATTTTAATTTTTCTTGAATACCAGGAATTTAAGACTCTGCTGCATTGTAGGGAGTGATGTGTTAACTTGTGAGATAACAATGCTTTTCCTTGAGAATGTATCCCCAAAGCAGAAGTCAGCAGAAATAAGCTCTTTTATATGCCCAAATTTGCCTTACATTCAAAATTTCAGGCTAGCAATGATTTTCGTGAGTCATGTTGCTATCCCAAGACCATAACTTTGATACAAGCCATTACTGAAAAGTCAAAATTCAAGACAAATTATAACATGCCTGTTTTTTAAAGCTAAGCAATATTTTTTTCTATTCATACTGTGTTTGCCAACAGTATGCCTTTAACTAATTAGCCATGAAGAGTGGGGGCGGTAGGGAGAAACCCAGATTGGAACAGAAGTCTACCATCTAATGTATGACACTAAGACAGTTAAGTCAAAGCTTAGAGAAACAGAATCTGTTTGTTCCTGCTGGAATTGAGAGGGCAGCTCGACACTGAAATTTCGTCATCTGTTATTGTTCTTAATCAGAGATATGAGCATCAAAAAATCTGGAACAAGTCAGGCATGGTGGCTTATGCCCATAGTCCCAGCTTACTCCAGGGCTGAAACAGGAGGATCGTTTGAAGATCACCCAGGAGTTTGAGGCTGCAGTGAGCTATGATCGTGCCACTGTACTCCAGCCTGGGCGACAGAATGAGACCTTGTCTCTTAAAAAAAACAAAACAAAAGTAAAAATAAAATAATAAATAAATAAATAAAAATTTGAAATTGCAAAGTAGAAACAAGTGTACCCAAAATCATCCTAATAATCATTTCATCCCCCTCATCCCAGAAAGCATGCATGGGCCACTTGACACCCCTTAACCTATCACTGACAAGGGGGGATATTGGATCATTCAGGATTTAGCCCTGATCTGGGACTAGGGTCAGCTTCCCCAGGGGTGGATTCCTGAACAAAATCATGTCCGTTAGCAAAGTGGCGGGGAACGGAGAGGGAGAGGAGGAAACGGAGGTGGGCTCCAGCGTTCTTCTAGGGACCTTGCAGCTCTGCAGATGAGAAGCTCCAAAAGGGGCCCTCGCCGCAGTTGTGTTAGGAGAATTATCCAGAACAGAAAGATATTTTGAGACTTCTTTTAACTTTGTGACTTTCTCCTTTTGTTTTGTTATTTTTATCTCTTCTGTTTCCTTGTCTTGCCAGCAGTGAGAACCCTTAACTTAGAAAAACCTAAGAAAAGCTGCCTGCTGGTTTCTGGACAGCTGTGTGGGAGACACCTCTCAGTTGGTCTGCAGCAGGAGTCAGGAGCCTTCTTGCAGCACAGACCTCCTCTTCTGGTCAGAGGAGAGCAAACTCATGGCGATGTGTTCCAACAGCCCCGAGGCCAGTGCCTGGCCCCAGCAGGCGGTGGACGTGAAGCTGGCATGCATGAATAGAAATGAATATGCTACAGACGGAGGCAGAGCGGTGAGGCTAAAAAGGCTTTGAGGTGGATCAAACCTGGATTGGATTCTCAGTCCTGCTGTTTCCTGGTGGTGTGACCTTGGGCAAGTCACTTATATTCTCTGAGCCTCCGTTTCTTCATCAGCAAAATGAAGATAATACCAGTGACCCCGGAGGAGTCTGTGAGAATCAGAAATAATGTATGTAAAGCATACAGGATGGGGCCTGGCGCTTACTAGATGCTCAATAAACGGAAGCTGACTTCACTCCTGGACCAATGCTCTTGTAGGGGAGGGAACAATGGCTTCCCTCCACCCTTCTGGGTTCTTTGTCTGAGCTGTAAATTAAATTGACATAAGACAGATTGGCAAGAGAAAAAATATTCTTAATTGTGTGCATCCCACAAAACCTGAGACTCAAAGAAAGGCCAGATGATTGAAGCTTGTATAGCAGCCTGAACTACAGAAAGGAACAGGGGCTTGGGACTTCAGGGCTGGGGGTAGGAGGTCACACAATTATGGGAGACTGAAGGAAGGAAATGTATGATGACTACAAGTTGTCTCTGAGCAGCCCTCTTCCCGATACAGATAGTTTTACTAATGTAGATTACCTTTATAGATGTAAATTTCCTTTCCAAAGGGCAGCTTTTCCGAGCTACTCCTGTGTCTGCAGTTTCTCAGAATAACCAGCTTGAAATATGCCAAAGAAGTTTATTTTGCCATGGCATATTCTGGTCTCCTACAGTCATATTTTGGGGTGGTATATCCTGAGCCCCAAGCCACTCTAATTATTTTCAAAATTAAAGTGCCACATCCTAGCCCAGTGTCAGTTGTACCAACACCACCCAGTCTCCTGGCTCACCCGCTGATGTGAGGCTGAGGGCAGAAAATTGGCAAAGTTGCCAGGGGCTCTGGCAGCTCAGCTCAACCTTTGTATTCTTCTCGACTTGACAGTGAGTTTGTCCTGATTATGAAAATTCCTTGCCCCTCCCTGATTTCTCCTGGGGCGACCACCTTATCAGTAAGAGCCTGGAGTCGGCCAGAGTTCAAATCTTGGCTCCAACATTGACACACACATCTGTAACTTTGGACATATTGCTTTTCCTTCCTTGTGCCTCAGTTTTCTCATCTGTACAATGGGGATAATACACTAGTACCTATCTTTATACTAGTAACAATTAGGGTGGTTGGGAGATTTAGCCAGCTAGTGCATATAAAACCCTTGGCATAGGGCCTGGGATGTGCAAAACAAATTCACCTTATCCTTTACTGAGTTGAGCAGACCCGCAGGCAGATGGGGGCAGGTCCACCATGGCACGCAACTAACTACGGTGTTGCCCCAACAGCCTGGAGGGGAGGCCTCTCATCCCAAGACCTTTCTTCTGACTCTCACAATGGTGCTCTGTCGTGTTTGGACGGAAACTATTCCCATTTTGTAGATGAGAAAGCTGAGGCCCAGAGAGGGTGCATCACTTCCTCAAGATCTGAGTGGCAGTCTGCAGCAGGGGGGACTGAACCCCAGGTCTCCTGACTCCATGTTTGGTGCCCTTCCTATCCCACCCTCAGAGAATGACGAGGAAGGGGTGGGCTAGCAGAGGAAGAGTTGGGGAGCTTCCCCAAACCCAGCTCCTGCGGAGGCCAGAAAGGGCTCTGACACTCGCCACCCCCGGCTTCCACTGCTCCCACCTGTCTGCCAGGTGGCCTCTAACGGAGATGTGAAAAATGAGCCACTAAATGCATTATGACTTGTGAGGCTGTCGTAATAATTAAGTTTTATTAAAATGAACACCAAGGAATTTCCTGACATGGCCTGCCTGGCAGAGCTCATCGAAAGGTGATAAATGAGTGGGTTCTGGGGAAGGAGAGGACCTGGAGCGGGGAGCAGGGATGGGGAGAGGCCTCAGGGTGGAGGCGGCAGAGGAGGCCTGAGCAGCCAGCCCGGCGCCCGACCTCTGCTTCCCTGCGTTGGCCTTGCAGATAGTGCGCGCGGTCCAGCTTCCAACAGAACAGACTTCAAACTCCAGCCGGGCCACTACTAATGGTGGCAGCTTGCCCCCCACCGGCTGAGCTGTGAAGGGGGTGGCTCTGAGCAAACTGCTCTCACCCCTGAAGGAAAGGGGTGGCCGGCCATCCATTTGGGAAACCTGGCCAGCTTTTCTGCAGACACTCACCGCAATCCTTGCCAAACTAACAGTGCTTTCTCTGGACAAGACATGGAAATTGGGGAGGGGGTTATTTAGAGCAATTCTGTTACTTTGATTTTCTGCAATAAGCACCAATTACTTTTTGTACAGAAACAAATGAGCTCTCCCACCCTGCACACATTCTAGAGTGCCGGACTGAGGGTCACTTCAAAGCAGAAGGCACAAGTCTACTGAGAGATAGGTCCTGCCCTGGAGGAGCCCACGGTGGTCTGAGGAAGAAGGGGGTTAGGACAATTCTGTGACAGGGGTGTTCATGGTGCTGTACCTGTGTCAAGGGCCATGGCAGAGGTAAGCCCACAGTGGCTGGAGAGGGGCACAGGGAGGATCTCGGGAGAGGCTCTCTGAGCAAGGGTCCCCTGAGCTGAGGTTTGGAGAGGAGTTGGACTGCTTGGTGGGAGGCAGGAGGCAGTGAAAGTCCAGAGGCACGAATAACCACTGGGAATTCAGAGACTCATAGCTAGTTCTGTAGGGATCCGATAGCATCTCTGATGGGCTCTTCCCGTTTCCATGCAAGGTTATCTATTCTACCAGCTGCTGGGCTGATAACTTTGACCTCATTCAATAGCCCAGAAGAATGGCATTCTGTACCTTACCAGAAAATACAGTCTTGAACTTCTGTTATCCCCATCTCTTATTAGGAAAAAAGAAAGAAAAAAGCTGTGTTGAAGGAATTGTTATTTATGGGGGATTAAGAAGGACATTCATTGTGCAGGAGTCTGGGTTTTATCCTTCAATCGAGTCAGGTCATCAGAAAATGTGTACTCAAGAAAAAAGAGATCAATGGAACAGAATGGAAAGGCCAGAAATAAACCCTGATAAGGACGGGAATTCAGCGCCAGGTACAGGCGACTTTGCAGTGCAGAGAGGAAGAGGCAGCTCAGCCAGGGGACGCTGTCGGGAGAGTTGACTAGCCACTCGGAACACAGCACTGAAGACTCACACCGCACATCCCACCATGACTGGTCAAACATTTACGTGTAAAAGAAATGAGACTACAAAAGAGAGGAAGAAAACATGGATAATGTTTTTATAATATTGAAGTGGGAGGAAATCATTCTAAGAACACCAATCTCAAAAGCCACAAAAGAAAACGGTTGACAGATTCGATTACAAAAACATAAAAACTTCTAGATGATGAAAAATAACGTGAGTGAAGTCAAAAGAAAAGTGATGGGGGTCGGGGTGGAAGGCTTTCAATGGGAAACCACTGAAGGGTGTTCAGCAAGGGATTGTGGGGTAGGGGATGAAGTGGGTGATGAATTGTCACAGTTAGTTTTACATTTTGCGTAGGGGGGTGGAGGGAGGGTAATCTCTCTGGCCCTAGTGCAGACTGTAGAATTAGAGGGGACTGACTAGGTGTAGAGAGAAGTGCAGTGAGCGTGGGGACCAGAGAAAAGGCTGTTGTGACAGGCCAGATAAGAAATGATGGCCGCTAGGGCTAGGCGGGAGCTGGGACCACCGGCAATGGGTGGGACGGGGCGACATCTGGGCATGGAAATCTGCATGGGCCTTGGTGGGCCACTGGATAAAGGGGCGGTGGAGGACAAGGTGTCAGGGATGACTCCCAATTTCCAGGCACGAATAACTGGATGATGAGACAGGAAAGAGAGGACAGATTTGGTGGGGGTGGAGGTGTACAGTTATTTGACTTGTTGAACTTGAGATGCCCTCGAGCAGAGCTGGCCTCGTGCTCTTCTGTCACCATCTTGAAATCCTTCGTAATTTTAAAACACAGGAACTTGCCTTTTTATTTTGTACTGAGCTCAACAAATTATGTAGCGGTCCTGTCCTTGAGCTATGCCAGAGCTGATGCTGGGAAACAGTTATCCAGATCCCCCCGGCTGGGAGGAGGCTTCTGGGCTGGAGATTGGCCAATGTGTGAGTCATCTGCATTTAGGCAGTGGCTGGAGGCCTGGAGGGATGCACTCTCTTCAGGAAATGCTCTGGAGGACACGAGGACAACTGAGGATGAGTTTGCAGGTACACGCAGGTGTGATGTCTAGGTAGCAGAGGACATGAGAGGAGAAGTTGACAGAGTAGCAAGAGAAGGCAGGAAAATTTGGAAAACCCATTGGAGGGAGTGTATCAAGACAGAGAGCAAACTGTCAAAAGCCAGAGATCTAGAGAAATGAGAACTGAGAAACTTCTAGTGGGTTTGGTAACATGGAGGTCATTGGCACGCTTGGGAAGTACCATTTTTGTGCACTGGGTGGAGAGAGAGGACGTGGATGCAGAGAGAAGTTTGTCCATGCTCTAGAGTGGGTGGATGAGGTTACACCCCAAAGAGGTGAGGGGTGAAGGAAAGGATTTTAGTCTTTATTTTTGTGAGAAACATGGACATGTTGCTAAGATATATTGTTAAGCAAAAAAGCAGTACAGAATATTAGATGCAGAATAAACTTTGTGTACAAATGAGGTGGAAGGCGGATTGTATGTGCACACAATGAAAATTTCTGGGAGGAAACACAAGAAACTTGTCATGATGATTACCTCTGGGGAACAGTCCACAGGGCTTCAGCTTTTTCTTTCTATACTGGTTGATTTTAAAATCATAACCATATTTTAAAAATAATAAGAGACAATTACTTTTATGCCCTCAAGAGCAGCTCTTGGACACCACAATTATTGATTAAGGATTTCTTTGGTTCTCAAAATTAATGTTCAATTTATTAAAGTTACAAATTCACACATATCCAAGTTCTTCTATAAGCTTCAAAATTCAGCTTACACATCTTATTATTTATTTATAAGTCTAGCAAATTTCAACAATCACTTTTAAGAGTACCTTTGAGAAATGTTTCGTCTCATTTACAAATGTGCTTAATTAAATTGCTCTAAACATTGTAAACTGCATTTATAGACTTAAAGCATTTGAATTCCTTCTTAAGTACTTCAATTGTCTAACAAATCTCAAGTATTTAAGTAACTATTATAAATCTAATTCATTAAACTTATAAGTACAGAAAAGCTTAAATTCTTTTAGAGGTTCCAATACTAATTTAATATAGTAAGACTTCAACTTAGACTCTGATGTCCAAGTCAATTGCTTAGCGTAACATTTTTCCTTAGAATGGAAAAGGTAATCCATGACTCTTAAAGGCCACATTTGCTTAAACATAACAAGTGCATAAACAGCTTATTTCAAAGCACCCATATCGTAATGGAAAGGGTATGGTTCCCTTCTATACTTCTATACTTAATTCTAAGTCTTCTGCTGGTTAAAAGATGCTCACCTATGATCCTGCCAATGTCACCTCCCCATTCCAAGAACCTGGCCAAGGGTGGGGTCTCACTCTGCTCCCTGCCCGCACAGCACACCTGCCTACCTCCCTACATCTGCCCCTGCCTTTCCTTCCTTCCTGTGGCCGTGGACCAGCTGTCCCTCCTGCCAGCTCAGGTCCAAAGCTCCACCTTTGTTTTGTTAGGGTCCTCCCACTTTCTTAAGTGCCCAGCAATCATCATTCTCTTCTCTCCTGTGGATTTGATAGTTTCCCCTTTACTCGAATACCTCACATCAGCATTTTAAACATGTTCAGGTCTATCTCTTAAAACAAAATAAAGCTACACATGTTGACCCCTGTGTCCTGGTAGCCCCCTTCCTGTCTATGTCCTCTGCTCATAGCCAGCTGCTCTAGGGAGCTGTCTACGTTGGGTATATTCCTGTCCTCACCTTTGCCTCTCCGTCAGCTTGTTGCAGCCTGGCTCTTCCTGTCACTACACCAAAACCGCTCTCCCTAAGGTTACCAGTGACATCCCTGTCATCACATCTAATGGGCATTTTTCAGTCTTGGTTTTACTTGACTTCTCAGTGACATTTGACTCAGGACTTTTATCATTTGAAACATTGTACTCCTTTGCCTTCCACAAAATCATCCTCATCTGATTTTCATCCATCCTTCCTGGCCATTCCACCTGCTACAAACTGTGTATTCCCCTACTATATTTTTTATTTCTGTAATGTTGGTAGTAATGTCCCCTCATTCATCCCTGATTGTAGTAATGTAAGCATTGGGTTTTTTCCCTTGGTCAGTTTAGTTAAAGTTTGCCAAATTTGTTGATTTTTTGAAAGAACTACCTTTTAGTTTCCTTGATTTTTCCCTATTATTTTTCTATTCTTAATTTTATTAATTTCCTCCCTAACCTTTTCTTATTTTCTTCCTTCTGCTTATTTTGAGTTTGGTTTGCTCTTTTTTCCAGTGTCATAGGGTAGAAGGTTAGGTTATTGACATGCGATCTTTCTTCATTTTTAATATAGGTACTTACAGCCATAAATTTCCTTCTAAGCATTGCTTTAGCTACATTGCATAAGTTTTTATATGCTGTAACTTCATGTTTTTTTCAATTTAATATGGGAGAGATGTGACTTCGTTTCCATTCATCTCAAAGTATTTCCTCATTTCTTTTTGATTTATTCTTTGATCAATTGGTTATTTATGAGCATGTTGTATAATTTCCACATATTTGTGAGTTTATAAAAATTCTTTCTAATTTTAGTCTTCATGACCAAGAAACATATTATGTATAATTTTAATTGTTTTTAATTATTAATGCTTGTTTTATGATCTACACTACAGGACATTTAATGTGCACTTAAGAAGAATGTGTATGCTTTTCTTGTTGGGCGGAATATTCTATAGATGTCTGTTAGTTCTGGCTGGTTTATAGTGTTGTTAAAATATTCTATTTTCTTGTTCATCTTATATCTAGTTGTTTTTATATATTATTGAAAGCGAAATATTGAAGTTTCTAAATATTGCTGAACTGTCTATCCTTTCAATTTTGTCAATTTTTGTTTTACGTGTTTTGAAGCTCTATTGTTAGGAGCATATATGTTTATAATTTTCATATCTTCCTGATATTTTGACACTTTTATTATTATAAAATGTCTCTTTTTATCCATAGTAACATTTTTGTTTTAAAATCTATTTTGTCTGATATTAGTGTAGTAACTCTAGATTTCTTTTTTTTTCTAAAGAATATTTTTTAAACCTATTGAAGTTTGTGATGGGGGAAGAAACATCAAACGAATACAGATTAGATAATCTATAAAAAAATAGTTCTTTATATTTACATAGAAGCTTGTCCCATAGATTCCAGAACTATATAGCTAAAAGAGTTCTAAATATATCAAAGCATTCCCAGTTTTGAAACATTTCCAACTGCTTATTCATTTTTCTTAGAAATCTATAGGCAAGGCTTCATAGTTTTACCAGGTAAAGTTTAGTATCTTTCCATGATGGTCATCAGGAAGTTTTCTAAACTCCTAATCTAAATCCTTAATTCTTACTCTGTGTAAGGCAGGGTATGAAAAATAGTTCACCGGAGCATCAGGTATCTCCTGACTTAAAAGTAAGTGTCTCTAATAGGATTGAAAACTTTGGGATCAAAGCCACTTCTTGGAATTTGCTTTAGGTTTGGGTATAATCCTCTATTCCTTTGTTATACTTGACACCCATCTCCTTTTTTCAGATTACTTGTTATAATTTGGAAGTAGCCCCTTGTATATGTATCAAAACATAATTTGTTCCTTCCTCCCACTGTCTCTGAGTTAATTATACTCCATTCCTTGAGCCAACCATGAAAACAAATGCTCTTCTACCAAAATTTTAAAGAAATTTGGGTGTGGTGAGAAAGAAATAACCTTCTAAAACTGTAGAATGTTTTTCTCTTTTCACAAAGCGTGAATTATTCTTGTAGGAATAAAGATTGCTTTCCTGTCAATGGATTGAATTCTGGAGTTAGCCGACCTTCCTGGGCAGCTGTGTTAGTTTTCTAAGCTGTGTAACAGCTAATATATGCTTATGATGTCACAGTTTCTGTGGGTCAAAATATGGGCACAGTTAAGCTGCGTCCTATTCTCTAGGTCTCTTAAGACTGCAGTGAAGGTGTTGGCTGGTTTGTACGTTACTTGGTTGGCTCAACCTGGGGAGAATCTTGTTCCAAGCTTACTCAGGATGTTGCTGGAATTAATTTCCTGTGGGTGCAGAACTGGGGACTTCTGTTTTTTTGCTGGCTGTTGGTTGGATGCTACCCTCACATCTAAGGACTGCCTACAGCTCCCTGCCATGTGGAATTCTTCATCATGGTTGCATACTTTAGCAGTCAGAAAAGAGAATCTCTGGCATGAATCTTCGAGCATAATGGAGTCATTTAATATAAATAATCACAAGAGTGATATCCCATCATCTTTGCCATAGTCCGTTGGTTAGAAACAAGTCGCAGGTCTTGTCTACCTCCAAGTGGAGAACATTATCCAAAGGCATAAACACCGATGGCAGGGGTCATTGGCAGATGATTTGGATCTGTCCACTACTTCTATTGAGTGATTTCCAAAAGATATGCCCCCAAATTACTTTCAGATCATTTAAAAAGCAAACTGGAACCAAGAATGTGGTACCCTCCTAAATGGTGTCTGGAAGTATACCTGCTATCTGTGCTAGCGTGGTGGCTGCAGCAAATGGCCTCTCCCCATCCTTCAGCACTAAACTGGTACCTTGGAAGATTTCAAAGAGACCATCACACTGAAACAGAGGCCACTTCCTCTAATAAGGCCACTCTCCTTTAAATTAAATTGAGAAACTAAGCGACTGGGCGATATCCTTTTAATGGCTGCAGAGTGTAAATGCATTTTGAGAGCAAATCCTCCTTCCGAAAAAATCATTTCTAATGTTCTTTCAAACTGTCAATTTGGAGGGTGAAGGGGAATGTGATTAGAAGACCAAAATAACAAAGAATTTTGAGACCAGCAGAAGTGTTGACTACATGGATGTATAATTTAAACTGCCAAAGTGGAGGCACATTTTTGATGCCAAATATACTTAATCGCAATAACCCTGTTCCTCAAGCAGGCCCCTAATTTGTTTTATTGCCTTTTTAGATTTGTCTCCTTTCATTTTCTAAAATATAATCATAGTTCAGCGACTCCATCTGCGAGCGATCCGGCGATGGATTCTGGGTGGTAATGATGTACAACGAGCGAATAACAATTCCTTAATCACGCTGTTTCCTCTGTCGTCGCCTCATTTGAATTCCTGGTTTTCAGAAAATTCAATTATATTTGCAATTGCATCAAGAAATTACTCCGATAAATAACTGACGGCGTAACAGTTCGCTTAGTCGTCAGGGGCCAAGCTCACGGCACGCGGTGGCGAGAGAAGAAATGGCAAAGGACGGATTGGATAAAAAGCGCCGTGAAGTTTTGCTTTCCCGAGAAGCAAAGGAGAAGGGTGACCATCGCACAGCCACACATGTCACTCGGCCTGTGGATGGGAAGTGACAGGAGCCCCCAAATGGAACTTCCTCATCGATCGGCCCGGCCTAACGTCCCTGTCCGGAGCTGTCGCTGGCTTTTTCCTGACAGCCGTGAGGCCCCATTCCAGGCAGAGCTTCGTAACCGGGGATCTGAGGTGCCCGTCGCCACCATCATCCTCCAAGTTTCGCATTGGAGTTCTGCGGCCACACACGCCAGGTGCGGAAGAGAGGCCTTACTGTGACTTCAGTCTTGCCAGTAAAGATTCTCCGAGTGTCTGAAGAGGAAAATCAATCATTCTGCACAGCTGCCATCGGTTGGCATTCTAACTCCGTGCGAGTGATTCTGCCCATTACCCTGCCACTGTCGGAGAGGAACCAGTCACCGCCTCATGTGCCTCTGCTCCGTGCCCAAAGCCCGAACTGTTCTATTCTCAGTCCCAGGTGCTACCAACCCCGCGTCCCTCTGGATCTTTCCACAGGAAGCAGGACTGAGGAATGCAGAGGGGGTCACAGTGATGTGCATTGGATTGGAGTGCTATCACTTGCCATTTCTGAGGATGGCTTTGTGGACAGTTACCAATCCATGACAACAGCCACCAGCTCAGGCACTGGGCAGGGCAGCTCCTGGGATAGACAATGTCTGCTCCCTGCTCCCCTGGAAGCGGATGTAATCATCCAATCATAACATTCCTTTGGACTGTTGGCTGACGTCCCTCTGGATGAGACATACCTAGGCATGGACACTTAGAACAGCAAAGTTTATGTCATCCCCGTCCCCCACGCACACACACGCACACGCACACACACGCACACACACAGGGTGGAGGGGAAGCTGAGGTGACTCTCTGGAAAGCACCTAGTATATTCAAAGTTGCCTACTCTAGAAGATGCTCCCTATCAGAAATACACTTCTCACTATCAATTAGTTGGCAGAGATTTTTAAATTAAGATAAGTATTTTTACAAATTCGGGTTTCCAGGATCTAGATGGTGTCAATGCCCTTTAGTCAAAGACCTCCAGGCACATCCCTGGAGTCGAATAGCGTTGGGTTCATGGACTCATCGCAGCAAGGAGAATGTGTATGGTGGGGAACAGTGAGCTTTGTTTATAAGAGTATTAGAAAGATTTAACTAAGGATTTGCACTTGTGTCGGGTGACTTTGGGGAGGTTTCGATTAGATGCTGGCAGGCAGCAGGGGCGGTTCTACGATTGGGCATCTCTATAAATCTTATCTGTAAGGTGGAAGGAATAGAGCAAGGCTAACACCGTCAGTGGTAAACAGACAGCAGTCATTGCTATTAGCCAGAAAGAGGGGATGTTTGCTCTTTTTGTGGTTTGGACCATGTTCATATTACATACGATTATGAAGTGGTTTCGCTCCACCATGGTCAGAATAGCCTTGTCTGATGTTGAGGTTCTGTGAAATTGTTCACGTGTTCAAGAGGAGCACATGAGGGCCGTGAGGACCAGGCCAGCTCCTGTCTGTCTGAGATGCTTGTCTCTTTCTTAATGATAAGCTTCTTCAAGGTCATGAACCCCTTCTTCATATCCATGCTCTCAGCAGTCGCACACATTCTTGTAAGGATTACTAAGCACTACTCTATTGCAAGTGTCAGGTGATGGGACTACAGCAACAACTGAGTTAGCCACAGTCCGGGCAGGTCATTACAATCGTGGGTGGTGAGCTCTCAGCCTGCGATTCACAAGGATGTTATCAGCCACACAATGGAAGGACCCTGTATGGCCAGGGGAGAATTCCTGCAAGAGCTGAGCTGTTGAGGAGGCTTAAAAACAAATAAGAGTTGGCCAGAAAAAGAGAAGGGAGAGTGTTTCCGGTGGGGGAAACAGCTGGGTCAAAGCCTAGATGCTCGAGATCTGAGAGCTGTGAGTGGTTCAGTGGGGCAGGAGTGAACGGGAAGGGTGCGTGCAGGCAGGAGCTAGACCAGAGGCCTTGCCAGCCCTTCAGAGGAGCCTTGGCAGAATTTAGCCTCATGGCGAGTAATAGGGAAGGGCCATGGAAGGGTTTTCAGCTAGGGAGTGACATGGTCTGATTTATGTTTTACACGAGGAGACACTTGCAGACTGACTGGGAGAAAGGAAGCTAGGCATCGGTGGCCGAACTGGACATCTTGATTTGTGAGTAGAGACCCAGACCCTACACAGCTGCTTCTTATAACCAAAGCAGGAGCAGAGACTGCAAGGGGAGGTGGGGTATGAAGGCAGGGTGGACGGAATTGCCATTTTTAAGCACCGGGCACTGCTGCTACTTCTAACACCGGCTGACACTCACTCACTCTTAGTGTGCACACTCACACTGCTCTCAACCCCGTGCATGGACTACTTTATTTTATCCTCACAATGACCCTACGTCGTGTGCTTTTGCATTAGCCCTAAGTTATAGGCGAGAAAACTGAAGCATGGAGAGGTTAAGCAGTTTGCTCGAGACCATCCAGCTGCTAAGTGGTGGCGCAGGAGCCTGACCCCAGACAGCCTGGCTCAGGACCCATGTTGCTCTCCCCTGGGCTCCCTGGTGCCCTCTAGATGCCAGGCTCTGTGCTGGACTCTTTGCATACCGTGGCTCACCTGGGCCTCACAAAACTGTGGGCCAAGGGTGTGTGGAGCTCCAGGTGGCAACACCAGGGCTCAAAAGCACAGCTTGGAAAGGGAAGGCTACTTCTCAGGAGTGGGGGGAAAAGGACCGGAAGCTCAGTAATTATGGAGAAGCTTTTTGAACTTGGCATGTGTGCCAGCTTTGGGTCCCCAGCACCCAGTGTGGGGCTTGCTGGTTTTGCACTAAAAGTTTGAATCTGTTATGTATATTTAAATGAATGAATAAAGAAGAAATGAATGAGCCGAACCGTTACCTATCTTCCAAATAGATGGCAATAGAACAGTGTGCAGACAAGACAGGAGAATCTTGGTGTTTCATTTCTGAAGAGTCTTTCTCAAGGAGATGCTGGGATTGCCACTGTGCCCACGTTAACAGCACAGGGAGAATTCACCACCCTCAGCTAAGCCTGAACCGAAGTGCTGCCTCTGGCCTTCCCAGCTGTGCAACCCTGGACAGGTCACGCAAATGCTCTGAGCCCCGGTGTCCTCGTCTGCAAGGCGGGAGCAATTACTTCGAAGGGCTGTTTTCAGGCCGAAAGCGTATGTTCTCAGTGTCTGTTAAGGCGTGTAGCACACAAAGGGTGCGGGGTAAATGGTAGTAAATACCAAAACCAGACATGTCAGAACAGTTATGAATCACTGGAAAGTGCAGCTTTGTTTCCCTGTGACTGGAGGCAGAGGAGTGAGGACCGGGCCTTGGACGGGCCCAGGCCAGCTCAGGCGCTATTACTTGTCTGCAGTGACTTTCCACTTGTGGCTTTGTGTCTCGCCTATTCTTGAAAACTGTTCAGAAAAAAAGGTGCTTCCTTGGTAATTGCTCCTTTGGTGGTCAGTGTTCCTCGGACAACTCTCTCCATTAAAGAGTCACCCTGGCAAACCGCCCACTCACGTGGCTTGCAGTGGGCCCACGCTTCTCCCAGGATCAAACAGCCCCTCCTGCAGGTACCTGGGGCCTCCACCTCCGGGCAGAGAGGAGGGAGAGCAGCAGTGTGAGGGCTTCCACCTGCAGGATCCAAAATGTGGGCGTTAAAAGTGCACAGGCCTGGCATGCAGGAAATACACAGAAACGCTGGTAGAAATGAAATGAGGCAACACCATTCAGGGAGTTTCTGGAATGGGGCAATTGTCCTGGGTCCAAAAATTTATGTTGCCCCCCGCTGTCAGGCAGGATAGTGGGGGTTCTGCTGCAGATTGTGCTGGCCTAAGACGGTTCCAGCCATACATTCAGTCATTCAACAATATCCATAGGCTGGGCACGATATTACGCATTACTATACAACCATGGAATCGTTGCAGTTTCTATCCTCATGTAGCTCACAGAATAGTGGGAAGCCACAGAAGTAAACAGTCAAAATCCAGTGGGGCAGGTGCTACTCAGAGAAATGTACAGGGTGCTGTGGGAGCCCAGGCTTGGGTGATCTCGGAGGGCTCCTCAGGGGAAGAGTCACAGGGCCTGACACTTGGGTGGATGGGTAAGGAGTCATCCAGGATGAAAAGGATGGTGAATGACTACTCCAGGTAGAAGAAATGACATGTGCAACCCTCAAAGTGAGAAGGAATATGGATGACTCCGATTGGAAACTCAGGACTTGTCTCAGTCGAGGTCTCATTTGTAAGCAACAAACACTAAGCCTGGCTCATCTAAGCAGAACCGGATCGATTAAGTGACATTAGTTGGCTCACTGAATCTCTGAGAGACTAAAATCAACTTGGAAGCTGCGAGCCGGAAGCAACCCATGAAATAACATTGCACGATTTGTCCTGTGAAGATGCCACCATCCTGGCAGCTGGCTCTGATGTGGCTTGTGTGGTCAGCATCGCTGAGGCTGAATTCTGGATGCAGCCCTGGGAGCTAGACATGGTGGATCCTCTGTCGCTCCCTTCACAAACGTGGATCTGCCTGGGTCCTGATTCTTCGTGGAACTTCCAATTCCAACCTTAGGACAGAGGGTCTGATTGACTTGTGCTCACCATAGCTCACCACAGATGCCAGGGAGCCTGGGACAGAGGGAATGTGCCACTTCCAGCTTTGGGATGAGAGGTGGGTTCTGCTTTGTAACGTGTGGAGAAAAAAGCAACGGCAGTAAACTAACGAGGAAAGCATTATCACGGAAACCTTGGCCCGCCTAGGTGAGTGAGACACGGTAATTGCCTTCAGAGGGGCTCACAGCCTAATGGAAGAGACGGTCTGTCTATAAATAATAAAGAGATGGAGAAAGTGCAGGGAGGGGAGCAGTTCTGAAGACGGGCAAGGGATAGAACGAGTCAATGTCAAGTTTCCAAATTGGAATCTCAGGACTATAATGAGCTGGGAACCCCACTGACACCCCACATGAGTAATGCCAGCCCCCACCATCTCTCCGAATCAGTGGAACCAAAAGAACATAGGGTCCTCCAAAGATACAGTTGTCTGCCAAACATCATTTTTTTTTCATCATCAGCCATTAATGCAATCCTTCTAGAAACAATTTCTGCTTCATATTTGTAACAGCATGCAGGATACTTCAGCCTTCAGGCTGCAATTTCGGACTTGATTTCCCTGCCTCCCCCCTAGCCCCCATCAACATCCCTCCTGTCTTTTGCACTGTAGCCTAATGAATACGGCATAACCCTTCGCAAGTCCTGATGGATTTGAGGGGTCTTCAGCCTTCTGAGGATAGAAGTGCCCACGAAGTCTGAGAAGGCAAACCTTGGTACCTCGATACGATGTGGGTGCCGTCCCAGCGGCCCTGCGTAAAGGATGGCCTCCCCGGATTCCTATCTCTTTGGATAGGATCTTTGTTTTCCAGGATTGGACACAGAACATCCCTTTAAGTCCCTTTCTGTTAAACAGGACCACTGGGGACATCTATATTTCTTTTTGTTCTGAAATGTTTTAGTTCTACCATATTTTTCTCCTTTTAGATGTGCTTTATGTTATTATGTATTTACATAATTCTGCCATTCTTTTGATTCATTGATGCTGGACATGGGTCTTTGAGAAAGTCTGTGTCATCTAAAATTCTCTCGGTGCTTGCGGTCGGTAGAATCATGGGCTCCCCAAGATGTTCCTGTCCTAGTCCCCGGAACCTGTGACTATATTATCTTACAGGGCAAGGGGGAATGACCGTTGCAGGTAAGATTAAGACTTCAGATCCGTTGGCTTTAAGATGAGGAGATTATTCCAGATTATCTAGGGGGCCCAAGCAATCACCAGCACCCTTTAAATGTGGAAGAGAGGGGCAGAAGAGTGACACTTAGAGAGATCTGAAGATTTTACGCTGGCTCTGAAGATGGAGAAAGGGGGCCACAAGTCAAGGAATGGCAGTGACCTCCAGAAGCTGGAAAAGGCAAGGGAGCAGATTCTTTCTGGAGCTTCAGAAGGAATGCGTCCCTGCTGCACCCTTGATTTTAGCCTGGTGAGACCTGTTTTGGATTTCTGACCTCCAGAACTCCAAGATAATAAATCTGTGCAGTTTTAAGCCATGAGTGATCATTTATTAGAGCAGCCACTGGAAAGGGATGCAGTGTTCGTTGCCAGGGCTTCACTATCAGGCAAGAAACCAAGTGGGGCAAGGACGCAGACCCTTGAGCACAGAGAGTTCTGACTAGGGAACAAGTGCTGTACTTGTAGACTTGGTCCTCCTGGTAGCCGTCCCAGCTTCTTGTCATGGGATATCAGACTGCCATGGTGATGGGTGGGAAGAAGTTGGTCTGAATTGAAAGGAGCTATTTTCATTGTGTAGGGAGCACAGTCTTAAAAAATGCACTCCTTTGAACTGGTCCTGAGATGCTGCCTTATCTGTTAGACATCATAACATCAAAACATTCCCTGAGATTTTGTCTGCCAGATGGGTTTCTGGTTTCTGTTCTCAAGGGGTTATGTCTACTGGCGGCGGCAACAGAATCGCAGCATCGACAAGCATGGAAAGTAGATGTGAGTTAATTGGGGGGAGGAGAGTTTCTCTACATACTAACCCAGTACTTGGGGTTATCTGCAGTCTGTTGGGTGTGGTGTGTTTCTGCTAATAGAAAGCTCCTCCCAACTTGCTCTTGTACAGAAGAGGGCGGGACTCAGAGGTTAAAATAGATCCTAAGTGAAAACGCAGAAAAATTGGGGGTATGGAACCCATTTGTAAGCATTTGATGAGCATTGAATTGGTGTTAAATGTGGCTGTTTTGACTGAAACCAATAAAGGGCTAATGCAGACATCTTGTTTTTGCAGCCCAATTATCCATTATAACTCTTTCTGCTAATAAACATTTTTCCAATTCTCCTTTGAGAAACTACACTCTCCTACACTTTGTCCTTTTGGTTAAGACCAGGTTTAACACATGCCCTAACTCCAGGCCTGGCACGTGACCTAGAATTGGCCAACCCCAGAGTTCCATTCCCCTGGCCATGGTGCTGGGGTCGTGGTCGGCCAAGCCGGCCAGTGGAAGCCCTTCTCATCTGCATCAGGATTGCAAAAGAGACAGGAGGTGGTTTGGGTGCTGCAATGACAATCTTGTTACCACAGAGGGGAGAGCCTTTGGGAGAGTGAGGCCGACACAGTGGAAAGCGCAGCAGAAAGCAGAAAGATTCCTAAACATTCACTCTGGGGTGCCTGAAGCCCTGTCTGTTCCGTCATTGGGGTCAATAAATGTCCCCTGCCCCATTCTGCCCTTAGTCCAGTTTGAGCTGGCCTTGTTTCTCTTGCAGGAGGAGCTATATCAGTGCAGAGCTCAGATGGGAAATCAAGACTATGTTTCTGAATTCCTGCTCTGTGAGCAAGGAACCATGCTAGGCACTGAGGAATATTCACAGTGATTAGAAGACAGAGCGTCATCTGGACTTCAAGGGGTAAAACCTCAAATGGAAAAGACAGCTGAAGAATAAAAATAAATCTAATCAAACCACTGGTTAACATAGCAACACCTATTATTCCTTGGGCACCTAGAGAAAGGAGACTTAGTGCAGTCAGGACCGGGAGGGGGTTCACACGTCTTGTCTCAGGATCCCAGGGGAGGAGCGCGAGGACCCAGTTGAAACCACCTGGAAGAGTGCTGAGGGCAGATGGAGATTTGGACACGTGGCAGGTCCTGCCTCACCTAGAACGGCGGATAAGACAGAAGTAGGAGAGATGGGGTGTCGGGACCTGTACCTAGAACCGTGGTATTTCTCGGCAGCAGAGTCAAAGGCGAATCCACGGTTAACTCACAGCAAGACTTGAGCTCAGAGAGGTCAGAGAGAGGATGTAATTTGCCCAAGTCCACATAGACATTGGGGCAGTCTACTGACTCCAAACCCAGTGCTCCTCACACTACAGGACAGTAGCAGCCTTCAGAAATGGATTATTCCAGCCACAGAGTTTTCTAAGGCTCACCAAACAACACAGAGGGGAGAACACCCCAAGTTCTCGGTCCATGCACTGCCAGTAAATGCAACGCCTGACGGTGGAACTGCAGGAGACTGCCCGGGCTGCTGCGATGGCCTGCGCCTGCTGCGCGTGTGTTCGGGGGGTACAGGGAGAGGTGGGAGCTGCTCCCTCCATTCTGCACTGTCAGTTTCTCCAGATCATGCCGCGTGCTCACGAAGGATCGAATGGGATAGATGGCGGCATGGCCATTTCCTTTGTCTCGGCACAAGCTTCCTGGACCCTGGGAAGACCAAGCCCTTCTTTTTTGGACAAGAGAAGGTAGCAGAGACTGTGGTGAGGGAACTGAGTTAGGAATGAAGGGACAGTGTCAGCCAACCCGGCCCTTTCGCTGTCTTAGCCTCCATTAGCTCAGCCTGGCCTTGAGGCCCTGGTCACGCAGACCCTGGGAGATCTTTGGAGAGGAAAGGGCGCAGGGGCCAGCGGGAAGGGAGAGGTTAGCAGCTGCTGGACGGAATCTGGGAAGGCCTGAAAGAAGGGGGCAAGCTGCTGCCTGTTCCAGGGGAGTTCAGGTTCAAAGTCATGCTCTGATGCTACGAACTGTGTGGTCTTAGGTAAGTTTCATCTCAGTACCTCAGTTTCTTCATGTGTAAAGTGAGAACGATAATAGGAGTCAACTCAGAAGGTGTCTGCATGGATTCACAAATACCGACAGCGCGTCTCGTAAGCAGCAGCAGAAACCCTCCCCGCTATCCTCGATCCTCTTCCCGTTCCTTGTTCGCGGCCATGGTAATGAGCCCTGGCCAGCTCTTCCTCGGCTTGCTCTCTGCTGTTCTCGTTGGCCTGACACGGTCACTGACTGTCACATCAGACCATAACTTCGACAAGCATCTGCTGAGTGTCTGCCATGTGTCTGAGAGAGAGAACAGTGAACGGGTAGGCTGGGCCTTGCCCTCATAGCGGGCTCTTTACTGGCCATCGTGGCACCCATGTGACTGACAGGGAAACTGAGGCCCAGAGGGAGGAAGGCTCCTGCCTACAGTGACAGAGCAGGCCAGCGAGGGCCAGACACGTGCACCTTATCCACCCCGTGGCATTTCCAACCTCAAGCACTATACCTGGCAACCTGGCACAGAGTATGTGCTCAATAAATCCTTGCTGGATTAGTAATGGCCAGTCTATGGCCTCCATCAGAGTAATTGGAGGTGAGCCTTTGTGTGGGATAAGGATTGGGACTGTCCCCATGTGGCCCCAGTTCAACTCGCTTTCTGCAGCAGGTGAGTCGAGAGAGCTGAAAGGGGTTTGTTTCTGCCCTCAGGATGTTGCATCTGGAGCCAAAGCAATGGAACAATGTCCATCGGAAAGCGGGAGCCCACGCCCAGGCCCACAATTCGTCTCTGGTGCACATGCCTGAGGTCTAAAGGAAGCCAGATTCTGATGAGAAAGGTTTTTTTTTTTTTTGAGACAGAGTCTCACTGTGTTGCCCGGGCTAGAGTGCCGTGGCGTCCTAGGTCACTGCAACCTCAAACTCCTGGGCTCAAGCGATCTTCCTGCCTCAGCCTCCCGAGTAGCTGGGACTACAGGCATGCGCCACCATGCCCGGCTAATTTTTTCTATATATTTTTTAGTTTTCTGATTAATTTCTTTCTATTTTTAGTAGAGACGGGGTCTCGCTCTTGCTCAGGCTGGTTTCGAACTCCTGAGCTCAAACAATCCGCCCGCGTTGGCCTCCCAGAGTGCTAGGATTACAGGCGTGAGCCACTGCGCCCGGCCTGATGAGAAAGGTTTTTTAAAAATAAAAAGTAATTCTCAAGCACTAATTGTAGTCTTTCAGGGTTCAACAAATCTTATGCCTAAGTCATGTAAAGCTTGGGACAAGGATGGCCCTCAAAGATGCCCACGCCCTAATCCCTGGAACCCACGAATATGTTAAGTCACACGGCAGAGGGCCGTTAAGGTTGCTGATCAGCCGACTTTGAGATGCGGGATTGTTTTGGGTCATCTGAGCGGGCCTAGTGTCATTCCGTGGGCCCTGATAAGTGGAAGGGAAGGAGGAGAGAGAGAACCCGGGAGGCAGGCGGCAGCGGGAGGAAGACTCAGCCTGACGTTGCCGTTGCAGGCTGTGAAGGTGGAGGAGGGGCTGTGAGGCAGGGCGTGGGAGCAGCCTCTAGACCTGGAAAAGGCAAGGAAACAGTCTCCCCCGCAGCGTCCAGAAGGAATGCAACTCTGCCAGCACCTTGATTTTAGCCTAGTGAGACTCATTTTGGATTTTTGACCTCGAGAACTCTGATATGAATACCATGATATGAAGCCACTAAGTTTCTGGTAATTTGTTACGGCAGCAATAGGAAACTAATACAGGGCCCACTTAAAATATGTCCGGATATTTAAAATTGTAAATCAAATCATTGACTTGCTAAATGTAATATGTTCTACATTAACAAACATACCTTCTTAACTACTTGGGTTTGCAGAGTTTCATACTCCTGGGAGGTTCTCACCAGAGCCTGGAAGTACAGAGAGAGCAGGGCCCAGCCCCACTCCTGGCCCCTGGTCTGACTCCCTTTGCTCCCCGCACTTCCTGCCCAGGTCTGCAGGGCCTTCTATACTTGCATGTGGACACCTGCACCTGCCGTCCAAGCCCATCCACGGCTCCCGCAAGCAGCTGCTTCTCAGGGAGACAGACCCAGGAAGCAGGCTTGCCTCGGGGCTATTGGACAGGGCATTTTGGGGTCTGGTACCCAGAGCAAGGCCTAGGCAGGAGGAGTGGGCTCCTGGTGGGCAAAAGCCCCTTGGCCCTTTCAACCTCCTTGTCCTGTAGGGAGGGGCTCAGCTAGCAGAGGGTCAGAGGGGTCCCCAGGCAGGCACTCCTCTTGTCCACACCAAAGGTGAGCACCACCCAGGGAAAGTTGAGTGACAATTTGATGGGCAGCTGGTTTTTGTTGCCACATGGGAAGACCTCATCCCTTCATCCCCACCAACAGCTCTTTACTGATTGGTGAACCCACTGAACCGAAGCCTGCTATCTCCTATTAGGAGAGCAGCCTGTAGTTCAACTCTACAGTGAAGGCTTGAAAACCATACAGATTGTGGAAAGGAGAAAATGCAGAGGCCAAGGTCAAGACCACCTTGGAAGTGGGAATAGAGCAGGATTGGCCTTAACTTCACTATTGAAGAGACAGCCACGTAAAGTAGTGAACCTCCCGTGGAAGGGAGTGTTCAAGTACAGGTCCACTGGCTATTTCTCAGGGGTTTTGTAGAAAGGATTCCTGCACAGAAAGGCACAGGTTCTACTTCCCCTGGAGCACAGCCACATCAGAAAACCTGTTCTAACAGATTGAGTCCCTGCCTCCACCCCCGTCCCGTGTTCTGAGTTCACCTCTGTATGAAGCGTGTCTGGGCTGACAACATCGTTCTATAAATGCCCCCACCTCACAGCAGCAGCAGCTCTCCACCCTGGAGGGTGTTGCTGAGGACATCCTATGACTCAAATGGGGTGATGTTCTCTCCAGATTGTCTTGACAGAAAGAGAGTGGGAAACTCTTGAGTGCAGTGGCCGAGCGTCCTGAGAATCCTGTCTGGTCCCCACAGCCAGAATGGGCAGGGCCGGACTAGATGGCTTTTCCCTGGAGACTCTCACCCTACGCGTGGAGCGAGGCCCTGTCTCTGCATAACCCCACGCCGAGGCCCCGCTCAGGCTGGGTGCTGGAAGGTACCACCCAGAGCCCTTTGCAGATGAGATGACTGCAGCTCAGGATGGGGGAGGGCTCGGCCAAAGTCACCTAATTAGTGCCACCGTTTCTAGGAACAGGACAGAATCCTCATCAGGTGCCCTGGGCCCCTGAGGATCTGGCGCTGGCTCCCACCACAGAGCTTCCTTTCTGGTCTCTGGAGGGACTCTGCTTACATGGCCCCGGGTCTTTGCAATGCTGTCTCCTCCACAGGGCACTGCTGGAAAGGGACAGGGGCTGATCAAGGGGCTCATGGCTCGTAAGCGGCCACCGTCTTAACCACCCAGCCCCACTGCGCATGCGGGTGTTGGGGCCCAGAGAACAGTCCCCCAAGGATGAGGGCCTCAGAGGCAGCCTCTGAAGAAAAGTTCTTCTCTGCCTGTCTCCTGTCCTCCTGCCTCTCAGTCCCCTCCGTCCCTGCGGCTAGCCAGAGAAACTAGAATCCTCTTCCCCAAGGCAGGTTATAAAAGCCAGAACCCCTTTCCCTGAAAGCCAGCCATGAAACCTAAAAGTCCGTAAAAAGTGGCCATAAAGAAATTATCTGACCGACCTTGTCTGACTGTAGGTCCCCACTCAGCCCGTTAGCATCAGATCACGTCTTTTTTGTCCAATCACGTTTCTACTTGGCTGCCCCTGCTTGGTTGAACCTAAGCATAAATATGGGCAAGTTCCCCTGTATCTGTGGGTCTTCATTCTAAAGGCTCCCATGCATACACATTAAATAAATTTATATGCTTTTTCTCCAGTTAATCCATCTGCCTCACGTCGGTGATTGTTCAGTGAACCGTTAGGACGCCAAGGCCCTTGTCCCTACTCCAGTGGGTGACGGTGCTTCATGAAGGTTTGGGGAATGGACGGAAGCCCGGGAACGGCCTTGGCTCCAGCCCTGAGTAGACGCTGCCTCTTGCTAGACAGAGTGGCAGCTGGGCTCACTGCAGTAAACGGCAGCCAGTGCTTGTCCATTCAATCCGATCTTCTCGTTCTCGCCCCAGAACCCAGCCCTGTGGTGGGTTCCAGGGATGCGGCCCCCAAGGCAGACCCAGAGTGGGCTCCAGGGCTGCACATGCCTCTTGCCGCCTGGGCTTCTCCGTCTCCCACCCGAGTCCCTGGCTAGGACAGGAGCACCACTGACCACCAGCCACTCAGAGGGATGAAGTGCAAACACCGGCACCCGGGGCTCATGGCCGGGCAGCCCCTCCCCGGCACAGGTGCACGTGGTTCCTTTCCTCCATGCTCCCTGGAGCTCGCCCCATCCTCTGAATCGCAAAGCCTCGCCGCAAAGGCGCCATGTCCTCGCTGCTTCCTCCCAGTCAGACTTCAGACCAATCTGTGTGGAGTTGCCCACACAGATGCGCAAAAGGGGCTTTGAGATCTGATCCCTGTGGCCACAGAGGCCCCGCTGGCCTGGGATGGCACCTGGAGGGACATCCATCCAAGCTGGAAATAAAGCGTAGTTACAGGAAGTAAAGGAAGTCACATTTCTTGCACACTTGGGGCTGCAGATTGAATTCATACCTGTCTCCCAGGCTCACGTCTGATTACTGATGAGGAGAGGACGGCCAATGGAGGGAGGTATCCGGAGCAGAGACTCAGAAGGGAGGTGCCCAGACAGGGTGACAGGAACTGGGGCACTAGCGAGAGAGAGAGAACACCCACAGGCCGCAGCCCGGCCCAACTCCTAGGTCCTCCTGGGCAGGAGCTTTTATCCAAGGACAAACCCTCCACTTTTCCATTGTCTTAGAGCTCACAGAGATCTGTGCATCGTGGTATCATTCAGCCGCACCTACTCTCCCTGGAGCTGGGTCCCGTTAATTTCTCCAATTTGGAGATGAACAGGTGAGGCCTGAGGTTCTTCCACGAATCTGTGGTCTGGGCATGATTTGAACTCTGGATCTCTGTGTTCTTCCTTTAATTCTACCAGTGAGAGAGGTTAAGTATCACACTCCAGTCTGGCTTCTACCCCCATTACTCAACAAACCAGCTCTCCCCAAGGCAGGTGCCCTCCATGGCGCTAAACACACAGGCTTGCTGGCCCCTCTTTGCGACGGTCTGTCTGGCTGTGCGGGCTGCTGGCTGCTCCCCTCTCCCTGAAACACTCTCTTCATTGGCTTCCACGAAACCACACTTGGGCCAGATTTTCTCTGTTTCCCCCTCTCTCTGATTCGCTCTCTACCCCTCTTGCCCTACTCGGTCCTGCTCTGTCCCCGGGGGGTTGTTCCCATGGTCTGTGCCACCCTGGCTTCCTTGCCCTCCAACTTCTGGCTGGGTTTGGCCAGGGAGAGGCACCTGCAGCCCCAAGCGTGGCTGGAGGGGAGATCAGGCATTGCCTGCCCCTCCCTGTCCACCTGCTGCCCCGGCCGCAGCTGTCCTCCTCTGAGACTGCAGCCCCTCGCCGGGCTCCAGCCTCACCCGCCTTCTTCCTGCTCAGGCACGTTGACAACTTCCCTGCGTGGCTGGTCTCTTGGTCCGTTACCAGTCCCGGTATTTTCCTTAATGCTGCCCAGACCTCTATACACGATCCCTTTGTTAAAGTCTCTTCCGTTAAGTCCACCGAGGGTCCCATCTTTCCTGCTGAGGCCCTGAAAGGCGCAATGCTCTTCCCGTCCACTTCTCTGGCCATTCCTGCTCCGCCTTCTTTCAGGGCTCACGTCCTTTATCTGACTATCGACCAGGAGTGATCTTCAAGGCTTGGTCTAAGACACCCTTCTTTTGCCATCGGTGCTGTCAACCTGGGCCGTCTTATCTGCCCTCCCAGACAGCCAGTCTCTTCTGAGCTCCAGCCTGGAAAATCCAGCTGCCTCCTTGCCATTTCCCTTGGCTTTTCCCCGAAGGCATCGCACACTCAACCTCGTCCAGCCTTCCTTTAACGAATGACGCCGCCATTGATCTGGCCGGACAGGCCGGCAACCCAGGAGTCATCTCTGGCCCCTCCCCAAATCCCCTCCCACATCCCATCCGTCACCTAGTCCTGGCCACCTCCCTCCGCCTCCACAGCCGCCTGGTCCAGGCTACCAGCAGATTTTGTCTTGGTGATTGCAAGAGCTTCCTGCTTGGTCTACCCACACCCTTGGCCCTCCCCACTCTGCAACGTAGTCAGGGAGATCTTGCCCCCAGCTGCTCTCCTCTCCAGAAAGGGGGCCTGCAGCCCCTTCCTCCTAGCCACCGTGCACCTCCCTACACGGGGCACCTGCGCGCATCAGTCCTGCCTCTGCATCATCTTCTTAACGTCCCCTTGTCCTTCAGCTCGACAATCGCAGCTTCTCTGCTCTTCCTGACCAGGGCAAACCTCTTATAGACCAAATTCCTATGGTACTGGCACCTCCCCTCTGCCAGTTATTATGGTTTCAGATTTAGACTGGTTTGCATGGGTGTACTACCCACCTAGAATGTGACATTCATGGAGAAAGGGCCATCTGCCAGGCTGTCTTGTTTATCCATCCCCGTACCCCCATCACCTGCCCCATGTCTGATACCTTGTAGATGCTCAGTATTTGTTGAATGAATGAATGAATGAATAGATGAATGAATAAAAGCATTCAGGAGCAATAGGCCAATGTTACTAGGGCTACCCCGATAGTTATTGTTTACACTGGACTGGGTTTTGAAGGATGTATAGGAGTTTTCCAGTTGGAGAAGAAGGAAAGGGCATTCTCGTAGAGAGAGAACCTGAGGTGTTGATTGTGGAAAGAATCTTGATCGTAATCACTTTTGGCTGTGGGACATCTCAGTGTATCATGACAGATATTAAATTCACTTTTCTAGTTGAGCCGTCAATGACACAGCCTGGCTACTAGTGTCTTCTCGCAAATAACTCCTTCCCAAAGGCTCTGGAAATGCAATGGGTCCTCTGGTCTCAGCCCTGAGCCAAAGAAGAAGGCTCTGCACTGGGACCTGGCCAACTGTCCTTGATTACCTCCCGAGCACCCTCTCTCACTGCAGCAGCCCTGAGTGCTTACGTTTCGGCGTCTGCTTCTCTCATATCTGTTAGCTAAACGTGGAGGGGCTTCACCCCCAATCCAGGGAGAGACCACATGGTCCAGACCAAAGGCAGTGGGTGTGTGTCATTTCCCTGGCCTCACTAATTGGTTGTGGGTGGGGGATGGGACACAGTGACATAAGCTCTTTGACCAGAAAGAAGCCCCGGAGGCTTCCAGGCGCCACTGCTGAGGACTCTGGAGCTTTGCCACGGGACCCAGACTTGGAGCTGAGAGGCCAGCTTGCCCTGTGGGTGGAGAAGAAAGAGGACTCTGAGGAGCCACCATGTGCAAAAGAAGCCCACACAAGAAAGTAGGGACAAGAAATGGAGAAAAACCAGTTCTGTAGACACAGCTTGACCTCTGGATCCAGCAGTGCCTGAAGCCTTATCTACCCTTGAACTTGTTAATTATGTGAGTGAGCCCTGACACAGATTCTCTCATGGAGCAAACTCCATTCAGGCCCCCTGAGCTCCTTTCCAACTAGGTGTGACTTTTGCACGTCTGTGTTTGTCTCTGCATTGTCCAATTTTAGCAAAAGTCCTGTTCAGTCAGTTTAAGCAGAACTCACTACCCTCCACATCTGATCACCTTGACAGCTAATTGGCTTCCTCATCTCCTGCTGTTCCCCAGGTGATGTCTGATCTCCCTGGCCTGTCTCCAGCTGAAATCCTGCTAGGTTGGTTACCCAGAATTCCGCTCACCCCTGATGTTTCCTCCTAGTCACTTTCTATCCACTGCCCCCACCCTGCTCCTTGGCTACACGTTCCCGTTTGTTCTCCGAGTTGAGCCCAATCTCTCTCCCCCACTGCAAAATGCCACTGCAGTGGGCCCCACACCTGTCACCATAGCTCCCTTTGGATAAAGTCCTTCTCACTGTGCTTTAACAAGTGTCATGCATAATATCGTTCTTTAGCAGTGAGAATTCAATTTCTTCTTCAACAGTCACTCACTCTATTGTTTTACTTATGCCAATGTGGGCTGCAGTTCTTGTCACCTGAACAAAGCAGAATCCTCAAGAAATGATCTCCGTCTGTCCTCTCAGCATCCTGATGCGCCTGGAAACCTCCAAAGGTCTCCTGGGAGGGTATCGGGCAGGGGTCCTCACGTGAGAATCAATTTGCTTCAGTTCTACTTTTCCCCTGATTCGCTGTGTGGCCTCGGGGAGGTCCCCTCTCCCAGGGCCCTCAGTTTTCTAATCTGTGAAATGACTAAGCCCCCGCTCTGGGTTCCACGGCCCCCTGTGCGGTTTCTGCCAGGGCCTTGGCGTAATGTTCTATTTGGTCATCTGGGCCCTTGTGTTTGAGTTTGCTGACATCGCGAGGGACCACAGACTAGGCAGCTTACACAACAGAGATGTATCGTCCCACAGGTCTGGGGGTGGAGGTCTGAGGTCAAGGTGTTGGCAGGTAGATCATTTCCGAGGTCTCTCTCTTTGGCTTGCAAATGGTGACTTCTCCCTCTGTCTTCACGTTGCCCTCCTTCCGTGTGTGTCCGTGTCCCAATCTCTTCTTACGAAGACACTAGTCATATTGGATGAGGGCCCACCCTAATGACCTCATTTTAATTTAGTTACTTCTTTGAAGACCCTGTCTCCAAATACAGTCACATTCCGAGGTACTGGGAGTTAGGGCTTCAACATGTTAATGGAAGGCGGGGCACAATACAGCCCATAACACCTCAATTGCCACCTGTGGGCAGCCAGGCACAATCCTGGCTGTGTGAGGAGGGAATGGGCCACTCGTCTGCGCTCTAAGCCCCCTGAGGCTGCGGCCCATCTGTGCCCAGGGGATACTCGGCAGCCTGCTCCAGGTGAGGCTCCCAGGGTTCACTAGGTGGCCCTGCAAAGTGGGGGGACTCACCCTTCCCCCTGCCCTAGCAAGCATCAGTCTCTTTCTTGTTACAGGCAGCCGAGAGCGCCGGGCGGGCAGATGCTGCACTCTGTCCCTCCTCTAGCGCACTGTGCTGGGCTCTCCTGACACGCTGCAGGACCGAGCTGCAGCGGCAGGTGGTGAGAGGACCTGCCTGGAGGTGGCCCGGGGCCCTGTTCCTCACATGCGCCTGCCTGCCAGGTAGCCTGCCAAGCTTCACAAATGCTGCAATGCATGAAATTAAAATTTCCTTCTTATTTGGATGGGGCAGCACAGGGGCAGGCAGCAGGGGAGAAGACGCTGAATGCCACACCCACCCCACTCCCTGGACCAGGAGGCCCCTCTGAGGGAGCAAGGCAGTGGATGGACGTGGTTTGGCGGGCAGAGGGGAGGGAAAGGGGCTGAAGAGCACAGGCTACAGGGGTGGGGGGCAAGGAGGAGCCGGGCATCACAGCGACTGTGACACCTGCCCCCTTGTTGCTCCGAGGCTTGCTGCCTCCAGCCACCCTCGCAGAGCAGGGCAGGCGGAGGGGTCCAGCCAGGAGGCAGATTCAGCCACGACACACCCCCGTTAGACCAGCTTTGCAGAAGCGGACCCTGAGATGGGAAGCTGTGTGCAAGGGACCTACCCAGGCAGTGCTTCCAGAAGAAACCAGTAGGGAGTGGGGAAGAAGGGCCATGAGAGAAGGGTGGGGCGCCAAGCAAGCCCGCCCTCTCAGGCCCGATTCGGGGACCCCAGGGGTCAGTGGCTCCCCAGTGTTTGTCCCTTCCCACCCCCACACACTGGCTCAGGGGCAAGGATGGGGAGTGTGGGACACAAGGTCCCAGGTGCTTCAGGCTCCGGCCGTGAAGCGCAACACCAGTGGCTTTGGGGCTACCGGAGCTCTGAGCTCTGAGGGCTGTGACAGTTATGGGCTCAGAGGGAGCAATAACCCATCAGAATGGCCTAATGTGACTTTCCACGGAAATGCGAGTTACAGCAGATGCAGAAGGAAATTTTGTCTGAACTTCTCATATCTCATGCAGCACTCTCTAAGAATTCAGCTGCCAGAAACACCCAGACGGGGAGAGACTGGCCTTTAACACCTTGAATTCCAAGAAAGTCGTGTAAAGGAGCCTCATCACAAACTTCCATACTCTCCCCCTGGAGCCCCGACCCCACTGTTTTAGTGAGTTGGTATACAGCCCTTGTCCCTAGCTGTTCACTCTCCCACATGCATGTGAGGAAAACTTGTTTTTCCTCCTGTTAATCTCTCCATGGTCAGTTAATTTGCAGCCCCCCACCCCATCACTAGAACCTAAGCTGACAGAGGGAAAGGTTCTCTCCTAGCAGAGTGTTAGAAGCAAAAGCACACAGAAGCCAGAGGAGGAATGTTCGGAAATGGTGAAAGGTGCCCGAGGGGTCTAGGTAGAGTATGGACAGGTCCACACATACAGTGTCCAAGTACACACAGAGTACATCACAACCACACAGAAGTTTGAGGCACTGCGATGTGCAGGGGGCTATGGAAGCAGGTAGGAGAGATGCCCGAGGCAGTCTTTGGATGGGCGATGGGGCATCAGGGAGGGCTTCCTGGAGGAAGAAACATGGAGGAGTGAGATGCAGGGAGTTTTCCAGATGAAGGGGGCATGTGCGCAAGGGCCTAGGGGTGAGAAAGAGCGTGGATGGCTTTGGCACTTCTTGCAGCTCCCTCTAAGAGAGGGCAAGGCCGAGAAGGAGAGGCCAGTGGGGGTGGACAGGAGGCTGTAGGCCTCGGCAGCCAGCACGGGGAGGAGCTTGTGCTTCATGCTGGGGCCAAAGGTAAACCTTGCAAAGGCTTTAAGCTGGACAGGTCTACGGCCTTGGGGGCCAGAGGAGGAATTGATTTCAGAACAGCGGAGTGGTGGGGAGGCCAGTGCCCCCTCCAGGCCAGCCCCTAGGCCTGGGACAGGAGGCCCTGCGCCCTCTCCAGTGTGCCTGCTGCCCCCACACAAGGCCCTTCCAAGCCCATAGTGGGGCCTGCTCTTCCCAGCCAGAGTTCGGGGGCAGAAGACGGCAGCCTTGGTCTGAAGCCAGAGGGGAGACCCAGAATTGAACACCGGAGCCTTCCTGGGGTGACCACAGGTACTGACAGGAAATCTCAGCTGGCCTGGGGTCAAGGCTAAGGGGGGGGATGGCATAGCCAGCGAGGGGTTAAGGGGAAGGAGAAGCCACCCAGGAAGGAGCTGGGCGGGGGAGCTTCAGGGCCTGAGCAACATCCGGACGGATGGAGAGAGTCAAATTCCGCCGGGGCATCCCAAGAGCCTTCTGGGAGCCTGGTGGTGAAGCCGGGGCCCCAGATGCGAAGCCTCGCTGAGATTCTGAAAATACGGAGGCTGGTGGCTGGAAGGACAGCAGGGAATAGGGGGCTTTGTGAAGGGACCAGGCTAGGCATGACAAAATGGTGTGAAAAGGGGGGGAGTGGGGTGTTTGGCCTCAGGGTCAGCTCTGGGGAAGGGGCTTCCTTTGGCGGCCGAGGCTGGTCTGATCGTGAGCTGTTGGCACAGGGCTGAGCGACCCAGAGATCCACGGCAAGGTGGCACCAGGGTCTCTGCAAAGACCCCGAGGTAAGGGAAACCGAGATGGTTTTAGATCTGGCAGTTCCATCCAAGAGTGGGAAGAGCTAAGAGAAAGCATGGGGCAGGGGACCACCTTCCCGCCGCAGACCCGGTCCCGGGCGGCCACTCAGGACAGAGCCCAGCTTTGAAGCCGAGGACACGTTCTGCTCCGTCCAGGCCCCTCCTCGCTCTGAGCTTGCTGAGGGCGGCGGGTATTTGTCCCCCACGGGGTTTCAAGCCCTCACTCTGGGGCCGGGCTGCCCTGTTCAAATCTTGGCTCTGCGTCCTCGAGCAGGTTGCTTCATCTCTCTGTGCCCAGGCTCTGGTCTCTCAAATACGGGTGAGCGCAGGTCTGCAGGCTTGTTGTGAGGCTGTCACGAGTCAGTGACGCTCATGGCCGTGAGCGGCTGCTGCGCGGAAAGCCGTGGACGCGGGGGAGTCTGGGACACACTGCCCCAGAATATGCCACCTCGGCATTTGAGAAAACTGCGGAGGCAGGAGGGCTGCTCTCCGGCCTTCTCCTGCCCTTCCTCCCTGAAGCAGGCCATAAAAAATTCCCTGACCTTCCTCCGCAGTCGGTCGTAAGACCCTCATTCCAGAGGTGCCCTCCCCATACCTGCAGGAAGGAACGTCCTTGTCTCTGAAGACGGGGACACAGAGAAGCGTCGGATCAAACAGGCCTTGCTAAATTCCCCTCCACCCGGTCTATTGTCACGAGATCACACCCCTTGTCCAATTATATTTCTCCACAATCACCTGCTTCTTTAGCTAACGTAGCTTAGAAATCCACAGGTTTCCCTGTTTCTTTGGGTCTTCATTTCCGAAGGCTCCTGCTTCACATAAACTCACATTAAATAAATGTGTGTGTTTTCCTTTTGTTACTCTGTCTTTTGTTACAGCTGCCTCAGCTGTGAACCCAGCGGTGGACAGGAAAGAAATCTTTTCTCCCCTACAGATGTATTTTTAAAACCCGTCTATGAGGCTGTTGTGCAGTCTGGAAACAAGGGCCTTGAGGGGCTCTGTGGATGCCGGAGGGCCGGGCGGGAGGCTGTCACCTTTCCTGGTGTAGTCTGGGCCTCCGTGGTTGAGGATGGGGCCTGGAGACTGATTCCCAGCCAGGAAGTCTGAGCTGAAACTGCAGAAAGCAGAGATAGGAGAACACACACACACACACACACACACACACACACACACACACTCGCACACAGGCGTGCCGCGACACCTGGGAACTTGTGGAAATGCAAATTGTCTGGCCCCATCCCAGATTTCCTGCACCAGCTCTGGGGGTTGGGCCCAGCCGTCTGAGTTTCCCGGAGCCTCCAGGGGGTTCCAGTACTGACTCAAGACTAAGAACCTCTGACACTGAGCAGGACAGGTGGATCTTCCCAGTTCTGGCCTCAGGCCTAGAGGCCACCCTAAACCCACCAGGAGACCTGTCAACCTCTGAAGCTGATCACTGAGACCTTTCTGTTCATCAGGCAGAGCAAGAACAGGCCTTTTAGGGAGCAGCCTTCTGTCTGCCTGATATTACAGGCACCCTTTACCTGGGTCCTACTTTCTCTCCGGTAAATCAATAACCTTGAGTGGCTGGAATTTGCATAATGGCTCTCCCGTCCCCTTCACATGCCTTGAGTAAAGTTTCGGAGCACTGTGTCGCTCCGAGTTGCCTAGAGCAGTGGTTCTGTACCTCTGTGGGCCCCAGAACCACCTGGGTAGCCAGTGAAGAGGCAGATGCCGCCCCCACCCCTCCTTGGCCCCAGAGTCCTGGAGTGTGGCTTGAAGCTATGTCTGTAACCTCCGTAAGATGGGGACAAGGCCAGGGTGGCGGTCAACGAAGGGCTGTCGGGTGCGGAAGTAGGGTATCCGGTGGGGATGAGGGACAGCCCACGGCACCTGCGGGCCCTGGTTTAAGAAGGGGCTGGTCTGGCTCAGGGGGTGGGGGGCTCCTTGGTGGTGGAAACAGGAAGGTGATGTGGGACGGGGAGAGAAGTTCTGGGAACTGGTTCTTGAAGAAGAGTCCTCTGGGTGGTCTCTGCAAGACACCACCCAAAAAATAATAGCGTTGTTTCCCAAGCGCCTTGCTGGGCTCTGTGGATATGGGTGCTCATTTAATTCTCCCGTGACCCCACGGGGTAGGGATTTTATCTCTGACTCCACAGAGGTTGGTTAAGTCCATAGTCACATAACTAGTTGGGATTAAGCACAGCCCTGTCCTTTCCTGGAGCCTGCACCTTCCCGTGTCATCTGACACTTCCTCCCCCTGGGGGAGAGTGTCAAGGACAGACAGCTCCGCGCCTGGCCTTGAGTGAGCTTCCAAAACAGACAGCTCACAAACAACCCCATCCCGCCCCACTCTGCAGATGAGGAAGTGGGAACTCCAAGGGGTGAGCCGTCTGTCCCTGTGAAGTGCAGAGGGGTGACCCTCTGCCAGCCCCACGTGTGGTTTGCAGTGGGGCTTTGAGGCAGGCTGATGGGATCTACAAAGACCTCGGAATCTAGGGATGGGGACGAGGCAGGCTGCCTCCTGCCCGTGATCAATGTCTAGGACATCTCCTCCAGCAGGGAAGAGCAGGGAGACACTGAACCCAAGAGGCTGGATTTTGCAGTAAAATTTCAGGGCGGATAAGCCTGGCTGGCGGGAAGGAGCCTGCCAGCCTGTGGCCTGTGCCGCCCTCTTCTGGTCACAAGTGGTACTGGCTGCAACTGGCCATGGCCGACTCCCTGGGCTGGTTGGGCCCCAGGCCAGGACATCTAGGAATTATCTGAGGACTTAACCCTGGCCCCTTCCACCCAAGCCCAGACAGAACCGCATTAGTGGCATCCAAGGCCATGAATGGCAGCTGGCTGGGAGATGGATGCTCCCTTCCATCCTGTTCTTAGAAGAGGTTTGATAGTCATTTCCAACCCAGGTCAACCCAGGTCCCTGGCTGCTGCCTTTCCTGTCTGCAGGGGCCAGCAAAGACAGCAGCTTCCTGCCTGAGCCCTCTGAAAATTCCCTATCTTTGTCTCCCGGGCAGGGTATGATAGCACCTTTCCAAGATGCCACCTCATTTGGAGTCTGGGAAGTAAAATCCCTAAGGGCCCTCTCATTCCAGCCCCCCCCGGGTAATATTAACAGTACTTGGCATTAGTTGAACACCGACTATATTTCATGTACTTTTCTAAACATATGTATATATACTTTCATACATACTTAATCTTATATGTATATACATGCACATATAATTTTCACTTAATCTTAATACTTGTACACTTTGTCTTAATACATACATAATCTTCACAGCAAATATATGAGGAGGGTACTAATATTATCCCCACGTTATAGACGACAGAAACTGAGGCTCAAATAAATTCCACAGATAGTTTAAATAGCGTGAGGTCCTGCAGCCAATAAGTAAAACTCGAATCTGGGCAGCTTGTTGCTTGTTTCCTTGGTCCTCTTTCATAACCATGGTACCACCTGCTCAAGGAGGGCTCAATCTACAGAGCTCCTTTGTGGCCAGACTGAAGCAACACAGCCCAAGATAAGGCACCTAGCTTAGGAAATGAAAGTGGAGATGAGCAGGAGGCATCTCTGGGTGGAGACGCAGGAGTCGGGGGAAAGCATATGGTCTCTATAGCCAGATGGGCCTGGGGAGAGGGTCCCTGTGCTTTCCTTGAGCTGTGAGATCCTGGGCAAATAGGTGCCCTGCTCTGAGCCTCAATCTTCTCATCTTTATAATAATAATAATATGTCCTTCTCTGCGGGTTTCAGGAAATGGTAACTGGAACAAAGTGAAGCATTTAGCACAGTATATGACATAAAGCCCTCAACACAGGCAGGTTTCCTTCCTTCCTTTGAAATTAGACTTAGGCCACCAAATCACCTGGGGGAAGCAGAGGTAGTGATGGTAACAAGGATACTGATGCTCTTACCTGCTCCCAATTACTGAGCATTTACTTTGTTCACTCAATAACTATTAACTGCTATTGTTGGCGAGTGTATGAGCTTTGCACTTGCTTTTCATTTCATCTCAGTGGTTCATCTATGAGATTTTAAAAACCCCAGTGCCTGGGTTCTACTGATTTAATTGTACTGGCACAGTACCAGGGCATGATATCTTTTTGTTTTTTTTTTTTGTGGCTCCTCATGTAATTCAAGTTGTGCATCTGGGATTGAGAATACTTCCCTCCTGCCTGTCCTTCTCCAGTGTAACACCTATTTGTCATTCAGATTTCAGCTCAAATGTCACTTCTTTAAAGAAACATTCCCTGATCACTTAGACCAGGCCCATCCCATTTTCTTTGTTTCGCACCATCGTAAATCCCTATTCCTTTCTTTCATGAGAATTTATCTCATTTATATTTATTTTTGTGGCCGTTTCAATAATGTCTGTCTCCCCTCACTAGGTGGTTTTCTCATCTGTAAAATGAGGACATTAATTTCTACCTCACAAGGTTGTTGTGAGGATATAATAACACAATGCAAGGGCCCGGTTCAAGGTCATCCCTATGAATGTCAACTCACTGCATGTTTTCCCAGGGGTCTCTTAGGGTAATACATCATCACTTTCTAATTCCCTAAAAGGAACACTTGCCAGCTTCAAAGCACGGGCCTGGCTTTAGTTTGTCTGGATTTAGGCTACAAGGTGGTTCTTATGTCCTCTGAACTTCCCTGATTATATGGGCTCATATTATAGCCTTCCCCAAGCCATGAATATTCTACAAATAACTGAAACCTCCAATGTCAGCTCTGAGCTGGGATCCTTATTTAGCGTGCCCATCTGGTCTTTCCTGTTAATAATCAGATGATTTGCACAACAAATATTTATTAACTAAGGATTAGTTAGGTGCTGGGCACCATTCCAAATACTTTACATATATTATCTCATTTAAGCAGTTTTGCTGTTTAAATAAAGCCAGTCCTCTCGTTTCTAGTTAAAACTTAAAGTAAATATCCTCAGGGGCAAGAGTTAATGTAAATGAATGCAGGAAGTGTTCTTTTTTGGGGGTGGGGTGGGTCCTTTGGCTGCTGGGAGCTCAGGCCTTATTGAAAGACCCTGTTTTCATCTCCACCTAATCGTTTCTACACAAGTCCAGAATTGCCAGGTTGCCCTACTTTTAAAGAGAAACCAGCAACCTGCATTTTTATATGAAATTCTAAGCTTTTAAAAAATGACTCTATTAGGAAAAAAAAAAATAGAAAACAAAATACAGCTGAGATTAAACAAGGCTCAGCTGTGAATGGAAATCTGCGCATCTGCCTGCTGAGCTTGTGGGTCTGGCAGGGCAGGTGACAGGGCCTTGGCGGGAGTCCCTGGCTCCTGCGCACGAGGTCTGGGGAGCCCAGCTGAGCAGACACTGGGGCCATTGCAAACTTGGACTTCCAGAGCGCCTGGGGCTTGGATGAGAAGGAAATGAGGAGGCCTCCCCTCTGCCTGGACCCCTCCATTATGGAGAACTTGTTACCTCTGGACGCCACCCTTCCCCACCGGGTGACAGCTGGAAGTGTTGGGAAGTTCCTTCCTTGAGCCCAGGGTGATTTCCTGGAAACTTCTCAACTGCATGGCGATCCCAGCTGTGAGCAGAGGTCTACCGCATGGGAGCCCTTGTCCCGTTTTCTCTGCACTGCCCAGAGTCCCCCAGTTTCTCCTGTAATGCTACAGAAAGGGACAGCACATCAGGGGGGAGCAGCTTCCTGCCTCGCCAGAGCTTCATCCTGGGTTTTGAGAAGACAAATGAACAGACATTTCTTCCACCACTGGGCGTGGCGGGGACGGCTTGTGCGTGCCCCTCCCTCGCTCTCCACTGGCATGGAGTAAATGAAGAGAAGCCGCCCCGTGACAGGCAGTGGCACCGAGGCCTGCTGCCTTCTGCCGAGCTTGTAAACTTTACCGCTCGCTTCGATGCACAACCCAATTGCCTGTAAAATGAGGCCACTTTCCGCAAGTCCCTTAATTGGAATCTGTTTCTCCGACTCAGAGGCGAGGGCTGCAACCTGCTTTGCCACAGCTACTGATAGAGTGAGGGGGAGGACCTGTCCCTCGGGAGGGCAGGGGCCTGGAGGGACGCACGCTGTTCCTCCCTCCTGGGATTGGGACAGGATCCTTCCTGGATGTTCTCGGCCATGAGAGGAAGTCATGGACAGAGCAAGTTCTGGGACCTGGGAGGCAGGCTGGCCCCTCTCCCTTGAGACTAAGGCAGAGGCCAGTGAAAGGAAGGGCTGAGATCCGGTAATAACACGGCAGGGGCAGCGGCAACGATCACAGCTGCAGCTGTCATTCATGGGTCACCTCTCGTGAGCCGGGGACCACACAATGTTATCTCACATAATCCCATAACAACTTTTCCCAGCTCTACCCTTCGCTGGTCCTGACACGGGGCTGGGGCTTTGGTTTAGACAAGCATTTACTGAGCGCCCACTTTGGGTACAGGACTAACGGATATACTTGTGTTATAGGACTTTCCCATCCTCGGGTAGAGACGAACGTGTAGGAAAGTCACCAAGTGCCAAGCAATGTTAAGTGCTGCATTAGCCGTACAGGGCATGACAGGAGCCAAGGAAGAAGCAATGTAATCTCCTTCAGCTGGAATAGTTGCCAGGGACATGACACCTGAGCTGGGCTTTGAAGGGTGTGTAGGAGTTTGCCAGCTAGAGAAGGTGGAAGAAAATGCTGGGCAATTAGAACTACTTGAACAAAAGCGTAGAAGCGTCAGAAGAATAAAAAGCACTTCAGCTGGGCCCAGTAGCTCCCATTTGTAATCCCAGCAACTCGGGAGGCTGAGGCAGGAGGATCACAGGAGGCCAGGAGTTTGAGACCAGCCTGGGCAACAAAGTGAGACCCTGTCCCTAAAAAACTAAAAAAAGTTAGCCAGGCATGGCGGCATCTGCCTGTAGTCCTAGCTACTTGGGAGGCTAAGGCAGGAGGATCACTTGAGGCCAGGAGTTCAAGGCTGCAGTGAGCTATAATTGTGCCACTGCATTACAGAGTAAGATCTAGTCTTTAAAACAAACAAACAAACAACACTTCAGTGTGCTTTACCTAGGGTGTAAGAATATATCTGCTGGAAGAAGAACAAGGAAGGGAGGCTAGGCTGAATTTGGGCTGTGACGAGCCTCCAGTGCTATGCCATGAAGCTTAGAGTTTATCCTCTAGACACTGTGGACTCATGGAAGGGCTTTGGCAGGGACAGTGACGTGTCCAGCCCTATATTTTAAAGTATTCCCTCCGGTGGCTGCTGTGGAGAATGGGTAGCTGAAGGGAGATGCACGAGGCAGGACCCGAGCAAGGAGCAGTTACCAGGATCACCTTGGGCTCAATAAAGGGAATGTTTCTCACACTTCCAGGCTGTTGCATGATGGGAAAGGTGGTGCCCAGAGGGGCAAGGTCTCCATCGGCAGCGGGGTACCTGCAGAGGGCAGGCCTCCTGCGTGTCCTTCGCATCTGGCCTCCGCGACAGAGCTGGCAGCCCCAGGGATCAATACTTACTTTCCCAGCACCCCCACACCTGGGCAGGGACACAGAAGAAAAGTCTGATCGAAGGTCACCAGGAAGAGGAAAGAGGCGTCATCCGGCTACTATTCTCCTCCCGTATAAAAGGTGGGGGGTCGAAGGAGACACACACCTTCCCTCCCCCCGGTTTTGTTGGAGTTGGTTGTGTGAGGCCATCCTGTGACTATTGATAGCACAGCAGACAGAATCTCAGAAGCCACCCCAGAGTCTTGACATCATGGGGTGCTGAATTAATGGCCCCCAAACTCTCTACACCCAGAACTCTTGCTACATAAGAAGGTAAATATCACGGTTTGATGCATGTTTGAGTCAGATGTTATATTCCTCGCTGCTGAATTCAGTCCGTCTGGAATGTTGTTTTCATAAAAACAAGACAACAGGAAGCGCGAGTCCAGCTCCAAAAGCCTGGGCCAGTATCGTGGCCCTGACGGAAGTTTTCGTGGAGGGACTGAAGAGAGCGTTACACCCCACACTCTACACTTGGACAAAGCCGCTTAGCCACCGCTGCCGTCTCCTTCGTCTTTCCCAAGCTCCTTCCACCAACTCATCTTTCCCAGCCTCTGCCCATTTCTAGATTTCCTGTTCACTCTTTTTTCTTATGTGGAGCAATTTAGGCTTCTCTCAACTTCTCCACTGAGAAACACAGAGGTTGTCCCTGGGACACACCCACATTAGAAGGGGAGAGTGAGAGGAAATGGATGGGCAGGGAACATTTGAGCAGGGTTTTGAAGAATGAATAGGAGTTCACCAGGTGAAGAAGGGAGGAAGGCATTCTGGAAAGGGGGAACCACACTTGTAAATCTAACAAACTATTTTCTTTCCATCATATGCTTAAAATGCTAAATTGAATCCATCGGCCTCATCTAGGAGGCTCTGAGCAGCTTGCTGGCTCCAGGGTTGCGGGGTTGGACCCAGATGCTGCAGGGAGTGTGGTGGGATGAGTTGTCTCTGAGCCATCTGGCCCCAGCAGCCTGGCAGCACACTTGCCCTCAGGAGGAAGGCAAGGGGGTGACAGATCCCACACATAGAGCCTGAAAGCAGCCCTGGTGCCCAGCAGCAGGCCTGTGGGTGGAGACCTGGCATGGGGGGCGGGGGGCTGTCACATCCCTGCTTGTACCGGCTGGGAACCCATGGGGCAGGTGCCAGGGTGCTGAGCTGGGTGAGTTCCTTTCAGACCTCACGCAGCAGGCTGCGCTGGTCTTACCACTTACTGGCTGTGTGAACCCAGGAGGTTGCTTCTCCTCTCTGTGCCTGTCTCGAAACTGGGGAGATAAGAGTGCTCACCTCATGGGACAGTGGTGAGCACTGAATAAGGTGGTGGTAGCTATAGGGCTCCTGTCCAGACACAAGAAGAAACTGGCCATGAGCTACCAGCGCCAGGCCCAGAGTCTTAGACCTGCGTGTCTTTCCCTCTCGGTCCACGGAGGCTGCAGGAGGGCTGGGAGTGCAGGGCTTCCAGACGATAGTCCTAATGCACCAGGAACAGCTGCCTTGGAGATGCCTAACGTGACTCTCAGGGCCTCATGAAGGACACGACTTGGAGAGGAGGGTGCTGTAGCCTCCATTTTGCAGGTGGCCCCGAAGAAGCTGTGGGAGGCCACTGCCCTGCCCTGCTCTGCAGCAGGAAGCACGGACCCTGCGACCCCGCCAGAGCCCCCCTGGGCAGAGTCAGACGGGTCTGTCCTGCTCTCTGCTCCCCACCCCCACAGGAGGCTTCTTCCCTCTCACTGCGGAGATGTCCTGCAGCCCATGCAAAGGCTGCACACCGGTGGTTTCTATCCGGGTTCCTCCTCCCTGAGGCCAAAACATGGCTTTCTTTTATGCGAGGCAGGCTGCTGGGGGAGGCTGGGTCTCAGCTCCCCTCTGCCAGCCCCTCCCGGGAGCTGGATGGAGACCAATGGCTCCCGGGGAGCTCTTTCTGGGCCCTGCAGTGGAAATCCAGGTGGAGTGTGAAATGTCCCTTCAGGTAGATCAGATAGTGCTGCCACCAGCTGCCATTTCCTGAGCTCCTGCGCACTCAGGTAGTGTGTTAAACGCTCTGTGCGGACTGCATTCCACGTGCACGGGGTCCCTAGCGCTAGATGCAGTTAGCAGTTCCGTTCTGAAGAGTGGTGAAGCCGAGTCTCAGTGGTAATTAATTTGCCTAGCATCGTGCAGACAGTAGCTGCCAGATCTGGGATTAATCCCTGTGATTCTGTGGCTCAAACCCTCATCCTTTTCTGTGTCCCAGTATCGACTGGCAGCAGAAGGTGAAGCAAGAGGTGGTCAGGCTCCCACACTGGGCTGGAAAATGAAAGAAACCCCGTAAGAGTGTTACCGACAGGGTTTGTCTGGGACGGGGCGGCTGCCTCACTGGGCGGATGTGACTGAAAACAGTAAAATTTGTGTATGAGTCCTTCTAAACCGCAAAGCATTAGCAAACACCTGCTCAGGTGTCCTGGGCCCTGAGGACACAGAGACCTGGGAGAACCAGTCCCCACCCTGGAGGGGCTCTGGGTCAGAGTTTAGTACAAGAAAGAGCAGCCCCCAGAGGTTTTAAGGACTAAATGCAGGGGATTGGTGCTTACTAACCATCGGAAGGACTGGAGACCTGGCCTCCAGGCTGGGCCTGCAGGGATGACCCCAGGACACTGCAGAACTGGCCTGCGGGGTGGGGGCGGGGTCACTGCCTCCGAAGCTGCTGATCAAACAGCTGAGTTCTAGAGCACACCGCTGGTGCTGTAGTTCAGGAACCAGGAAGTTGCCACCGTGGCCAGCACCATGGCAACTTCCTGTGGTCATAGTGCTGCAGAAATCTTTGTATTTTTAGGGCCTTGCCTGTCTGGAGAAAGGGGTCACAAGGAGTGGGAAGGTGGCTTCCTCCAAATCTTGCTAGGATGTATGGGACTGACAGCTAGAGTTCTAGCTCCAAGAGTCAGCTGTCGGGCCTCCACGGAGGAAGGGCACTTGCAGAAGGCAGGGAGGAGTTGGAGTCAATTCAGGAACCATGCCAGAGTCGTTCTCTAGCCAAAGTGGGGTGTCAGGAGCCTGGGTCGCACCAGGAAGATGCCTTGTGTTCTGTTCATCCTTTAAACTCAGCCTCGCAGAGTTGGGGGACATGGATCCAAGGGACACCTCCTTCCTGTGAATGCAGGGAACCCCAGAGGGCTTCCTGGGTTTTCTTCGCTAGCTCTCTGACATCACCTGCATGGCTAGGGCACCTGGAGAGAGGCCGGTTAGGCACCCGCATGGGGCCTAAGCGTGGTTGTGGCGATTGATTTTCAGAATCAAATTTTCACTTGCTGAGGGCAAGGTCAGGATTAGCCCTGCTTGGATGCCAGGGAAGTGGATGAAACAAGTTAATTCATTTATTCACTTAACGTTTATTCGGCACTTACCTATGTTCCAAGCACCATTCTAGGACTGGGGAAGCAGTGGGTGAACAGCTCAGATATCGCTCATGGAGCTTACATGCTAGTGAGATAGAAAAGTAGCAAACTAGTCAAGACATTGAGAAAGTGTAAAGTCCTGCAGGCTAAATGAAACAGAGCTATGGAATGGGATGTGTGCTAGGGACGGTGCAGTGAGGGCCTGTCTGGAGAGGTGACTTGGAGCTGAGATCTGAATGACAGGTGAAGCCAGCCATAGAAAGATCTAGGGAAGGAGGGTTCCAGCACGTGCAAAGGTCCAGAGGCAGCCATGAGTGTAGTGTGTCTGAAGGTCAGAAAGAAGCCAGGGTGTCCAGACCAAGTAGAGTGGTAGGGAAGAACATGCCAGTGTTGGCAGGGGTTATATCACAAAAGGCCTCGAGAGCCATGGGGAGGAAGTTGGCCTTTTTTCTAAGAGTGGTGGGAAGCCATTGGAGGCTTTTAAGCAGAATGATCAATTTCTGTTTTTAAAAGATTACTCAGGCTACTGGGTGAATGATGGGTTGAGGTGGGCAAGAGTGGAGGCAGGGAGGCCAGAAGGAGGCTGTCACAGTGAACAGGTGAGAGGTGATGGGGATGTGGACTAGGGTGCTGGCCCAGGAAGTGGGGGTCACATCAGCATCTACCTCGTCTGCCCCAGCCCAAAGGACTCCTGGCTTTCTGAGCCTTGCTGTGGTCTTCAACGGTCTCATCATCGCCAAAGGCCTGAGGTGTGTGGAGTCTGAGGTTGTTCTTGGGCAGCCTTGTGTGATGTGCCAGTGCTCAGACACACCTGGGGTCAAATTCGGGCCCTATGACTTACCATGGGACTTGGATAAGGTTACTTCACTTCTACAGGCCTCAGTATCTCCATCTATAAAATGGGAACAACAATGCCTCCTTGTGATAAAGATGCAATTGGAAACAGCAGCCCAATGGGAGGCATGCAAAGCAGGTCATCAGTAGTTGGTGGCTTCATGTCTGCTTTCCATTTCATGTCCCCTCTCTCACTCTCCTGCCGCCCAGAACTCGGGGAAGACGGGAACCCAAAGAGCATGTCTGAAAATTCCTAGTCATGACAATGTCAGCAGCAGCAGAGAAGGAGCTGAGAGCAGCTTTGACGGCAGCGACGGCCATGAATGATTTATGTCCAGCGTAATGGTTACATAAGCAGCTGTTACATTTTAAAAGCATCATGCAAACAATATGAAACATTTATTTAAGTGGTTCTACACTATGGGGAATTTGATTTAATCAGCCTTTATTTCTGTTCTCATTAGAATGAAGTCTGGCAACTCTAGTAGACAGCCCTACCTCCGTTCAGTAGCTGGAAGCTACTGAAAGCAAATATTTTTACTGTGCTACCGTTAAACGCGTATACAGCACCCGGCTCCCCATCTGGCCTGCGGATGGGAGGGGAGATACAGTGAATTCATGCAAAACTCGAGCACAGAATAAAGCGAGAAGCACCCCTACATCAAGCAGAATTAATAAACTGTCTGAAGAGCACGTGCGAGAGTGGTAAGCTTCACTGATTCATAAGATTTCTCTTGACGCGCTGTGAGCTGCAGGCAGGCAGGCAGAAGATTCTCTTGATCAGTTTTAAATCTTTGCTATTCTAGGCCAAGTGGGATTCTTTGCTTTTCTTTTGAATTCTAAGATCATCACAACTTAGAAATTATGGGAGGTGCTAAGAAGATTCTCAGAAGATAGTATGATTTATTTGAAATTCTACCAGGATTTGCATGTATTATAATCCCCAAATTCAGGATGGGGTTCCCCCGGGGACACAATGGGGAGGGTACACCCCGGGTTTTATTGTATTGGTAATGTTTTATTCCTCAAGCTGGGTGGCGGTGCTTGGATATCTTGCACTAGTCTTTATATCTTTTCGTATGCCTTAAATGGTATATGATACAAATTGAAAACATAAGAAATAAATAGAAATTCACCGGGTATTGGAGTCAAAAAACCGAAATTTCAGTCTTGGCTCTGCTACTATTTTTGTCAACGTTGAACTTGCCTCCTGCCTTTTCAGTTTCTCTGTCTTAAAAGAGCAGGACTAGAGCCATGTTTCTTAACGTGTTTCCCCCAGAACTCTTTCCCAGTGATATCCCTTTAAAATAAAGTGCTTTGTGGCTAACTAAGCCTGGGAAATGCAGCATACTCTCCTGCCCTCTGGGAAAATCAGAATGATAAAGGTCCTGAGAAGTCCTGTTTTGTTAAATATCTATTAACATCATTAGATGCTAATATTCTGTAAACAACTAGTCTTTGGAACCTGTTATTCTGGATGTAAAAAATCTCTTTTGAGTCCAGGTTCTTTAAGTCAACAATTTAGGCCACGTTCCTGCCTATGAATGAGACAATCTCTAACCATCCCTGGAATAAACCAGACACCCCAGCCAATCACTTCCTCTAGGTTAGCCACAGAGCATCTTCCCTTCCTGCTCCAAAGTCCCCTCCTTCCTTCCCCTGGGCGCATGCCCTCCCACTGCGGGGGAACTCTTCCTGAGCCAGTTGCTGAGATTCTTGGATGTCTAGCTTTTCTCTCTCTTTGGCTGCCCACCCTAGAAGTATAAATTGTCCAGGCTGTATCTTGCTCTATATGAGATGATAAAGCTAAGGAACAGAGAGGTTGTGTGACTGAGTCATAGTCACACAGCTGTGGATGGCAGAGCTGAAACCAGAACCAAGTTCCCTTCTCACTGTTCTCAGGTGCTTTGCTTTACACCCACTTTACATTCTGCCCGGTGCATGAATGTCCTTGATGCTGTTTTTCTTCCTGTTTATCTATGACGGTTTTGCATGTCTCTCTTGGGAAGACTAATCTCTTTAAAGGTGAAAGTCACGTCTGTGTCTGTACAGGACCCACCGCTATCCTGAGGACACCACAGTGCTGAAAACACTCTCAGCTGCAGGTCAGTGAATGTCCCAACTGATTCTTGTTCCCCCTGCTCCGAACACTCCTCTCTTGAATGGCGCGGTTGTACCAGTTTATTCATACAAAGCCGTGTTTAAAACTGCCCCTCGAATGTGGGGTGATTCAGAAGTCTAGAATCACATCGGCCCTAATCAAGTGCTCTTAATGAATTACTCGCGTTGGAAAAAACCTGGGTTAGCTGAAATTCTAGAATAACCACACCCACCCAATGTGAGTGCGAAGATACAACCGGGCAGGCGCTGTGGTCTGGATGTTTGTGTCTGCCCAGATTCATATGCTGAAATCTAATCACAGGATGATGATGTTAGGCGGGGAGGCCTCTGGGAGATGAGTAGGACATGAGGGTGGAGCCCTCACGAATCGGGTTACCCAGAGCTGCCTTGCCGCTTCTACCCGGTGAGGGCGCCGCAAGAAGGTGCCGTCTGTGAGTCAGAAAGTGAGCTCCCACCAGACACAGAACCTTCATTATGGAGTTCCCAGCTTCCAGAACTGTAAGAAATAAATCTCTGTTTTTGTATAAGCCACTCAGTTCGTGGTATTTTGTTATAGCAGCCTCAACGGCCAAGGCAGAAGAAAAGTTTGTACCGTGAATTAAAAGAGAGGTTACATAATTTCTGGGGAGAAGCCCTTCACACAACCATGTAGTTAAATTAGTTGTGAAAGAAAAATATAAATAATTGTTTTAAACATGCATTCTGCAAAACAGTGTTATCTTCTGCTAAATCTTTACTACTAGGAAACAAGAATGTGCCATGGCCAAGGTTGCCAAGAGTGTGGGTGACTTTAGCTTGCTCCGTGGGTGTGTATCTGCTCTGGGGACATCCTCGGTGACAACACTCCCTCCCACCCCACGTTCTCCCATCTGGGGAGCTGGTCCTGGGGCAGATTGTGCCAGAACAGTGTGCTTTGAGCTGGTTTTCCAGGAGAGGAACATGCGTCCACCAGAGGGCAGTGTGCCTGGGACCTGATCGAGCAGCCGGCTCCTGCTGGGACCCGGCTACACCTGTCAACTGGGAGACTCCAGCCACATGTGGCTATCGAGCCCCTGAAGGGTGGCTCGTCCCTGAGATATGCTGTGAGGATAAATTTCAAAGACTGAGTACAAGGAGAAGGAGGAGGAGAAGACAGAGGAGGAAAGGAAGAAGAGGTGAAAGAAGAAAAAATATCTCACGAATAATTGTTATATCGATTGTATATTGAATGATACTAGTTTGGATGTATTGGGTTAAACAAAGTTTATATTAAAAGCGATGTTACTTGCTCCCTTTTCTTTTTTACTGTGGCTACTAGGAAATTTAATATTATGTATGTGATCTCATTATGTTTCTGTTGGCCCGAGAAGAGAGACAGCTGGGGAAGGCGGGGCTGGGGGAAGCGGGGGAGGGGGGAGGAGCCAGCAGCGAAGGTCCCGTGCAAAGGGGAAAGCACGTGGCCTTGGGCGAATGACCACCTGGGCTGGAACTGTGGCTCCTTCATTTATTTTGGACGTGCGATTTAAATCATTTTGAGTGTTGCTTTCTCCATCTGGCAACAGGCATAAAACCGCTGCCTCCTCACATTGGTGCGGGGAGGGCTGGATGTAGGACAGCCGTAAATCGTGGTCCGCTCGGGCCTGCGTCCCCGTGCAGTTATTATCAGCACCCCCTTCCGTTGCAGAATCTTCCCAGTTAAAGCAGAAAGCGTAAGGTCTCCCTAGCTAAATGAGATTGTGCATATTAAGCACTTGGCACATTGTAAGCACACGACTGTGTGTATAAAAAGATCCACCATTCAGAGATGGAAGATGGTGACTTTCTCTTCTATAATTTCACATATTTCTGACTCTGAGCCCCACGTCTGCTTGAAGCAGAAAACTCAGCCTAGTCATTTTCAGGTAAATTAGGTTATTTCAGAATTATATTCAAATCCAGAGCTCTGTCTCCTCCCTTCTTCCAAGGATAATGTCTAAACTGGGGGACGGAAGGCTTGTGCAGGTCACAGCCCTGGGCAGGGAGGATGTTTGGCCATCTGCTCCATTTTCCCTTTGTTCCTCCATCTCTCCGCTGCTGATGCCATCAGCGTCCCAGCGTCCCCAGCTCCTCACTCACGTGGAACCCCCAAACCTCGCTGGGGTCTCTGCCTCTCAGCTCCCTGGGACTAGCCATGGCTCTCCTTTTCAGAGGTCCACACCGGAGGCTGACTCTGTCTGCCCCTCTCTGTCCCAGCTCCCTTCTTCTATTCACTTAAACAATGACTTCTACACTTTCCGGTGGGAAGATCCGTTCATCTGGTAGCCACGTAGGCTCCGCGCCTGCTGCGTCCCAGACCTTGTGCTAAGTTCATGGGATACAGAGATAAATAGGAAAGGCTGCTTCCCTCAGGGAAAATACAGTCTTAACCAAGACACTCTCCCAAACGGCAAGTGGAAAACACTCACTTCCAGGACAGAGGTGTGGATAAAGGGCTGCCGTAGGACTAGGTAGGAGGAGCTGGTCACTATGGGAGAGACAGCCAGGGCTGGGGACGGGTGTGGATGAGCTGCTGCAGAGGGACAGACTCGAGGGACACCTGGAGACGGGAGGGGACAGTGAGCCAGTGGGGGACCCAGCAGGAGCAAGGCTTTGTGTGTAGAGTCAGTGGTTCAGTTTGATGGCAGGGAAGGTCGTCAATGAAGGGGAGGGAACATCAGGCTGACAAGCGTTCTCGAAGGCTCTGTTGGAAGGTTGTGGAGTTTGATTTGGTTCCACGGGCACAGTTGTCAAATAGGGCAATGGACGGCATCAGAACAGCATTTCAAGGACCCTTACCAGAAAGTCACATGCAACACAGACTGAGGGGGGCAGGTGGGGGCCAAGGGGCCCTGGTCAGGAGGCCTGGAGGAGGGAGGGGGCTGGAGAAACGGTGGAAGGGGGTTGTTTGGAACCAGGGCCAGAGCAGCAGGACTTTTACTGTCCCTATACCTGAAAAAGCCAGGGAGGGGCGGGTTTCCAGGGCCAGACACCTCCAGAGGGGCAGTGCTTCTGCCAAGGTGACCTCACAGAGAAGGAACCGAGTGAACATCTACCTGGTGTCCCCGTCAGCTGAGAGCAGATCATGACGGACAAATGGACGTTTCCTGAAAAGCATCCGTAGTCTCTGAGGCCAGGTAAGAAGACACTCACTAATTCCCCAGGAGAGAATGATTTCTGGCTGTTTATTCTTTTATTCAATAACTTTTATTGGGTTTCTTTCTTATTACAAATGTAATACATGTTCATTGTAGAGAAACGAGAGACTATAGACAAGTGGCAAGAAGAAATTAAAAATCAGTAGAAATCTCACTCTCGGGACAAGATGGCTGTTTACAAAAATGCAATTATCGTGGACTTTTCTGTTAAAATAGATAGTTTAGATGCCTTTCTATGTTGGTAGACACGAATAGATGTCATTTTGAACAGCTACTTTTATATGCAGTCATCACGATTTGTTTAAACAGCCTCTCTTCGTGGAGATTCTAGCTGTGCTCTGTATTCTGAACAATACTATATCCTTGTAGCTAAATATTTATACCTGTTAGGTTCTGTCCCTAGCAGTGGACTTGCTGGGGCAAAAGGTATGCTCATTTGAAAAGATATTGCAATAGATCCCAGCATTAATTTAAAAACATGAATAATATGTAAGGGTGAAGGTGTGGACTTCTGGGTGAAACCTTAGAAGCCTTAGTGAATCTGGGCAAATTACTCAACCTGGCTGGGCCTCAGTTCTCTTGTCTGTAAAACGAGGATGATAATAAAAGTGTGCGCCTCACAGGGGTGTTAGGATTAAGTGAATTATCAAGTAAAAGGTGGTTGGAATAGAGCATAGAACGTGGTAAGTACTTAAAAGAAAGTTAGCTGCTGTTATTGCCAAAGGTCTCCTTATCCAGGAGACACTGAGTGCCCCAGTGTTCTCCACGGTAAATGCAGAAATGCAGCTTTCTCTCAAAGACCCCCAACTCCCAGTCATGGCACCGAAGCAGGGAAGACCCTGTGACAAGGCTGAGTTACCACGACCCAAGACCCCCAGGACGGCATCACTGGGAATAACGAGTCTCTTCAATGGTCTTTCCTCAATGTCGCTTCTCTAAGCTGACTTTTGTGAGCAGTTGGAAACAGGGATGCTCCATGTTCCTTGTCAGGGCCTGGATTTGCAGTTTCCTGCGTGGCTGACTGAGGGCCGGCCCATGCGGGTTGGAAGGGTGGCCCACTTCTCAGCCCACTTCTGCTAGCGCTGAGCTGCCCAAGCAGCTTTCCTCCCGGGTGGAGGGACTCTCTTTCACATGGGATGGGGCTTGGGGGCCATGTCAGCTCTGGCTTTGGCCTCAGGAGTTCAGACGGCATTTAGGAATCCTTCCCAAGCTGCCAGGAGTGAGGCCAGGTGACAGGGAGAGAGCAGAGTGAGAGTGGGCCAGGGGCAGACCTCGGGGACACCTGGGAGGTGTCCAGAGGGCTTGCTGTCACTGTTAGAGGAGAGTTCGCACTCCTTGCCTGGGCTTCCTAACCAGGCACTTTTGGCTCTTGGAGCATCCTCCTCCTATTCCCTTCTCTCTGCTCTGGTGGCCTCCCACAAGCCATGCCCATCCCTGTCTGCAAGCTTTGCAAGGGCTATTCCCACAGCCTGGCATGCTCTTCCTCAAACTTCCCATGGCTGGCAACTTGGTGTCATCTCTGTCTATCCACTCGAGAACCTACCAAGTGTCAGGCACTTCTAGGCACTTCTATCTAGAGAGATAATCAAGATAGAAAAGGCTCTTCATGGGGCTCACTGGTTTGGACCACATGGTCAGAAGGCTCATTGAGGAGGTGACATTAATTCTGAAATTGCTCAGAAAGGAGCCAGTCATGTTCCCCAGGGAGATTATAGCAGTGGTTCTCAACCTGGGCCATTTGTCTTGAGACATTTTGGTTGTCACAACTAGGGGGCGGGAGTTGGGGGTTGCTTCTCATATCTAGTGGGTAGAGGTGAGGGAGACTGCTAAATGTCACAGCACACAGCACGATCCCCCACATCAAAGAATTACCCCGCCCAGATGTCAGCAGTGCGGTTATTGAGAATCCTGGGCTTACAGGATTCGGGACCCAAGAATGGAATCATACTAAGGAAAATATGAGGGAGAGACAGCCGGCAAACACGCAAACACAAAAGTAACAATGAATGAGCAGGAAAGCCCCTTCCCAACTTCCTTCCATGGAGCCCATCCCCCCACTCAGAAAAACAACAAGACTACATCCACATGGGTTCTCCCAGCTAAGGGTCATGGCGTCTACCCACAGAGAGAGACAGAAATATGACAAGAGATAAAATATTACATTTAAATTTAGCTAAAGTAACATTTATGAATCATGAAAAATATGCAGAAACTAGAGTTCATCATTCAAAATTCATTCAACAAATATTTGCTGAGCACCTACTACGCACCAGGCGTTTAGAGACCTTACCAACAGATGGAAGAAATGCCTCCCCATTTCCACCTCTCCCCTTTCTCACCACACACGGAAGCAAGGAGCAGCAGAGCGGGAAAAGCTGGGGTAGAGTCAAAACGTTAATTGGTGCTCCAAAGAATATTCAGCATATTTCTAGTCGAAGAGCTCTAGTAGAGCTTTTAGAGAGAAGGGACAGTAAATAATGATTTCTTTCTTTCAAATACCCATATACACACACAAGTTTCTGAAACCCGGATCCAACCAATAATCAACATCTAGCGTTAATATAGACTTTTTCCTGAAAAGCTTTCATTAGATTGATTGCATGCCTCACAATAGAGAGTACCTGATATAAAGAAGGCATATTACGTATATGACACATAGACCACAGTTCCCCCTGCCTTGCCTGAGGCAGACATTGCTAATCGATTGCAGAACTCTTGACTGGATTTACAGGACGCCCCAGTGTTCTTCCCAATGCAGGGCCCCCGGCACTCCGTGCTAGTAGATCTTAGTTGCTGGGAGGATGAAACGGATCTGCCTTCCATGCTCTTTTTCACCTTAGATCATTTCTTCCCCATCTTCCACTTGTGCCATAGCTTTTTTAAAACTTCCGCTCAGGAATGGTAGCAGATACAATCAGACAAGATTAAGGGAACACGCAGGATTCATACACGGCTGTGAGTTGTTGATTTCCCCGGGTTCTGAGTCAGTTAATGGGTTTTCGCTCCTTCTCACTGCGAAAGCAGGTCCCAGAGCAAGGCTGGGCTCGTGGAGGGAGGAGCAAAGCCTGTGCTGAGAGGGGGCCCAGCTCTCCCCCCCTCCCCGTGGCAGGCCAGGAAGCCAAGGATGCAGCCAAGACACAGTTCTATATATTTATATATAAAAGTCACGTGTAAAGGGCTGGGCGCGGCAGAAATGGGAGCCCTTGGGCTGAGGGCATGTCAGAGGTGAGGCATGAATTGAGCACTGAAGCCGACACTGAGTGGTGAGGGGTCTGCCCCCGCCCCCACCACCATCCATTCACTGTCAGTTCCTGGTTCCTGCAGGGGACATTTCTGGAAGCCTAAAGCAGTGAGGTAGGGCTGGAAATACTTCCCAGGCCACTCTCCTCACCCCCCATTCCCTGTCCCTTGCAAAGAGTGAACTGTCACCATCTTTGTGCCTTAAATAAATGAATCCTTTTCCCCGGGGCTCAGCGCCTGAGCCCCATTTCCTTCTTCTTTCCTCACCGTTTCCCAGGCACCAACCAGCACAAAACAAAATAAATAAAAACAAAATATCTAGAAGGTTTTACTCCCCCAGGAAATTCTGAGACAGTTCGGATCTCTTCTTGAACTTAGACCCTGAAGACAAAGAGAATGAGGTTGGAGGAACATGACCCCGGCATCGGTAATTCTGGCCCGGGGGTGGGGGCGGGTGCTAAGCTTGGGGAATTAACTGCAGGAAGTGTCGCCAGTTCTCTGTTCACACATGTCACCCTCCCCGCATTTTCACGGTGCCTCATTCATGTGATAATCACAGTGGCAATAATGTGCGGTGCTTTTTGACTTCTGAAAAGCTCTCATGTCGCTTAATTTTTGGATCTTCACAGCACCCTATGACATAGCTACTAGGACTGTCCCCATCTTACAGACGAGGAAACCGAGGCTCAGAGAAGTGAAACACCATACCCAGGAAAGAGGTTTGGATAGATATTTGGGATTTGAGTCCATCTCTTCTGACTTAAGGCCTGGCGTCCTTTCTAGTACAGCACAGCTACAGTGTTATAAGCACTGTGACGTTTTAGTTTTGAGTGGCTATGTTTAGAAGGGTTTCATTATGGCAGGAAATGACCCCAGTGAGTGCCAAGGCCAGGCGTGACTAGTTTGAAAGTGTCATTGCAGCTGTGTCTCCTGACCCCATCTGGAAGGGCCTGAGAGACCCAGGCCAGCCCCACGAGGCGGGTCTGCAGGGAGCAAGGGGCCTGCCCTGGCCTGCTCCCCAGCGCTCAAGCTAACGTCATGTGTGGGCCACATACTCATGATCCACCCACCCACCTTCCTTCCCTCCTTCCTTCCTTCCTTCCTTCCTTCCTTCCTCCCTTCCTTCCTTCCTTCCTTCCTTCCTTCCATCCTTCCTTCCTTCCTTCCTTCCCTCACGCATTCAGCAGATCTTCACGGAGCGCTTACTCTGTGCTAGGTGCTGCGTAGCACTGGGGTTACTGCCTGTGTGTGAAACAGACAACCCCCTCCGCAGTTGCCGTCCCAGCGGTGCACGGTGGGGGATGCGGGACAGGTGATACTGAGTAAGGTACAGACTGTCATATGGTAACAGTGCTGGGTGCCTGGGGCGGCAGGCGTGTGGTGGAAACAAGGGGTGGAGGAAAATTGAAACAGGGCGTTCAGGGAGGGTCTCACTGAGAAGGGGGCATCTGCGCAAAGACGAGAAAGATTGATGTGAGTGGATGGGGGGAAAGCATGCCAGGCAGAGGGAACAGCCGGTGCAGAGGCGCTGAGCCGAGCGACAGCGGAGAGAAAGCAGGAAGTGCAGGAGCCGGAGCCGGCTGCTCGCCCCGCACGGCGCCGCTGGAGGGCGCTGCATTCCGCTTTTCTCTGCCCGGGACGCTGCGGCAGGACCTCCTAAAGGCGTTGAAAGTTCATTTGTAAAGGGGTTTTTTGTTTGTTTTTTCACATTTGTTCAATGATCTCCTTGGGGCAAATGTCCAGAAGTCAAATTTCTGGATCAAAAGGTTGCACGTTTTAGATAGTAGGAGTCACTTCCTGAGAGCGTCTCTCCTGTACCGTTTTCCTCTTTCCTCCTCAGACTGCCGGATTATCTGCCCCCCATCATTTACCTCTGGCTGCTTCAAATTTCAGAGACCTCAATGGCTGCCTCCTGCCCGGAGGATATTGCTAAGTTTGTGGGCCCGGCATTCAAGGCTTCAAGCCTTCCTCCTTCTGCTCACCTAGACTTCTCCCCTCCTTTCTCCTGCTATTCGCCCAAGCAGAGTGCTATTCTCCAACGCACAGCGCCTGCAGGCCCCGAAGAAGCAAACGCTAAGAAAGCTAATCTGGTGGTGAGGCCACAGGTCAACTGAACTGCACTTGTGGGCCGGTCAGCGGTCAGTGGCCAGTGTCCCTGTAACCGCAGTTCCTCCCTCACACCTGACTTCTCGACCATGCGTCCTTTCTTTTCGTCAGGTCCAACATTCATTCGTTCAGCAAGCGTGCGCCGTCACCTGCTACAGCAGGCTCTCTGCTCAGCGCTGGGGACCCCGCGATGCCACAGACTGGGCCCCAGACCTCAAAGTACACTTTTTCTGGAGCCTTCCCAGTTTCTCCCTCTGAATCTGTCCAGTTCTCCTGGTGGGACTCCCCTACCCCAGGAACCTTTCTTGGCCACCCAGAGCCCAGTCAGCTCCCGCCTGTCGCCTCCACGGCCTTGTGTTTGGCACTTGGCGTACATTTATTGATGCCATTGCTAATTATATTTTCATAAATCTGTTTCGTCTCTCCAACTAGACTAAAGCTAGGAGAGGGCAGGGACTACATCTTATATTACATCTCTGCAACTCTCTCTGAGCCTAGAAGATTATCTGGCACCTAGTTGTTGCTCATTACATATTGGTTTGTTGAGGATATGATCATGTCTCACCTCTGCTCAAAACAGAAAACAAAATTTGATAAAATTCAAATTCCTTGGCCTGCCATTCAAGGCCTTTCCTTTAGGACTGCCTCCAGGAAGCCTTCCAGGAATGCTTATCTCAGGGTACTAGAGAGCCAGTGCTCTACACACGTGCACATATATACACACACACACCCACACACTCTCGCACACTCTCCCAGCCTGTCCTCTATCAGAACAGCTGTTTGCATGGTGGATGAGAACTTGGTGTTTGAAGGCACCAACCCCTGGGTTTGAACTGTGGCTCTGCGTGTATTTGCTGTGTGGCAGTCCTCTCATCTCTTTGAGCCTCAGCTTCCTCATCTGTAAAATGGGCATCCTAATCACATTTGCCTTCTGGCAGGGTTAGAGGCGACGCCATGAGGAAAAAGTGAGCAAATGCTACCAGGAAACTCTAGCGCCTCGCCAGGCCCACAGAAAGCCGCAGTAGGTTAGCACCGCCTTCTCCTTGGCCACATGACATGTCTGGGTGCTCCTTGAGGGCAGCACAGAGCTGGCTTTGCTCCCCTCTGAATCGACAGTTCCCACTGGGGTCTGCGACAGAGAAGGTGCTTGATGTGTGTTGGAGGGTGGCCGTCCACATTTGCTTTGAAAGAAAATCTAACAAAGATTCATACGGTCAGCTCTCATCCCAGAATAGCACTGAAGGCCCACTGGTGGGGCGTCGGTAAGAGTGACGAGGCGTAGCTCAGGGGTCACACGTGCCTCTGGGTGGGGCCCTGCTTCACCACCCTCCCGGGCCTCTTTGTGCGCTTGTACTGAGCCACCCTCAAAATCCTTCTGACAGATTTGCTCACATTCACTCAGACACCACTAATTTCTTCCTTTTTATCCTGATCCAAATAATTTATATTTTCCCATTATAATTTAATTTTCTCCCTTCCTCCCAAATCAGAGCGCTTTGCCCACAGAGATATGGGCCATTGTTTGCATTTATAGCATCCTTATTAATCCCGCCCTGACCTCTGGGCTCGGAGCTCAGCCTGGGGAAACAATTTCAGTTCCCTTTCCACAGGGCCTATTAAAAGGCCTTTCTTTTAATTGGTCCAAAATGGAAGATGAGCTAAAAAAGTAAAAAAAAAAAAATCCAGCTTTCCAGGTGCACCTGCACCTCGTCTGCAGTCCCCTGTGTGAGGGGCCCAGGTGGCCCCACTGGGCCGGCTGATGAGGCAGGGTGGCTGGCAGGAGCTCCTGATGGGTGCATGGGGCTTAGAGCAAAAGCATGTACGATTGGAAGCACTGTGGATTCAAATTTGGCCTTTAGCAAAACTGGCCTTTAAAAATGTTGGTAGATACTAACAGTTAATCTTTTGGATACTTACTATCTGCCTTTGAGTGTTTACTAGGCTTCAGGCACTGATCCAAGTACTTTCTGGGTATTAAGCCCTTGAACCCTCACAAAAACCCAGAAGAGAAATACATCATTCTCCTCCATTTTACAGGTGAAGAGATTGAGGCACAAGGAGGCTGTGAAAATGCAACTCAACCAAATTCCCCAGCTCCAAGGGGCAGATGAGCCAGGGCTGGGCTGGCCCGTGTGAATCCTTTGTGGAATTGGCATAAGACATCCTGTCCTCGGTGGAGGCCCCAGGATCAGAGCTGAGTGACAGAGGCACAAGCTGGGTGCCAGCTCCTTGCCCTCTCGGCCTGGAGCCCTTGCACAGGGCACAACCCACCTACATGGCAGTCCTGGTGGCAGAAGTGAGGATGGAACCCAGACTGGCTCCAGAGTCTGTGCACGTAACCACCGCATACCCTGCCTCTGTGAGCTTATTCATACTCCTTGTCCCTCATTACCAGAGCAAAGCCGGGGGACAGAGAAGTCCCTCAACCCTGTTGGTTTGCTTTACAAGAGCAACAGGACAGGTGAGTTCACACACACACTGAGACCCCAGGTCTAAGCCCTGAGGACAACTTTTTGATGTCTCAAGACCCGAAGGCAGGTCTCAGGGGCGTCTCTTTGTGGATGTGTGTAGATTAGGAACCCACTCCCAGCCACAGAGGGCACTGATAATGCAGTCAAGTTTGAGATTTCAATTTCAGGAAATGACGCGGGGGGAAAAGGAACAGCACAGTCTGGAGCCTCAGACAGACCAGCGTTTATGTCCCAGATAAACCTCCCGTTCCCGAGTGGCCTTGGATGCGTCAGTAACCAGGCTGAGTCTGAAGACACTGATCGTTGGATGCCTAGAATAGGGCCCCTGTCCCTCGCCAGCCTCCCCTCCCTGCCCCAGGCCTGCTGCCCGTCACCCGGAGAGGTGAACAGGCTCCTGAGACAACGCAACCCCCCAAACCCAGGCTGTTTGTGTGCCTGGGGCGTGAGCGCTGTTGGTGACACTTTCAGAGCCCAGGTGCTCCGGGAGTGGGGAGTGAAGTGTTTCCGGAGCAGCACAACCGGCACCTTCCTTTTTACTGGAAATACACAGAGGGACCCACTGCAGACCGAGCCTTTGCCCTGCTTCTTTTTCTGTGCCTTCTTTCTTCTTTTCAACTAGATTTTTTTTGACAAGGGCTGCAGCAACAGCTGAGAAAGCGTTTTTCAAGAAGCCAGGGGACATTTATAACACGATTTTTCCTTTACCCCAACAAGAACTACCAAAAAACCAAAACCAAACAAAAAAGCTCCCGAACGATGCCAATTCCGTTCTCTCCTGACCAGAGAAGGATGGGAATGCGTTTGCAATGCCACCTCTTCCTCTCTGGGACACTAGTTGCAGGGCCAGGGGAGCGGCTAGGGACAAGTGCGGTTCTGCAAGCTGTTTCCTACTCTCTGTTTTGGGGTGCGGAATAATTCTGCTCACGCCTCGGAAATCACAAACACTTGGCTCCTATTGAGTTACATGGCAAAGAGCTCATTTGGTCGGCATTTGGTGAGAGCAGATCACAGATCAGGATCTGAGGATTAATGAGCTCACTCTCAAGACACTCATCTGCCTTCAATGGCCCTGCTCTATCTCACTGAGGCCCCCAAGAGCCAAAACCCCGTCTAGAGCAGCTCACTGCCAGCCAATAATTCTAATCTCCCTCCATCATCTAGTAACCATCTTGCATCCAACAATTTCTCTCTCCAATTAAAACCATCCTCCACTGACTATGGGGGTGGGGGTGGGGTCAAGATGACACTAACAACCAAATGACAGCAACAACAGCTAGCATTTGAGTTTTTATATGAGTTACTCTAAGTCCTCTACCCATATTATCTCCCTTAATCTGTCCTAGAAGCTGGAAACTATTAATCTCCCCATTTTACAGATGGGAATATTGAGTCTCATGAAGATTAAGCAACTTGCCTTAAGTCATACAGCAGAGCAACTTGTGATTGAACAAAGCCCATATTTTTTGAGGGCCACCTCCCTAATTAAGATGCCATCGCTGGTGAAGGTCATTCTCACTGCCCTGCAGAGGATGAGGCAGTGTTTTGAGCAACAGTGTAATTTTTACATCCTTAAACCCACTATGACATGTTAGGAGCCTGAGAAGGAATGTAACACATTTTCAGAGTGGGCATTTGTCCTACCAGTGATGTCTTTGAAGTTTGCTCTGCGCTCAGGAAGTGTGTGGTCTAGGTGGGAAGGCAGGGCTAACAAATGTAAAATGATGAGAGAAACAGCACAAGGTGGATCGTAAAATTATAAACATTGTAGAGCAATGCTTTCCCAAATGAATTTTATAGAAATGTAGTTCCCTGGAGTGTTAATATATCTTTTGAAAAATATTCCGTGGTCACATTTCATTTGTGAAGCATTTGATTAAGTACTACTAGTTTTGTTCTTTACTGCAGGACTTCTCAGGACATTTACTTTCTAATCTACATGAAATTTCCATTCCGCATTTCCTTAATTACAAGATGCCATTGATTATAAGATGATTCATTTATCCAATGACTATTTTCCCAGGAAATAAACATTTTTGTGTTGAATATATATACAGTTGACCCTCAGACAACACAGGTTTGAACTGCACACATCCCCTTATACCTTGATTTTCTTCTGCCTCTGCCCCTGAGACAGCAAGACCAATTCCCTCCTCTTCCTCCTCCTCTTCCTCAGCCTGCTCAATGTGAAGACGATGAGAACGTAGACCTTTCTGATGATCCACTTCCGCTTAGTGAATAGTACATATATTCTCTCTTCCTTATGATTTTAAAAGCATTTTTCCTCTAGCTTACTTTATTGTAAGAATATGGTGTATAATACATATAACATGCAAAACGTGTCACTCGACTGTGAATGTTATTGGTAAGGCTTCCAGTCAACAGTAGGCTATGAGTAGTTAAGGTTTGGGGAAGTCAAAGTTTACACATGGTTTCAGCAACACAGGGAGTTGGGGCCCCTAACACTGGCATTACTCAAGGGCCAACTGAATATATATCAAATAAAGATGTATGCTGATTTACAAAGCATTAATATGTGGAAATCAAATACATTTGTTATTAAGCAGGGGTTCCTGAGGCTTTGGACCAGAGGGCCATCTTAGGCAGGACTGGTGCTCTTCAGAAAAGTCCTTGGGAGCCATGTGTTAGAGGACAGAGCTCCCTTAGAGCTGGGGTCCCCAAGGAGGCATGGCAGCTTGGAAGTGGGTCTTGAAATCTGGGCAGGAGAGGCTGAGGGGAAAAGAGAAGGCAGGGAGAGGGGTGAGTGCTAGGGCAGACACAGGGCTGCGTCCTGCCCTGGGACTGTGTCCCACCTGGCGCCCAGTCAGGAAGGGGCCTGCGGGGAAGAGGAGGAGGGTATTCTCAGGGCATGCTCTCCCATGCCAGCTGGCCAAATAGAATCATTGGTTCCACCAGAACTACTCGGGGAGTATCTACACAGCACCAGGCACGGTGCTAGGGGCTGTGGATAATACAGGGAACAAGCAGCCATGGCCCCTGCCTTTGGACCTCACAGCCTATTACAGAGACAACGAAACCAGCAGTTTCAAAGGCCAGGCATGGCTGTGGCAGGAGCAATGCGTGTGCTATGAGAGGCCACAAGAGGGTGCCCCTCTGGGCTGGGAAGTGGTCAGGGAAGGCTTCCTGGAGGAAGGAGCTTTGAAGGGGAGGCCTGGAGGATGGCAAGGAGGTGAACAATATCAGCAAACATGACCCTAGATGCTGTGGTATAGAATGGGCATTGGAGAAACAGTGTAGTGGGAGTGGAGGGGCCCAGTGGGCAGTGAGGCTCAGGGAGGGAAGAAATGGGAGAGGGTTAGGTCATACAGGGCCTTCAAGGCCATGGAAGGACACCTAGATCTTACCTTGCAGGCAGTGGAGACATGGTGGGACATGGGGCAAAAAGACCATGGACTCTGGGGAACAGGCCAATCTGAGTTCAAATCCCTGCTACAGGCTTCCCAGCTGTGTGACCTTGGGCAAGTTACTTCTCAAAGCCCAGCCTCAGTTTTATCATCTATAAAATGGGGATAACGATAACACCCACTGCAGAGCTGCTGTGGGTATTATATAGCACTGTGTATGCAAAGTGTCTGGCACTTAATAACATTATTAAAGGGCTTTGGGCTTGGCCCTGAAGCTGGGCAGGTCGGGTGGAGTCTGGCTCTGTCCAGTGTTACCTGCGGGTGAGACTCTTCACCTCACCTGGCCTCCATTCTCCACCTGTTCGAAGGGGATGGTACCTGTGTAAACTTTCTCACTGGGTCAGGAAAACTAGAGCGTAGGAAAGAGTTTTGTAAAGGATGAACTGCAAGGGAAAACAGGGAATGCAAAAACTAGACGAGAACTCACAAATATAACGGCACTTGCTGTGTTCGAGGAGTGACTTTGTGGGTATATTTTTAACCTTTTTATCTTTCTATAGTTTTTTTAAAATAATTGTTTTGCTTACACTCCTTGATAGAAGGAAGATAAAATCATCAGCCAATGAGGATAGCGCCCTTGCTCTTTATAGACTCCTGCCCTTTCTTGGGTCTGTAAATGTCGCTCCCATCCACATCGCCCGCACCCTGCGTGGTCGAGATGAAGCACCCTCAATCCTCATCCCTCTCATCGCACGACACAATGCGGGGACAGACCCAGCCCTGGGTCCTTAACTGCAGTGCCTGTGGCTTCCTCCATTGGCAACCACACGGCCTCACATCACTGCCCTCCACCGCTGTTAGCTGGTCTGCGGTGCAGACAGGTGGAGGGCGGCTGTCCACCATGCTCAGACCCAAGGCTGCCTCCTGGCCTTGGCCCTTCAAATTGACCTCCACGTCCCCATGCTGCTCTGAGGATTCTGTCAGTTGATTATGTTGTAGGCTGAGCATCTTGTGAGCAAGAGAATGATACGGGCCGTTTGGTCGTGAAAAGCTGATGAATTATTTAAAGTGGTGCTGTGGTCAGGCTGAGTGATCTGATGCCCCTACACCACCTGGGGTTTTTATTTGGGGTCTCCGGCCCTGGAACTCTCTGCTGTCGGTCCCCACGGAGAATCGTGGCACTGACGTGGGCAAAGGGCCTTGCCTCCTTTCTGGCCTTGGATCTCATGCGTGTGGACTCCCTGGGGGGCTCCGGGCTCCAGGCGGGAAGCAGGGCCCTCTCTGCCTCAAGATGCTCCTGGAGACAAGGGAGGCCCAGGCCTCAGACGGAGGAAGGAGCTGACAAGGGAGAGTGAACGAACCTTCTGGGGCTGAACAGGAAGAAGAGAAGAACATCGATGTGGGAGGAGAGAGAAGCAGCTTCTCCGGGTAAGAGGGCCAGCTTGTGGTCCCCACTGAATGAATTCAGGCCATGCTGCCTGGGACAAGCCGCTTACTTATTCATGCCCTGCTCACTTTTTTAATTCAACAGATGCAATTCTTACTACTTTGCCATTTATTGCCCAAATCCCTGCAATAACCCTTTATGGATTATTATGTCAATTTTAGAGATGAGAAAACCAAAGCACGGAGAGGTTAAGTAACTTGGCCGCATTTATAGGACCCGTAATGGCAGGTGGAGATTTGAGGCTGGCTGTGTTGAACTCCAGAGCCTGTGCCCTCAAATGCTTTGCACGCAGGCTCCCCAAATTACTCCTTCCTCACTCGCCTGAAGCCCCAGTTTCTTTAAGCTCAAGAGAGCCCCTTCCACGTATCTGTGATTTCTCAAGAATATACCCCACATCTCCCTTCCACCAACTCGCTGCTCACAGTGCCCCAATTCCCCTCGTGGCCTTATATTTTTAGAAGTCTTCAGTGAAGCTCTAAGTTTGTAATCTTAGGAGAAAAACATAATAACCATAAGCACAGTTATTTATCTGATCAGTTAGCTGGCGTTTCAGAAGCACAAGGAACTGAGGAAGTAGAAGAGGAAGCAGATGAGTTTTGAGGAAGGGGAGGGGTGTCCCTGGCCGGGAGGTCAAGCCAGGGGGAAGCGGGGAAGGGAGAGGCATTATCATCCCTAGTCTCGCTCCATCCGCATGTGGGACCAACCTCGGCATTGCCAATCCCGTGAGGGTTTTGTGAGAATCACCTGAAATCAAGATTGAGCAGGGGCTGGTGCACAGCCATGAGAGGGGTTGCCAGAGCCAGCCTGGGACGGGAGCTCATCTGCGCTGTCACCTGTTCCCAGCTCGGGGTGCAGGTGTTAGCATCACCGGTCCAGGAGACTTGTTACCTAGTCTCCGATAGACAAGAGGTGAGAGATGGCAGGGGCCTGAGTCAATTGTGCACAGCAGGACAGACCCTCAGAGAGCAACGCCACAGACACTAATGTTTTTGCCCAAGGAAGGGCCTGCCCAGTGTGCTCCATTCCAGCCCCCTGGCCTTAGGCACCAGGAAAGCATACGTTGCAGGGGAAGCCGGGAGGCCCTGCAAGAACACCTGCCTCCGGGCTGCTGCTGAAAATCTCTCTTCTCCCCGTGGCTGGAGTTTACTAAAGCAGTACAATTTCACAGTGCACTTTGGCAATATCTACCAAGAATACTAAAAACATTTCTACTTTGTTGGCTCCACTTCTGGAGCCCATTTCAAGGAAACAATCAAAATTACAAAAATAACTGTCTGCATAAAGGTGTTCTGTGCAGCCTTATTTATAACTGGGAGACTGGAAGTAATCTTCTTGTCCAAAAATTGGGAGATGCTTAAGTAAGCCGTAGTCTATCTACTAGCTAACCACTGTGCAGACAGTAAAAATGATGTCATGAAGGCTTTGTATGAATAAGGTAAAATGATTATAATTAATACAAGAATAAATTAGAAAGTAGAAGAGTTCAAAACTTTGTGCAGTCACAGTAGATTGCAAAAATGGCCACAACATTCTGTAGGTCCTCCAACAAGAGGTCGTCTTTCCTTACCCCCTTGAATCTGGGCTGGCTTGTGATCCTTTTGGACCAATGGACTGTGTGTATGTGACATAGTGCAGGTTCCACGCTTGGGCCTCAAGAGGACTTGCAGCTTCCACTTCTCCTACTGCTCCTGGATCTCATCACCATGAGAACAGGCTCGTTCACCCACCTGTCACCCCAGGTGATGGCCAGCCAACCACCAGACATGAATGAGACCAGCTGAGATCAGCCCAGCTTATCCCCGACCAGAGGAACCACGCAACAGAATCATGAGCCGTTGCTGCCACTGAATTTTGGGGTGGCTTGTCATGCAGCAGTGGATAACTGATACACCAGCCTGTGATGATGACTGTGTACAGAAAAACCATTAACAAAGGAAAAAAGAATCCTGGAAGGAATGATTCCAAAATGTGCATCATACATTTATTAAATGGGGGGATTATAGATGATTTTTTATTTGTTTCAGAATTTTAAGACTGTGCTTAAGCTATTTACAGTGGAAAATAAATGCACATTTTAAAAAGTGAAAATTGAGGTTTGATTCTCTTCTTGGGAAAGTTCTAATTCAAACCTCTCTGGCTTGCTGTGTTCAGAGTTAGGAACTCATCATCAATCTCCTGCCCACAACAGATGTAGGAGGAGATCTGAGCCGTGGCCTCCCGGGTAGGACGAAGATGGTGGGCTCTGGAGGGCAGCCCCCAGGCCCACTCTGCCTCTTCCTCCCAGGCTCTGAAGTGGGAATCTTGGGAGCTGTTTCCTGCAGCCACATGGCTCTCTCCTCTCTGAATCCCTAAGGCAGCCAGAGTCCATGCAGTGCAGGCAGACCCACAACAGGGTTACTCTCTTGCTTCACTGTGTTCAAAGAGCTCTGGAACCAGACCAGGTTAGTGGGATGACTCTGGAATTTGGAGTGCAAAGGCTTGAACTCAAACTAGAGCTTGGTCCTTCCTGGCTCCTGCATTCATTTCTTGGGCACCTGGACATACAAAGATGAACTAGCCACAGCCTCCATCCCAGAGGAGTTCTGGCCTTGCGGGTTAGTCTACACACTCAAAAGCCAGTGCTCCCCCCAACAAAGTGAAGATGGCCACTTGATTTGTTGTTCAAACTGGGATGCTTTTGAGAGTGAAAGGGGATGACAGGAGTGAACACGGCCTGTCCCAGGCTATCTGGGACCTGTGGTCATGTTGCCCATAGCCCAGTCTCTCTACATGGGGCCATAGTTGAGAGGACAGCCCAGCAAACAAAAGGAATTTAAACAAGTTAAAGAGAGGATCACATTCATAATTCACAATTATGCTTCTCATATTTTTCCTCTGAATTTTTCCTAATTGTAGCTGCTCCAAAACCCCTCAAATGTCAAACAGAAGAAAATTTTCTAGGACATCTGACCCACGTGGATTTCCCTGCTCTCTTTCTGCTACCCCCTCCCTCCCTGGCTTTTACCTCTCTGCCTCCTGCCTCTCCAACTCTAGCTCTCTCTGCCCATTCTCTGGAAAGACAGAGGGGAGAGGGGAAGAGGAGCTGGGAGTCAAAGGCAAAACACTATCTGGGGCGTGGGAAAGAATCAGGGAGGTCCAGGTAAATAAATCCTATCACTTGTATTCCTGGCACACACATAGTAACATGTAGTGTGTAAAATCCTATCACAGAATAGGCCTGCGTGAAGGAGGGGCACCTAACAAAGCTGACTCTTAATACATATTTATTGAATTATGACTCAAATGCTCTGTGACATTGATCAAATCATCTAACTTTTCTGAGCCTCAAATTCCTCTTCTGAAAAATAAGTAAGTGAAAGAATGGATTACATGCATGAGGAATAAATGATTGAATGGTACTGTGGCAGCTGTGGCCAGATGACCAACCGAGTTTGATGCTCCCCTCCGCCCCATTAGAGTGTGGTGTCCATGCTGAGAAGCAGCTGCCCATTCAGGGACTACATTTCCCAGTCCCCCTTGCAGTTGGGTGGACCATGTGACTAGTCCTCACCAATGGGATGTGAGGATCAGTAATGCATGCCACTTCCAGGCCAATATGTTTTATGTTTAATAATCCACATTCTCCCTCTGCCTCTCCTGCTCCTAGACTACCAGCTCTATAACTCCAGGGTGACCTTAAGACCACAAGATGGTGGAGCCATAAGAAGGAAGGAGCCTGTTTCTCCCAGCAACCACCTAGAGGAGGGCTTCCCAAGCAGGAACGCTCCTACTGGACTTCCCATGCGTGAGAAATGCACTGCTACTGGGTAAAGCTGTTTAAGTCTTGGGTGGTTGTAGCAGTAAATTCATCCTGGATAATTCACCTCCCTCTCAGGGTTGTAATGTAGATTAAATAAGGTTGTTACCAGCTGTTGAACTCCTCTGTTCTTGTCTTTTTGTGATGGAAGAATGAAAGCAAGAGACAGTTTTGAAGCTGCAAGCAGCAAATTTTATTTAAGCGAAAGTTCACTCTTAAAGTGGTTAAGAGCGGGCACACGTCCGAGCGGACTGTGGCCCTGGGGTTTCTTTGGGTTTCTAATCAGCAAGCGGTAGTGCACTCCAAAGGGGTAGGCGTGGGCGCACGTCCCAGTGGACAGTGGCACTGGGGTCTCTGTGTCACATTTTTTTTCTTTCTGGCCTTTCTCTTATGTAACATCGTTTCTTCTTTTCTTTTTTTCCTTTCCTTTATTTTATTTTATTTTATTTTGGCCAATGGGGATGTTGTTTCCTTCTGGTTGTTGGGCAGGGGGAGTTTTTCAACTTTAAATGGTCAGGCCCAGATGTGTTGTGGTGTCCAAAGCCCACGGGGGTGGGGGGAACTATAATGTCCAATGTGCCCTGTGTTGTTTCCGTCATGTTTCTTGTGGTAGTTGGATCTGCCTTTATTTTATTATTGTTACAGTATGTTCTCACACTGAGCATCCTTTTGTTTACGTTGTTTGCTTTGTATTTTTCTGTTCATGTCTTACTTTCCTTACACTAATATTCTTTATTATTATCCTTATCTTGCAGTGTGTTCTCCTACTCCATATCCTGCTTGTTTACACAGCCTGTTTTGTACCTCCTGGCTCGTGTCTCACTCTCTTACCTGCCCCAGCGAGGTGTGTATAGTGGCTTGAATGGTGGCCCCGCAAAAGATATATCCATGTCCAGATCCCTGGAACCTTGACCATGACCTTATTAGGAAAAAGGATCTCTGCAGGTATAATGAAGTTAAGGATCTCGAGATCATCTTGATTACCTGGGTCGGCCCTAATCCAGTGATAAGTATCTTTATAAGAGACAAGAGTAGAAGCCACAGGTAGAAGAGGAGAAGACCACGTGAGGACAGAGAGGCAGGGAGTGGATGATGCAGCCACGAACCAAAGATCTCCTGGGGCCACCAACCCCTGGAAGCAGCAAGGAAGGAAGGGTTCTCCCCCAGAGCCTGGGTGGTGCCGGCATGGATTATGGGCCTGCCCGCACATTGATTTTGGACTTCTGGCCTCCAGAACTGTGAGAGAATAAATTTCTGCTTTCCGTTGTTTTAAATTTGCAGTAATTTGTCAGAGCAGCCCTAGGGAACTAACATAGTGATGTGTGTGCCGGGCCTTGCACAGCGCCCAGCACGAACAAGACACTCAGTAAACGATGATTTTAAAAAAAAAAAATCAGTCCTTTTATGCTTGTACACTTCTCTCCTTAGAGACAGAGTCTCCCTGGAGATGGTTCTCCCCAAGAGAAGGCACAGTTCAAACCAGAGAAGACTCTGGTTAACTCTTGTTAACTCCCAGAGAAGACTCTGGTGAAGCTCATAATAGTCTTCACACTGAGAGTAAATGCAGACTTGAGCTTCGCGGAGCAAGCTCATTATTTATGGATGACAGACGCACATTTTCATTAATGTGCAACAAAAGGGACTAAAAGCCTCTCTCTGCAGTGTGTCTTTTTAAGTGCCTGCAGGAGGTAGCTCCTGGGACCGCCCGCCCTGCAGGCAGCTGAAGAATCTGCTTGGTACAAGGTCCTGGTTTAGAGAGCATCTCTGGCTCAGAGTTCGCAAGGCATGTCAGGAAGGCCATTCCCACCCCAGGCTGAGGTGCAAGACAGAGTGTTAGGAAAGCCCCCTTAGGAGCTGCCTCAGGCAGGCTGTGATGTAGGGGACGGGAGCTAAAGGCTCTGGAGATGTCTGTCCAACAGGTCCACTAGCTACATGTGGCTATTTCAATTTAAATTAATTAAAATTAAAAATTTAGTTCTCCACTCACTATCCACATTTCAAGTGCTCAACAGCAGTATGTACCCAGAGGCTACCCTATTAGCTAAGACTTATAGGCCATTCCCACCGTCACAGAAGGTTCTATTGAATCATGCTGCTCAGACAAGAGGCGGTAGGAGTTTCAGCTCTGTAAGTCACCAGCATTGTGACCTTGGACAAGGAACGCTTTGTCTCTGCCTTAGTGTCCCCATCTATAAAGCGAGGGTAATCATAGTAGCTGCTTCCTAGGGCCAAGATCAAATGCGATGCTATAGTCCGAGTACTTAGCACAGTGCTAAGTACTGGCATATGTTGGTGCTCAGTAATTGACAGTCTCGTGGGTGGAGAATATTCTACAGAAGAGGAATAAGACGAGGCTTTGGTACAGGAATCGGAGGCGTGGGCTCTAGGCTGGGTCCTGATACTCACTAGAGAGGCCGTAGGGACAGGCCTGAGTTCTAATCCCTTTGCCATTAATGCTGTGTGGCTTTGAGCAAATTGCCTCACCTCTCTGAGCGCAGATCACTCACCAACAGAACAGCAGAGTGTGTCTTACCAGAACCTACGCAGCCAGGAAAAGAGAAGAGGCAGAAGCCTTAAAAGGCTCATGTTCTTTGGCTCTGATCCCTGCTTTTAGGAACTGTTGGAAGGAAATAATCAGAGAGGCTAGCAGAGACTGACATTCAAGAGTAGTTGATAAAAGCAAAACCTTGAAAATAGTCTAAATACCTCATAATAGGAAAATAATAAAATATGTCATGGCACATCTACATGATGGGACTATTACAGAGCCGTGAAACATTGTTCTGTGAAATAATATCATATAAATGAGAAAATGTTGCTACTTAAAATGAGAACATATTTAAAATTATACAGCCTATTTCTAGATTTGTTTTTAGAAAGCATTTATATCTATCTTCAGAATATAAGCCACCAATATTTTAACAGTGGTTTCCTCCTCGGGATGTTGGACCTTGATTGATTTTTATTTTCTCCTTTTTACTTCTTCGTACTGAGCAAATTCTCTACAACATATCTCTATTAGCTTGTAAACAGAAAACATAACTCATGCAGAAAGTGATCCTCTAGGCCTGGAAGATCTCTAAGAGCCCTTCGAAGGCTGACATTCTATGACTCAGCAAAGCACATTTACAGAATAACTTGTTTATAGCCTCAAAGTCCTCCCGCCCCTGATGCTGAGAGGCTGGGAGGGGAAGGGTCATTCGCCCTCGGGAGCCTGTGCTGACAGGAGCCACTGAGAGCAGCTGATGAAGATTGGGTCCCCGAATCTTGGCAGAGAAAGAAGAGAGTGAGAAGGGCCTGGGACAGGGACTTTTGGTTTACTCTTGGTCACAATTTGAGACAAATAAAATATTTTGCTTCCAATAAGCATATGCAAGACTGTTCAATCTGCTAGTAATTTACAGAAAGTAATTTAAAACTGGCATGAAAGATTTTTCACCTAGCCTAAAGACCCACTCCTCCCTCCCTTCCTTCCTTCTTTCTTTCCTTTCTTCTTTCTTTTGTTTGACAGAGTCATGCTCTGTTGCCCCAACGAGAGTGCAGTGGCACCCTCTTAGCTCACTGTAGCCTCAAACTCCTGGGCTCAAGCAATCCTCCTGCCTCGGCCTCCTGAGTAGCTGGGACTACAGGTGTGCACCACCATGCCTGGCTAATTTTTCTGTTTTTTGTAGACATGGGGTCTCACTCTTGCTCAGGCTGGTCTCCAACTTCTGGTCTCAAGGGATTCTCCCACCTCAGCCTCCCAGAGTGCCAGGATTACAGGTGTGAGCCACTGTGCCCGGCCAACACATATTTCTCTATTTAATAGTGCCAAATATTTGTGAGGATATGTGGAATCAGCCAGTCTCATATACTGGTTGTGAGTACCAAAATTTATATAAATATTCTGGAGAAAGGTATGCAATACGTATCATCAAAATCTTCAAAATGCAGAAACCCTTTGCCCTAGAATTTTGGCTTGGCTTGGAAGTCTGGCCTTTATTCCAGGGAAATAATCAGAAATGTGCAAATATTTTATCCAAAGAATATATAATGAAACATTGTTTATGGAACCTTAGTTTCCTCATCTGTCACCAGCCTGAGACCACAGATGAGCAACATTAATTTTGATGCACAAACATTTTGGCTCAAGGGCCCTACCTGCATGGCTTTCAGACACTCACAGATGTTTCTGTGGGTTTCCAGGACATCCCCATGTGCTCAAACACTGTTTGCTCTGACCTGCTTGTTGTTTCTCTGCCCAACAGCCACCCCCACAGGGAGATGGACTGATACCTGTGTGTGCCCTGCAGACCTCCAGCTGGCTCTCTGCCCTGGAAGCTGGTCTCTGGGACCATGGCAACAAGCTCCTTGTCCGTCTGCCAGTTGGAGTCAGCCAGGGGAGATCAGGCAATGTGGAAAAGGGTCCTGGGAGAGTGAGGACAGCTGTTCCTTCCCCAGCTCCCTCCCTGAGGTCTCCCCAGGCTGACGCATGCCCTATCAAGGACACTCCCCTGCTGATGCTGGACACGGCTCCCTTCCCTCGTCCCAGAGCCCGGCACTGCAAGCCCCTGGGATATTCCACTATTCCCTGTGGGTCCTGCACCTTGTCTACACCTTCGCCAATGGTCACTAACACCTCCCCAGATTTCCCAACTCGAATGTGTCCTCCGAAGTAGTGTACTGGCAAACCCGCTGTCCAAAAAGGCAAAAGCTCTAAATCAGTGTTTGTGTATTTCATCGCCGTAAATACTCCTACCATGGCCGTGAATTTCCTGCTCCTGGTGCTTTTAACAAATGGCTTGCAAAGGCTGTCACGAGGCAGTGTCAGCCAGTTCCCGCACACCAGGGACCCTGACTCTCATAGGAGTCTCGGGCCACTACCTCTCTGCTGCAGCTGCCTTAAGTGCTGATGAAGGTTCCCTGTCTATGGGGGCCACTGCCTGAGGCCACAGTTAAACAGAGGTGGGGACAACCACTTCCTTACCTGAGTCCTAAAGTGGCATGGCTTCTGTTCTGAGTCCCATAAGCCCCAGCGACAGCTCTCTCTCTCTCTCTCTCTATCTCTCTCTCTCTCTCTCTCTCTCTCTCTCTCCAAGGCACACATCCAGCCCGGGGAAGAGCTAGGAAATTGCCAACCTGTTGTCAATTCCACTTCTATGGCTTACCCACCTCTGTCCCCTAGCGCTGGTCCTCAAACTCTGTCCTTAAAGATACGATCTCCCTTGTACCTGTCAATTCATGAAAAATGACATGTGAGCGTGGTGTGGTTCTGGGGTGGAGAGTGAGACAGGTCTGTAGAGGCCGACTCTGGGTTCCACTAAACACAAACAGGCACGTCAGCCAGCCCCAGGCCTAAATTTCCAACAGCATGGCTTTGATGAAATTGACTATGGGCTAGCCATAGACTGGAAACTGCACAACCCTTTGGAAAAAATGTTTTATGGCATGGGAAAATGATTGCAATGTTCCGTTACGTGAAAAAGCAAGGGCTTTTTTGCAAATACCAAAACGCAATGGCAGCAAACCCCTGAGATTCTGTGTTTATTCCTTTGGGTGCTAGAGATGGCACAGTGAACAAGAGCAGTCCCAGTTCCTGGTCTTGGAGAGCTTACGCTGCGGTGGGGAGACGTGTTACCGGAGGATGCACTTGGATAAATGTTCAATCACGGGGAGAGGAAGTGCTCTGAGGGAGAGGCACGCAGGGCTTTGAGCTTGTCAACTCAGCATGTAGACCTGGTCCAGGAGGCGAGGAGAGAGGCTGAGGGCACGAAGTCCCATGGAAGGGGGATAGCTCACCGGGAGGCAAGGACAGGGCAGCGTGTGCCGTGGAAGGAGCGGGCACTTGCGTCCTTGTGTGTGTCTGGAAGGACACGCGTGCTCTTACCAGCGATTCTCTTTAAGCACTGTGTCTTAGCTTCTCCCTGCACTTCCGTTTTGTCCAACTTTCCCACGGAGCTGGGATGAGTCTGCAGTAGGGGAGAGGCAGGAAGAAACCCGACCTTACGGCGCAGACAGCCAACATTCTGTACTTATTTATGCTCCTTCTTGTTTCAAAGATTTCCAAGCAGCAATTGAAACAACTGTTAGAATCACGCTAACAACATCGCAGGCTAAAATGCCTTGTCATGAAGTAAGAAAAAGAAGGCCAAGGGAAAATATAGTGGCAAGAGTCAGAAGGAGAGAGGAGTGAGGTGTCCCCTCACACAGCTGAGACAGCCTTATCCTGTCCTTTGTCCTGCCGTTTCATTCTAGCATTGACAATTAATTTTCCTGTTCTTATACTTTGTATTGTTATTCCCTCTGCCTTTTATTACTTTCTCCCTTAAAATGCACCATTTTCTTTTCCGTTTTGCATTTTTGCTGTTTGAAAATCCAGCATCCCTTCCCCACAGGGATGGGCCATGTCTGAGTCGACTCCGGCAGTGGTGTATGCACAACCTCCGCACGGCAGGTGCTCGAGTGTCCGGGCTGAGGTGACGCACACCCTTCCCCGCGGCACCCAGCCAGGGACGTGCACTCAGCATGTTGCCAATTTGATTTATGGGGCCTATTATTCCAAGTGTCAGCAGAGAACAGATATCGATTGCAAAGGGCTTAAATGAATAAGTGGCTGCATAATCCAGAAAGGGTTACAGACTGAGGTGCGGGGTTTCGAGAAGCAGCTGCAGCGGACGTCATAAACACTGGTCCTCTTGAAAACTGTTCCCATGGGAGTCAGGGGGCAAGTGAGGGGCAGGGATGGGCTGCAGAGTCGGTGGGCACAGGTTCAAATCCAGGCTCCATCGCATCACATGCTAGGGGCGCGGCCTTGGGAGAGTCACTTTGCCTTTTGCTTTCAGAGAAGGAACAAGGCCTTTCGTGGGGACTGTGAAGAAGGACGTGTCTGTGCATGTGTGTGCGTATGTATACATACATGCATATGTATGTGGCTGCCCCGGCACATAGTAGGTGCTTAATAAACAAAAATACCTTCCTATAGTACTGTCCTTCTATTCCATTGGTGCAGCAGTGTGTGACCTGATAGAAGATAGATAAAGCATTTCTAAATTTCCCCATAACACTCCATATAGTAATCTCGGGCTTTTAAATTCCCACTGGTTTAATACTACCACTGTTATCAACACAGTAGCAGTCCCCCTTTTAAATCACTTACAACGTTCCAGTAACTACGGCTGCATAACAAATTACCCCAAAACGTAGTGGCATGAAACATCCATTTATTCTGCTCATGATTTCGCAAATTGGGAATCAGAGAGAGCACAGAGGGGGCTGCTCATCTCCGCTCCACGACGTGTGGGGCCTCAGCTGGGAGACTCGCAGCCCCGGGGCTGGGATCGTCTGAAGAGAGATGCTGGCTGTTGGCTGAGACCTGGGATGGGGCTGTCAGCTGGAATACGTGGCCTCGGCTGCCTATACCATGGTGGCTGGTTCCCAGGGAAGTGTCCTGAGAGAGCACCCAGTGGAAGCTGTATCCCTGTCCATGACTTAGCCTTGGAAGTAACGCAGTGGCACTACTATTCTCTACTGCTGGCAAGACAGTTACAAAGCCCCACCTGGTAGAAGACATAAATGCCCCTCTTGGTGGAGGAGTATTGATGTCACATTGTGAAAAGAGCATGTAGGACGAGATGTATGTTGGTAAATACAGTCTCCACACCATGTGTCAGGTAGCTTAGGTGATCTCTTATTCCTCAACAAACACTGAGGGTCTAGGTATGATTATCTCCATTTTAGAGACGCACAAACTAAAGTTCAGAGAGGCAAAGTATTAGTAACTTGCCTTGGACAATTTATTTAACCCCTCTGAACCTCAGTTACCTCCTCTACGAAATGGGTGGAAAAATCTGCATCTCAGTAGGTTACTGCAAGCCTACAGTGTTATTACCTTATGGAGTTGCTGGAAAGTTCGCGTCCGAGAAGGCGTTTGGCGCTCTGACTCCGCGTACCAATGCAAAGCGTCAGCGTGCACTATGGTCGCACCGTTATTTCCTCGCCCTCCACCTCCAGCCATCTGGCACACACGACCTCAGCCAGCAAAGGACCGGGGTTTTCATCCACACACCCTTGACAGCAAGGCTTGTCAACGCGCTTTGGTTGTGGCTCACTTAGGTGCAGCAGAAGCTCTTGCAAACCCCCTTCCCTACCCGTTCCCATCTTCCAAGAGGAAAAGCCTCTTAGGAAGAATGCTAATGTTTGTTTATAAATTCCAAATAATGTGTAGCCCACACCAATCATTTAGTGGATGATGAGCAAGTAGTGCTTTGGTCATATGAATACCTGAAGGCGGCAGTCGGTTGCATTGTGTATCTCTCTCCCAAGGGAGCAGGAGGGAGGACTGGCGCTTCTGGATTAGTCCACAGGCCCCAGGAGGACGCTTCTGGCTCTTGAATGGACCAAGGATTATCCTTGGAAAACTACTCTTCGGAGGATTAATTCCATATCTGTGTCCCTCATTGTCAACCCACCTGCAAGATTCTAAGCCTGGTCTGAAGAGACCCCCTTGTGCTGTGATACCCGTTAAACAGACAATGTACTCTCCTGGTGATACGATTCAACTAGGGAAGGGGCGGGAGAAGGCACTGAGCCTGGAGAGGCTCTCAGCCCTCATTTCCTGCCTGCGGAGGTCTCACAGCGGCTGCAGCAGGACCGAGGGAGATGCTGGAGATGCTGGAGCTGCAGCTGGGGTGGCGGGCCTGCACCCACCTCCTTGGGGGCGGGGGCGCTTGAGGTGAACTCCAGAACTTCAGGTGGCAGGTGACTGTATAACAGGCAGACGCTAATGTCTCAGAGCAGCTGCAGGGTCAGTAGGGACAGCCTGGGCTGTGCAGGGCTGGAAGGGCTGAATCGGGCTCCGGCCCACTGAGCAGAGCAACCCGGGACCAGTGACTTCAAGCTACCCAGCCCCAGACTCAGCTCCTTCATCTGATCATTGGACGAAGTCAGGGGTAGACATGTGCTACCCTCCAGCGTCATGCCTGATACTCAGGAGAGTCTCAGTATCCATGTTTGTTTCTGTCACTGATGTTTAATCCTTACAACATCCACTTTACAGAGGAGGAAACAGAGGGACGCCTAGAAGCATTTTGTTGCCTACAAATGCTGATGTTCGTCTGTCCCTATTGACGGGAACAAGTCTCCGCCCGTGCGCCCGCAGCATGCTTTGACGGTCTCTGGGAGCCCCCCGCCAAGCGGGCTGCGTCTGGACCTTGCTGGCTGGAAGCACCTCGGGGCTCTCACCACTCCCAGCTTCAGCTCGGTTGGTCCTTGAAAGGCGGGTTTTCTTCCCTTCCAGGAGCCCCCACCATCTCTAACCCGCGTCACTACCCTGAACAAAGTAAGTTTCTAAAACTCCAATAGCACACGTGAGAAAACCGAGGCCCAAAGAGGCGCCGTGACTGGTCCAGGGCCACGCAGCACACAAATGCTAAAGGCAGGAGAGTTTAGCGGCTCCGGAGTGGATACGCCAGGGCTTGGTGACCAGCCCAACCCCTCCAGCTCGACTCCTCCTCCCTTCCCCACGCCAACAGAAGGAAAATGATTTCCCATTCCTGGCTTCTCCGCCAGCCCAGACAGACCGAGTTTGGAAGAAATATTTCCACATATGCCAGGCTGGTCTTTTGCCGTTTCTCAGTTTTCTGTCTGTCGTTGTTTGAAATCTGTTTCCCATGAGCCCCTGGGAAATGCAGGTGCGGGGGCCTGGGTCACAGCTGCCATCCTCAGGGCTGGGTACCTGCTGTCCCGAGTCTGTGTCTCGAGGCCGTGTGCTCAGACATGACCATGTTTGGGCATAGAGGCTCGCCCCAGATGGGGACCAAAAGCTGCTTCCCTGGAGACGGGCTGGGAGGCCAACTTCCTGCTGGAGTTCTGCGGCCTCTTCTGGGGTGGGGGCTGGGGGCCAGGCAGAAAGAAACGTCTGCTGGCCGAAAATCTGCAGGGCACCAGGGACACTGTGAGTACTGCGCCCAAGAGCACTTGGGAAGCGGTTTCTTCAAAGACTGGGGGCTGGAGGGAGCGCCGTGGGGAGCGCAGCCTGTGATGGGGCCAAGGGGGGGGCGGCTGGTAGGAACTCCCTTCCCCTTCGGGGCTGCCCGTCAGGATGCTGCGCCCGTCGTCTGCTGGTCATCTAGGGGCTCAGTGGCCAGAGCACTCTGGTGGCTCAGTGCCCTGGCCCTCCAGGTCCCAGCTTCCAGAGGGGCCGGAAGGCAGCAGCCTGGAGATCAAGATCAGTCCTGGCCCCTGTCACCAGTGGAGGGGTGGGGCAAAAAACAGATTTGGCAAGAGCAGCCCAGACTTCTGCTCCAAACTTTCGGGGTTTCCTTTGTCAATACTAATAGCTGATGTTTATCAAAAGCTGATGCCGGCCCAGGCACCGGGATAGATGCATTGTACTTGACATATCATTTGACCTTTATCAGAACTCTCTGAGGCAGGTAATATTATTCTTATTTTTCAGTCACATGGTTGCTAAGTGGCAAAGTCAAGATTTGATCCCACGTCTGTTGACCTCAGAACCCTCCCTGCCTTACACTTCACCAAACTCTTAAATGCTGTACTCTATTCTCTGTCCTTCTAAGGAAAAGGATGTCAACCTAACAATCAGGTCACACAGGATGCTCCACCATCTCGCATCCCTTTGCCCTCTCCATCTTTCCTAAATCCATCTCAGAACTCAACTGACCTTTCTAAATGGGAAGATATAGCCAAAAAGTCCAGAGATGTTTAGAAACTCTCAAAACTGGGAAGTTCTTCTCGAAGTCTAACTGAAATCCCTCCTGCTGTAGCAGAAACCCATTTTTTCCTGTCCAGGCCTCAGGGGATATCAACAGTTCCCATCCTTCTTTTTGTCTGAAGGCTCTCACTGAACCCCAACTTCTCACCCAAGTCTTATATCTAAATAGGACCCCATGGTCTTTATCATGACTGTACAAACCCACTCACTTGGTGTAGGAACAGTCTTATGACAGCTTGATAGACAGGTGGGACCGGAACAAGCCGCAGGTTCCAGATTCTCTGTGACAGGCAGGCCTCCTCTCTCCTTCCTCCTGAGTTCCCAGGGCTCCCACCTTCACCAGCCTCAGGAGTGCCCAGGGGTCTGGGGACACAGAAAACCGTGCAGTGGAGGAGGCTGTCCCCTGGGAGGTGGGGGCCGACTAGCCAGGAAGGGGCGGCCGTGCCAAGGGAAGCCCCCACCTTCCCCAGAAGAGAAGCGGGTTTGCTGTGGGCACTCAGCCTAGGTTCTCCAAGACGGGCTTCCTCACTGGTGCCAAAGTATTTGTGTCCCGTAGTCCCTGGGGTGTGGCCAGGTGCCAGTGACCCTTGAGAGTCCTGGGGATGCGGGCTGTTGGGGCCTTTTGCACATCTCCTGATGATCCTGTTGCTTTCCCTGTGAATGCGTGGATGCGCTTGTTACCTGCGCCACATAGAAAAAGGCGTAGGCGCTCCCCTGCCCACAAGGTCTCAGAACAGAAGGAAAAGGATAAAGGAGGCTTCAACAGAACATCTTTCTTTGCCAGGGGGACTTTTTGCTCACTTGTGACTTTGTAATGTTTCCATTAGAAAGGAGGGGAACCTCATCTCTCAGTGTCCAAAAGTGGGGGTGCTGTCACTGGATATCATCCCTGTCAATTAAAAGGGGAGGCAGACCAGCTCCCAGGGAGGCCGTGAGGAGGCCGTGTCCTTGGTGCTGGCCATGGAGGTGGACTCTCCCCTGTAGGATGGGGGGCTGGGGTGGCCGGGCTGAGGGGGAGGGGGTCAAGGATCTCTGACGACATTTGAAACAGTCCGATATTTAGGAGAGAAGCCTGAGCAGAAAGTAAAGCCCTTTGCTGGAAATCCCTTTGGACTAATGCCTGTCTCCCAGGCACTCACTGAGTTATAGAAATAGTGGGTTTATTACAATACTTCAGGGACCTGGCAGGGAGAATAAAGTCCTGGCTGATATCTGGCTAAAATTTCCCCCAAAACAGGGTATTACAGAGAAAGGGTCTTGTGGTCCTGGTAGTTTTGGTAGAAAAAGTCTCTGGTTACCTTAAACAAACAAACAAAAACAGCAACAAAGAAAGTCACCCGAAGGCTCTAGGACAGCTGGCAGAGGCACAGGAGAGCCGCAGGAGGGGCCGCAGCTGGGCAGCTTGGTGGCTGCAGGCCGCATGGATTGAGGGACGGCTGCGCACTCCCGGGAGGGGGTCCAGGGGCCCGGCAGGGGAGGGTGGGAATCTTTGCTTGCATGGGGTGGGTGTGGGGAGGATACCCAGAGGGACTGAGCCAGAAGATGGGGGAAGAGGAAAGCCACCAACGACTTCCCCCATTGTGCTGTGGCCCAGGTGGCTTCACGTCCTGGAGCAAGAAGGCAGTCGCTGAGGCCACCACGATGTCTTCTTTCTTTGCTTGGAACGGGGAGTTCCTGCCTCCCCTACCAACCTATGGCTGCCTACTGGGGCCCTCCTGCGCCGTCTCTGCCCGCTGTCCGGCCAGCCCTGCCGTGGGACTGTTTTTTGGCAGAAATGCTCCCAGTTTCTCTGTAAGTGTCCTGGGAGAAAGTGCAGGGATGATCCACCTGCATTGCTCGTTTATTGTATTTGTTTCAGTGGCCCTTGTAATAAGTGACCATAAACTGATAGCCCCAAACAACAGAAATTTAGCCTCGCAGTTCTGGAAGCCAGAAGTCCAAGATCACCGAGGTGCCTGAAAGGCTGCACTCTCTCCAGAGACCGTAGGGGATGACACATCGTTCCCTGCCCCTCTAGCATCTGGTGGCCACCTGCCTCCCTGCCTGTGACCACATCACTCCAATCTCTGTCTGCCTGGTCGTATCATCTTCTCCTTTTCTTCTGCGTCTTACCTCCCTCTTATCAGGACGCTTGGGTTTAGGTTTAGGGTCTACATGAATAATCCAAGATCATCTCCCCATCTCAAGATACTCAATTTAATCACTTCTGCAAACTTACTGCCATATGAAGTAACATATAAGGAGAGGTGGACCCTAGAATTCCAGGGATTAGAACATGGACATCTCGGGGTCCGTTACTGAGCCTGTCACACAGACTGTGTGATCTACAGCAAGCCAATTTCCTCTCTGAGCCATAGGTCCACCGCAATTGGCTCCCAGAGCTGGTGGAAGGCTTACACCAGGTCAAAAAAGCCCTCTGGAAGTTGCAAAGCTCTGCATATAAGCAGAAGTGACATTGACATTTGAGTACCCCACCCTCTCACCTGTCCTCCCTTCTGTGGATTAGGGTCACCTGAGCTGACCTTGCTTCTGTTTGCCTCTGTGGCCCTAGAAATGACTGCCGCCCCCCGTGGACATGGGGAAGAAGCTGGTGATGGCCCAGAAGCGGGGAGAGACTCGAGCCCTTTGCCTGGGTGTGGCCATGGTGGTGTGTGCTGTCATCACCTACTACATCCTGGGCACGACTATGCTGCCCCTCTTCCAGAAAAGGTACTGAACCTTCCGGGCCTGCACCCCCAGCTCTTCCCTAAGGGTCTGGAGTCTGCAAGGAACCCAGACTTTTATATACCCCTCCCCTAGACCCTCACACCAGGCAGGACGGTTGAGACAATGCTCATTCTTAGGTTCAAGGGTTCAAGCGTAGGGAAGGTGGATGGACTGAGCCCTGCTGGTCTGAGATTCTGGGACTTGGTGGTAACAGCCTCAGGCCACCCTTCTCACAAGAAGTCATAGGGGACCAGAGCCAACGCTCCAGTGTGAGTTTGATCCCAGGAGCAATCAGAGAATTGCAGATGTTTACAGCTCATCTGGCACAGTTCTCTCCCCTCTGAAACCTCCCAGTCAGGGGGGCATCCAGCCTCCTGATGACTGTCTCAAGCGATGGGGAGCTCACTACCTCACTGAACACATCATTTCATGTTTGGGCTTTTCTCATACGTAGGCAGTGTCTACATGGAGCTGGAGCTGGCATCTGCTCCTCTGGAGCTCTGCTGAGGAATCTCAGAGAAGGTTCCCTGCCCTTTCTCCCTGACATGTCAATCACCTGAGCCTTTCAAGAAGAGCTGTGAAATTCCTGATTCATGTTCTGTTTGAACAAACACACTCAGTACTCTCAGCCTGTCCTTAGGATGTCTCAGACCCCTCCTCCAGGCACGTTCCAGCTGCTCACAGCCCCTCCTGCCGGGCAACGGGCCCGCGGGATAAAAGGGCGGTGAGTCACTTGTGCGTTATGAGCCTGTTGGCCTCTCCCGGCCTGCTCTGTCGTCATATTTTACAACAGCAGAGCAATTCCAGGCGGGACTCTTACCCCAGTGAGGCAGCACTCAGAGCCGTCTCCACCATCTCCCCATCTGGCTCGAGTCGGGCCCCTCCCACATCCGCTTCTTTTCGTAGAAAGAGCAGAGATTCTCAAGCCACTCGGACTGAGCTTCAGGTGCTGCGGCCTTGGAAAAGTCATCTGACTTTCCTGAGCTTCTCTTACACCTCTGCGAGATGATGTGTCTAAGAGAGTCTCAAGCCTGGCTGTTCAGCAGAATCACTTCTGGGAGCTTTGTAAAAAATGCCAGCGCCTGGGCCCAACCACCTGAGAAATTCTGATTCGCTTGCTGTGGGGTGTGGCTTGGACATGGGAATCTTTTTAAAAGCTCCCCAGGTTTTTAGATGAGTCGTCAGGGTTGAGAGCTACCTATATAGATGATGTCTAAGACACCCCCGCCCCCACCCACCAGGTCGGATATTCTGGCTCCTCCCTGTGCCCAGAGACTCTGGGTCTTGCGCCTTCAGTGTTGCATGCCTGTGGCAAGATGAGGGCCCAGCCTTGGATCTCTTTAAAAGCACTAAGGGATCGAGGGTTCAAACTGGGTGCTCTGGGTGTCACTCAGTTCTGAGACATGCGTGTGTCGTCTCCCCAGTGTGTGGACCCAGGAATCCACGTGCCACCTGATTGAGACCAACGTCAGGGACCATGAGGAGCTGGAGGGCAAGAAGGTGCCCCAGTACCCGTGCCTGTGGGTCAATGTGTCAGCTGTGGGCAGGTGGGCTGTGCTGTACCACACGGAGGACACACGGGACCAGAACCAGCAGGTAACTGAGCTGGGAGGATGGGTACACATCCCTGTGACCCTGACAGGCATGTGAGCCTGCCCTTAGCTGTCCCCAGGGCTGGGAAAACGTAACCCACTTGTCCAGGGTCTCACAGCTGAAATGAGGTCAGGCCAGCCCTGGCTCCCCCGTGTCAGAGTCGGACAGACGTGGGACTGAATCTGCCACTAACTGGCTATGCAACCTGGGCAGGCCACTCACCCTTCCCAACTGTTCCCACCTTTGTGAAATGGGATTCTAAAGCTGCACCTTGAGGTGCTGTTATAGAGTCAGAGTATGGAGTGTACCAAGCGCCATGTCGGGTGGACAGTGGGCTCTCAAAAGGAAGCAGTCATTAGTGTTACTGCTTCCATAATATGAACTGGATCAAACAAGAGGCCAGGCCAGAGCTGACCCCATGGAGTGGAACCCCTGTGACTCCCCAGGAAACCAGGGACCTGGGGCTGAAATAACCTCCATAGACAAACGTTTAGGTTTTCCCATCCTCACCTCCCAGCATCCCAGCACCCTCCACCTCAAAAAACCAAAATTCACCACCATGTCCCTTCCTAAAGGAAATATGATTTGACTCATTTGCTTCCTTCCTTCCTTCCTTCCTTCCTTCCTTCCTTCCTTCCTTCCTTCTATTCAACAGCAGTTGAGCACTTCCTGTGCCAGGGCTGTAGAACTCAGGAGCAGAGAGCTCATACGTGAACAATACCTAGTTGAGGTCGGGGGATTGGCACCCTAGAGACGAGCAGAGAAAGGAGAGAGCGATGTTTTCCAGCTGGCAGTGAGCTGAGGTATCACAGTGGTATTTGGGTGCAGCTCCTACAATCAGGCAGGCACTGGATGCACAGGAACATGCAAGGGGTGTGCATGCAACGGGGTCACATGGAAGGGGTGCACATGGAATGGGGTAACATGGAAGGAAATGTAGATGGAAGGGGGTGTACCTGGAAGGGGATGTACATGGAAGGGGTGCACATGGAAAGGGGTATATATGGAAGGGGTGTACATGGAAGGGGTGCAAATGGAAGGGGTGCATATGGAAGGGGTGCACATGGAAGGGGTGTACATGGAAAGGGTGCATATGGAAGGGGTGCACATGGAAGGGGTGCGTATGGAAAGGGTGCACATGGAAGGGGTGTGTATGGATGGGTGCATGTGGAAAGTGGTGTATGTGAAAGAGGGTGTACATGGAAGGGGGTGTACATGGAAGGGGTGCATATGGAAGGAGGGGCCTAGAACAAGGCATGGCACAGGGAGGGGCTGGGTAGAGACTACAGATAATGACCCAGGATGGAGCATATATAGCTGGAAAAGGCTACAAAGACAGACTAAAGTCTGTTCCCAGAGGACCTTGACTATCAAACCACGGAACTGAAATGTGAGTGTGTAAACTGAGACATCTCAACTCAGGCTGTGGATTAGAATCACCTGGGGATGTAAGAAACAAAACCAGGGTCCCACACCAGACCCACCGGAGCAGAATCTCTGGGCAGAGATCAGTTTGTGGAGCTGCCAGGTGACTCTAAGGTTTCGAATTACTGCTGTGAGCCCCTGAAGGCAGGAGCAGAGCGGTACCAGGAAGACAGCGGCAGCGGTGGGGTTTCCTGTACTAGACAGAGAGGCTGGGGCCGCAGCAAGCACGTGGGCCTGCAGCAGGGAGGGATGCTGACAGTGAGAGTTTGGAGGCCGATGGGATGAGAAGGGGCAGGGTGCCTGGGGTGGGGTGGAGGCTGTGGGATCTTGACAGTGCTGGGGGGTTAGCGGAGAGAAGAAGGCCCATGCAGTGGGTCAGACCCATTCTGTCATCACTAGTGTGACCCAGCCCCACCAGGTGGAGAGAGAGCCTCAGGGCCCACCTGAATTAGCTCCTACTCATAAGCCCTGCCTCTTCTTTGGCATTCAGCAGCAGTTGCCAAGGTCACGCAACTCAGAACTGGTGGTTGAACCCTGGCTGTCTGGCTCCATAGCCATACCTTAGCTTAAGGGGCTCAGTTACCCAAGGTCACAGTCAGAGGCACTGGGATACTTGGCCCAGGCCCCCTAGCTCTCAGCCCAGGACTCTGGACTGTATGCTACTGAGGACCCGGCAGTGCCCAACAGCTCTGAATGCCATATTCCTTAGCAGTCAGCTTCTCCCCAGCCTCAGCTGCTCCCTGGCTGGCTGGGGACCAATATTTGAATGCAGCACACCATTTCCCAGGCTGTCAGAACCATGCTGCAACCTCCTCTGGGATGCTGGACTGAATGTTGTCAGGACAGACAGCTCTGGGGGTGGGGCCTCGTTCAAATCCAGGGAGTAACCGAGGCCTGGGGAGAAGCTGGCTCAATGCTTGCCGTTTGGGTCTCATTTTTACCCATTTTGATCTTGGACATGATTTCGCTAGGGCAAAATTAAGTGCATGAAGGAATCAAAAGGTTCTCAGAATTAAATGCATACAGAAGTCACGCATTCCTGGGTTCCACCTTCAGGGACTCAGAGTGAGTGGGACTGTGTGTACGGGCAGCCCTCCAGGGAGTCTGCTGCAGGTGATGCGGGGGTGGGGGGCCACACTGGCAGAACATTTCCCAGAGGCTCGTGCCAGCAACGTTCAGGCCTCCCAGCACAGAACAGAGATAAAGCCAGGAACGGCACTCCGTGCCTTCTTTGCAGAACTTCCCAGCTGGGCCTCATCTGAACAGGCCAGAAGGTTCCTAACAACAACGATCAGTATCCGAATGAAATGTGCCTCACGCTCTGCCCGCACAAAGCTCCTTTGTGCGTCCCCTCTTTCCTCTGGAGCCCAGCGTCAAATGCCAGCTGGCCAACACGCTTTGGTTTAGAGAGGGTTACAACTCAAAGGGTTTCAATCTGAATTTTTGCCCTTATTTTTAAATCAGGAGAGTTCACGTTAAAATCTGGTTTTCTGATTTCTCTTGAAATGTCGGAGATCTGGTTACCATGGATCTCCTGGACGGCCTGGTGTCTGGTGTCCAGAGGGAGTGGTGACAGCCAGTCTGGATGCAGCTGGCTCTCTATTTTGCCAGGCCTCACTGCTCCCTGACAGTTTTCCCTGGCACCAAGGCGTCAGTTGGCACCTGTCACTTCATTGCCTTGCTTGCTTCACTTGCTGCTATTACATGCACGAGCCCTGAAGGCAGCTGACCTCTGCCCTGAATCCACTCTGTGTGAGCCCATTTGGCCTGGGTCACCCACTGGTTTCCTTAGACAGTTACGTTTGACGTCCTTCGTTAATAATATCCTTTGAAGACAATTTTGCTGTTAACTCATTTAAATGATGAAGATATCAGGGCTCAGAAAGGGTGAGCAATTTGCCTAAGATCCCACAGCCAATAGAAGCAGAGCCAGGACTGGAGCAAGGGCCCCTGTGTCCAGGTGTGCAGCATGTACACTGAGCAGTTCCAGGGCCACCATCCACACAAACAGCACGAGGAAGAACGCGCCATCCAGCCTGCGCAGTGAGCAGCCTGCCAAGCTCTAGACAGAAGTCCTGGCTCCTATCCAGGGGCTCGGTGACAAAGCTGCATTTTCCTGTGCTCCATCCATCCCAGGCCCTTACCCTTGGGCCCTAAGAGACAGGCATCTTCAACCTTGGGTGCTATTGCTTCTCCCCACAGTGCTCCTACATCCCGCGCAGCCTGGACAACTACCAGATGGCCCGGGCCGACGTAGAGAAGGTCAGAGCTAGATTCCACGAACACCGGGTTTTCTACTGCTTCTCGACAACTCAGGAGAACGAGACCAGTGTGCTGTACCGGCGCCTCTACGGGCCCCAGACCCTCCTCCTCTCCTTCTTCTGGCCCACCTTCCTGCTGACCGGCGGCCTCCTCGTTATCGCCATGGTGAAGATCAACCAGTCCCTCTCCATCCTGGCGGCCCAGAAGTAGACCCACCTGTGTCGTACCATGGCCCAGGCCACAGGGCACGGGGTGGGCCAGCAGGGCTGCTCCCCACTTGCATCCCCATGCCTCCTCCATCTCCCCTCCCACTCCCCCTCCACATCGTCCCGTTTTCTATTGCCTGCTTGACCTTTGGGGAATCGCTTCATTAAGTCATTTCCTGCTCAAGAATGTGCAACGGCTCCCTAGTGCCTTGGAGGACCCAAGGCTGGCCAGTTGTAGCTCTCCATTACCTGTCCCCAATCAACTGACTCACACCTGTTTTCCACTGTGTCACTGTGTACCCCACAGACAATGACAATTGTTGCCTCTGTGCCTATGATCTCCCTGTTGGTCCAAAGGGCTGCCCATCCCACCCGAGAAGCTGTCCTTGGCAGACCTCAGTTCCTTCTTCAAATTCCCTGATAAAAACAACAGCAGCTCCCGTCTACAGAGCACATTTAGACTATTGCTGTTTTTCAGTACACCAAGTGCTACATACAACGTTTTCCAACACGCAAAATAACAGCTTTAAGGAAATGTACCAAAACACATCAAAATATTAACAGTGGGATGGTGGTTAATTTTAATTTTCTCCCATATGCTCCTTTTTATATTTAGTACTTTTTAAAATTTTCAACAATAGGCAGGTTGTATTTTGTTTGGTTTGGTTTTAATCAGGAAACAACTGTAGATGCTATTTTGGAAAACGTTGAAAGGGTGGGTCCAGGGGTGGGATTGGGCGCCAGTCAGCTGTTGGGAACACACGATCACAGGAGCGTTCTCTGGAGGAAAGACAGTCACCTAGATGGGGATTTGTGATTTACACTGACGGGAAATACTTGGGTGCTGCCCCCGCTGGGGAACCTGTCTCAGACTCGGAAAGAGCCAATCTGGGGGCAGCCGTCATTTTTGCCATGGCCATTCCAAGAAGTTTTCCCAGTGATTCTCCAAGTGTGGTCCCGGGACCAGCAGCAACAGGGTCTCACGGAGACTTGTGAGAAATGCACATAGTCAGCCCCCATCCCCGCCCTCCTGAGCCAGAAATGCTGCGTGGCTGGGTGGCACTCAGAGAATGGGAGATCTGCTGGTGTAGGGGGTACGTGCCCCGGCACCAGGCTTTTCAGACTGGACAAGTGACTCTTCTGCAGGGCAAGTCCTGGGCTGGGGGCGAAGGCAGGCTCGTGCCTCTGAAGTTCCTTTCGGTGTTGTGATTCTAAGACGCTGCCCTTGGTTTTGAATCCTGTCTCTACCTATGCCGGATTTCTTCTCTCTGATTCTTAGTTTTTTCATCTATAAAACAGACTCCTCCTTTTGGGTAGTTGGAGTGTTGAATGAAGATTTGGCACATAGTAGGTGGCCAAAATGGAAGCTATTGTTAATCACAGAATTGTGATAAATACTTAGAAATTTCTTGAAGAAGTTATACTATTAATAAGAATGTTATCTAACACATACTGGTTTTTATTTATTATGTGTCTGGCCCTGTGCTAAGTAGTTTGCCTTGTAAAAATTCCGTGAGATGCTACTGAACCTACCTCACAGATGAGGAGAAATGATGTAAAACAGTGGTTAAGTATGTGGGCTTGGGATGTGTAATGTCTGGGTTCAAATACACAACCCTGCCATTCATTAGCTGGGTGACCTTAGGCAGATAACTTAACCTCTCTGTACCTCAGTTTCCTCATTTGAAAAGTGGGAACCAATAATAGTATCTCCCTTATAGGGCGGTTGGTATCAAATGAATTACTATGTAAATTTCCTAGGCCAGTGACCAACACGTGCTAAGTGCCATACATGCCAGCACGAAAACATGAGGCTCTAAGAGGTAAGTGGCCAAGGCTCAGTGAGGAGCTGGGATCAAGCCTGGTGCTGGGTGACTCCAGAGCCTGGTACCTCAACCACAGTGCTCGAGCAGCTGAAGGGCTGAGGGACACAGCCACCCAAAGCCACAGGGGCCAGGCAGGGAGCACATTGCATCCCTGGAGCCCAGGGTGCCCTCCTGCAGGTTGGGGTTCCCAGGGGAGGGCCCCTGGAATCTGCAACAGCATCTGCCACTTCCAGCCAGGGATCCCCGATGTACACCTGTGCCCTCCAGCTTCTTCCCTGGTAGACCTTGGTTCCAACAGGAGGCAGGTCACCTTCCCTCAGTGTTTTTCGCTTCTGGGGTCAGGGAAGTCTCAAGGGTCCTCTGAGCCTTCTAAGAAAGTCTGAACTGTGATATTGTCCTATAGTTTTGCAAGCTGTTACCATTGGGGGAAATAAGGTAGAGGGTACATGGGATCTCTGTATTATTTCTTACAACTACATGTGAATCTATAATTATCTCAAAATTTTAAGTTAAGAAAAAAGGAAAGTCCCAACTAGGAGTCTGACTTAGAGGTCCTACTTTGCACATGGCTTCTATGCATTTGCATTTGGGACCAAAATACATGGAAGCTCAGAATATCCAAACAGCTCCTGCAGGGGGAAAGACCATGTTCCTCTAGAAAAATGAGCATGTGATGATGCCTAGCCGCCACTGCCACGTGCATTATTAATGGTGACCTTCATTTGTTTGAGACGAGTGTCCTCCTCCTGTCAACGGAGACTGGTCTTCTTCTGTCCAATACCACACCTGACTGCTGCTCACAGAACCTCAAGCACAGGCTGAGCATGAAATAACGGGCATCTAGGTGCGATGGAGTTAGACACTGTGAATAGTATTGTTTGGAATAATAGCTGCCTGGGGCAGAGAGCTCTGGTCAGTTCCTAGTAAACCACTCTGCTAATGAGCATCTAGTGCTTTCATCATTCTTGCTTTTCCTCTCGTGGGCCAGGGACCCACAGCTGGAGTGGGGCACCTGCACCACTCTCCCGTGCGCCCTCCCCCAGAACTCAGACCACACGGTGCAGAGCAGCGGCAAGGGGCCCCTGCATGCCAGACTTGGGGTGGAAAGTCCTAACAGTGGGACATCCCAACAGTGCCAGGCCTTAGACAAAGTTTCAGCTCATCCGCTCAAGCCACGATTAGAGGGATGAAAGAAAAGAGGGGACCTTCTATTTTTGAAGATCTCAGAGGGAAAGATTCCACTTCACTTTTGTGGTGTATCTACTCTCCATAAGCGGGAGCGCCTGCCTTCAAGGAGCTTCGCATCTTCTTGTCGTCCTCCCTCCCTGCCTCTCGCCAACCATTATGAAGGGCTTCCTTGTTCGCAGTGAAAAACCCAAGTTATGCAAATTTTAAATTGTGCAATATAAAAATATCAATATAACCCTAACTTTTGTGACTTACTGAAATGATATCAGCTCCCCCTGTAAATCAAAAATTCATCCCAAATTTCTCATTTCAAAACTCCTTGGGTCAGTGGATTGCAAACTGCATTTATTCTATAGCTAATTGGCATGCAGGCCAGTACCTCAGAATATTCGGCGTCCTTTGAATTAGTCTTGTGTTTGGGGGAGTTTACGTTCTATGACGTATTTGGAACCATACTGTTGAACGAAGTGCAACTGTCCTGTACCTCACCACCCACTGCCCTGCCACACGCAGGGGAACGAGAAAAACCAAAGAAAGGTCAGAGAGACACGGAGGAATGCACCACACTCCAGTGTGGCTCTTCTCAAAGAGGAGCCTCGCAGCGTCAAAACTCTTTTCATAATAATGCTAAGACATCATTTGTCTTTTCCATTCTTGTTCTCCCATGAGTGCACAGTGGAATCTTCCAGAGGTTATAGGACGTATGTTATCACAACAGACGAAATGCAGAGGCAGCTATGAGATTCCAGCTGCCTTTACTAAGCCAGACAGTAGAGATTTACAAAACATGTAAAAGAATCCCACTTCTCTCAGTATAATTTTTGGAAAATATAGTTTTTCACAAAAATTGGTGATTTTTGTTAACATGGGATGGATTTATTATCATTTTTAAATAAATTAATTCAAATTAAATATTTTTAAAGTTCTTAGTGTAATTTCTAAAATGGTAACTGTTAATAGAAACAACCCATATACATCAAAGCTCTTTGGATCCTTCGTATTTTTCATAAGGGATCCTGAGACGGAAAAGCTTCATAACTGCCGGTCTCGAGTATCCAGAGATGAGGACTCCGTGTCCCTCCCACACCATGCGGTGGAAATGCGAAGCCCCCCACAGGCTCCATCAGATTCCCACTAGGAGTCGGGAAGAGGGCTCCCAGTTCCTGCTCCCCCAGCTGGATTAGTCGATGGATTATGTTCCTAAGCACAGTGCTTTCCTGGACCTTCATCATGTCGACTCTCATACAGAACTCAGCTTCTTCCTAGGTTTCCACAACTCTCCCTCCCCGCTCATAGAAAGCACACGTGCACCAGCCAACTTCCTGAAAGAGTCTGGGAGATGGGAAGGGAGGTGAGTGGCTGCAAAGCAAACAACTCCACACCGAATGTTTGACCAGCTTTGGGATTCCTCCCTAGGCTCGCTCCAGAGCCGAAGGTAGCTGAGACGGACCCTGACCTCCCATAATCTCCATCATCCCATACCAACCTCTCCTGTCCCCAACACACATAAAATAAAAGCAAGGGCTGGCTAAGCAAATGCAGCTTCAAGACACTCCTGCTATCCCACGCCCAGTGTGGAGTCCTCCTGTGCCAATTCTGGACCCCCTGCTATTCCGCTCCCCTTTGATCTCACACATTCAGATACAAACTCTTATTCATCAGTAAGATGTTACGGATCATCTAGTGCTTCCCCACTTTCTATGTGGTGCTTGAACCCTCTGTGATGTCATAGAAAGACATTTGGTCTTTGGCACAGAGCTCCTGAAAGAAACCTTTGGAATTTCCTGAGTGATGGGGTGATAGGAGCATGTTTTGCTCTAATGAGGTGACTCTTGCTGGGCCTAAAGATAGCTTCAGGATGGGGGCTGCTTGGCAGAAGGATCACGCCTTGAGTAGAAGCTTGGAACTTTCAGCTCCACCCCACAACCTCTGTGGGGAGAGAGGGGCTGGAGGCTGAGTTGAATCACCAATGGCCAGTTATTTAACAATCATGGCTACATAATGCAATCTCCATAAAAATCTCTAAATGATGGGGTTTGGGGAGCGTCTGGCTTGGGGAACACATCGAGGTGCTGGAAGAGAGCATGGAAACTCTGCACCCCCCATACCTTGCCTTGTGTATCTCTTCCATCTGGCTGTCCCTGAGTTGTATGCTTTATAACAAACTAGTTATATTAAGTAAAGTGTTTTCCTGAGTTCTGTGGATCATTCTAGCGAATTATCATACTGGGGTGGATGGGAGTCGTGAGAAGCCCCTGTGGGTCAGGCAGAAGTGTGGGTAGCCAGGGCACCCTATTTGTGATGGGTGTCTGAATCAGGCAGTCTTGTAGGGCTGAGCCCTTAATATGTGTGGTCTGGGCTAACTTTGAATAGTTAGTGTTAAAACTGAATTAAATTGTTGGACACCCAGTTGGTGTCAGAACTGGTTCATTCCAGGAGGGAAAAATTCTCTCATTTGGTGACAGAAGTGTTGTCAGAGAAAACGCCCTCATACCCTCTCTATGACATTTCTCTTTAAGGACAATCTGCAGCGACACCTCTTTTGGTGAATAACGCATTAGAACTAGATGTAGCCACTTCCATTTTGGAATATATTTAGCTAATCACTCCCTATACAAGGATCTGTCATTCCTGATAGTGATAAGAACTAACATTGGTTGAGCACCCGCCTGTATGCCAGGATCTGGGCCAAGCCTTTGCAGACACAGCTCATTTAACATCCTTTGAGGTTATTATTCGTATCTCTATTTCATCAATGGGGCAACTGAGGCGCAGGGAAGGGATTCAACTTGCCGCCGGTCAGAAGTTAGTAAATAGCAGAGCTGAGATTCAAATCTAGACAGTATGGCTTGAGACTACTCTCTAACCACCGGGAATCTTGTTCTTTAGTCCCTACCCCATATCAAAAGTGAGAAGTGCTATTGTGAATTGTGCTGTTATAAACATTTGAGTTCAGGCGTCTTTTTTATAGAATGTCTTTTTTTCCTTTGGGTAAATACCCGGTAGTGGGATTGCTGGATCAAATGGTAGTTCTACTTTTAGTTTAGAGGTATCTCTATGCTACTTTCCATAGCTGTTGTACTAGTTTGCAGTCCCACCAGCAGTGTATGAGTGTTCCCATTAATAAAATGTGGTATATGTATACCATGGAGTACTACTCAGCCATGAAAAATGGTGAACTAATGCTTCTTGTATTATCCTGGGTGGACCTGGAGCCCATTCTTCTAAGTGAAGTATCACAAGAATGGAAAAACAAGCACCACATGTACTCACCATTAAATTGAAACTAATCTATCAACACCTATGTGCATATATGGAAATAACATTCATTGGAAATCAAGCAGGTGGGAGGGGGAGGAGGGGATGAGTAAATTCACACCTAACAGATACAATGCACACTATTTGGGGGATGGGCATGGTATAAAAGCAATTTATGTAACCAAATCGTTTGTATCCCCATAATACTCTGAAATTGAAAACAAAAAAAAACAAAAACAAAAGTGAAAAGTGCTGAGCAGGACAAGCTCAAATCCTGAGATCACGTTAGATGCCTCTGTGTACCTTCCCACAGAGCTCAGCCTCTCAAAACGACGCCCAGGCCACACCTCAATAGACGTGGGGATAACGCCCCAGTGCAAGGATCTGGAGCAGCCCTGCAAAGGTTCTGCTGTGGGCACTGCCAAGATGACAGGGGCCATGAGGTCAGCCGCCAGCTGCCGGAATCCACGACCTCCAGCCCATGGCCCAGCCCACGCCCAGCTGGAACCCGGCTCATTATAGCTGCAGCTACCTCGGACTGTTCACTCTGAAAAAGCAGAACTTCTCTCGCTGATCTCTGCTTTCCTTTCCAAGTGTTCCCAAACCCTTGGTTCAATGGTTAACGGTTAATCCACTCTAGACTTTGTCCAGGAGTCGACAACATCCTCATTTATACACAGCCTTAGAGACTTTCTTAGTACCATTAATAAAAATTGGGCCGTATGACACCTTCTTGGCCTGTAACTAAATTTTCTGTGACTCTGCCAGCCACGTGCTCTCATTCCTTCTGTTGGTTCTTTCTAACCCGTGGAATCAAAATTCCCTGAGCCACAAGCCAGAAGCCCATTGATTTGAAGCAGTTGGAGCCATCTTAGGAGCTCCTGACCCCACGCGAGCCTCTCAGCCACGCTGGGCCATTGCGCCCAGTTCTCAGATATCCCCCATTGAGGCAGACGGGAGCCAATGGAAAGAAAAGCGATGTGTTTGGGGTCTGCCCCCAGCAAGCTCGGCCACTGTTTATTTTCCTCTCTCTCAGAACGTGTCTTAAAGGCCTTTTTCTCATTCTCACCATTTTGGGGGGTAAGTTTCAGATAAGTATGACACTATTCTTAGGGCCTTAAACTATGTTTTGTATTTGTCTTTGGAGAGGGAGCCTGGAGGGAGGGAAGCTCAGAAAAGCAAGAGTTCGAGTCTGGCTTGCCTGTGACCTCAGGCAGTTTATTTTAAATCTCCCCGAGTCTCAGTTTCCTCAACTGGAAGGTGAGCGTCACGTGGTTTGTCTCACAGGGGGCTTGCGACGAGTCTGTGCACTGATGGGCGTGAAGTACTCAGCACAGTCCTGGTGCATAAACGATGCTGCACAAATGTTTCTTCTCTCTTTGAGCAAGTGTGTCTTCTCCCACCAAAAATCCAGATTCTTTTCTGTTTGGGCTCAGCGAATTCCATACTGTCACCTTTTTCTCAACTGGCAACGTCTCGCCTCTCTGTCTTGTGGGGGTGAGTGAGGACTGCCTTTCCTCCCTCTCAATCCGTTTCTAGCATATTCTGTTTGAAAAATTTCTGCCAGGGACAGACAGTCTTTGCTTTGAACTTTCTTGGATCTACCTGTATAAACTTAAGGAACTAAACTATAAACTAAGGAAAAGCCATCCTTTCCCCGGGGCCACAGTTTTGTCTCACTGAACTGTTCCACGCGTCAAAGGACAGTTCCCTTGAGAGTCCACTTCGTAGGAGAACCATCACCATGATAATAATAGGTCTGGCAGAATAATCCTCCCAGTGTGAGGCAGGCAACCCCCTTGGCACGGAAATCAGGCTTAATTGGAAACTAAATTGCTTTTCCATGCCAACTGCAGGACGCCTATATCCACAGCTAATGTATCGAGGTGATGCCTTATCTCAAGGAAGCCCGTGGGAAGAGAGTGGCTGCATCAGCAAAACTGCAAACTTCTACCTGATGAAAAGAACTTTCTTTAAAGTGCAACTTGAACCCTTCAGGTGCCTCATTTGGGTTTCAGTGTTTACTGGCTGCCTTCTCTGTGCCAGGCTCTGTGCCAGGACCTGGAGTTACGGACACCAGCAGGACTGGCACTGCATTGTAGCAGCTCCCGGGCCAGCGGCAGGAAGAGAACGGTGCAAGCAAAAGATCCCAAAGCCACAGCACTTTGCTTAGTTATCCTGGGGTGAGCAGCTCGGAGAGGTAGAGAGTATTATCAATAGACTCATGGGTAAGAATTTGATTTCTGTATTTAACACTGATACTAACAGTTCGCCACCATCAAGGGTGTGCCAGACTCTTCGCCAAACCCTTTGCACACATCCATCTCATCCTCCAGGGAATGCAGGAGACAAATACACTATGATTTTCATTGTCCCCACTTTACCGATAAAGAATCTGAGTCTTAGAAAGTAAGTACCTCGCCTAATGTCACTATTGCCCAATTAATAGGCGGTGGGACTGGGATTTGAACTAAGGTAATTTCATGCAGAGCCTAAGCCTATAAACACTACACCATATTGCTCCTTCACTCCCCAGCTTTTTATCTGGGAAATGCCGAGCTACGGTACAGAAGAACTGCAAAATTCTGAGCACGCGTACCTTTCACCTCGATTCACCAATGGTTGTCAGTGTTTTGTTATATTTGCACTCTCTTTCTGTGTGCATGTGTGTACATGTGTGCGTGGGCGTGCATGTTTGTGTGTGTGTTTCTGAACCATTTGAGAGTTAGGTTCAAGAACATAACACACAAGACTGGTTTGGAAACCATATGGGGACCAGTTTGGCATAAGGTTCAAGACTGGGGACATATAAAGAGAAATGATGAAGTCAGGAGAGAGAGGTCTGCTTTGGTTTTACAAGGGTTGAGTAGAGGCTCTGGGAAGATATTCAAATAGAAAGGTCTAGTGATTTATCTTCCTTTCTTTCCTCCCTCTCTCCCTCCCTCCCTCCGTCCCTTGAGCCCCTACTCTGTGTCAGACCTTGTGCTGGGTGCACATTCTTACCTAACTAAGATGTGGCCCCTGCCCCCCAACAAGCTCACAGTCCTGCCAAAGAGTCACCTGTAGGCCTGGAGCTTAAGAAAAGCACCAAGGCAAGGGAGAGAGATTTGGGTGTCCCCCTAGAGGTGAGGCGGTGAGGCTGACAGTGCAGAGATGAAGTGAAGAGGGGAGGGACCTTGGCTGGGTTTAACCTCTGAGACAGGACTGTGTAGACATGAAGAGCCATCTGCTGGGTAGCCACTCCTCTAGTGGGGTCACGTCACCCTCTGTCCCTGTGCCCCTGGATACCAGCCAGAGGAGGCTCTGTCTCCAGGGTATCTTGTTCAAGGGCTTTCCTTGCTCTGGCCTCAGTTTCCCCACCTGTGCATGGAGGAAGCTGTGGGTAGTGCATTTGGAGGAGTCTCATGCTGGTCACTGTGCCCTGTGGCCTTGACTTCCAGTCACGTGCTGGCCACCTTCAGGCTCTCGGCAGCTCCCTTGGGCAGACTTAAAGTCCAAGACATAATGAACGAGGAGCCCTGTGTCTGCTGTCTTTCCGTGTCATGGCGCCATGTGAGACAGAGGCCAGCAGGCAGTAGCAGACACTCTTTAGTTTTCAGCCTTTAATTCGCAAAGTGTTTTTAACTGCCAGGGCTGGCTGCCTGTGGGCTTGGTGATCTGCTGCCAGCTTCTCCCCTCCAGCCTGAGGTGTCCTCAGGGGGCTCTGACCCAGGCCGCAGGTGACTGCAGCGACAGTCAGGCCCTAGGCCTCCAGTGCCCCCTCCCACTGGTGCCCAGGTGCACTAGACGAGGTGAGGCCTGCGCTGCTCCCTTTCTGTTTTTCATCAGTAGGAAAAAGTTTGCTGTGAGTGGGGGAGGGGCTGGACCAACCAGTGCACAGAGATTTTATAATAACAGTTCTGCGTGTGAAGCTCGTTCTCTGAATGGTGTGTTAGCTCTCCTGTCCTAGAATAAGACCTTTGTCATGTCACTTAGATTCCAGGTGGGGAGAGGGGAGGCAAAGAGAATGGTACAGATTTCTCTGACTCTTTTCTGATGTACATGGGCGATTTTAGTCAACCAGCCAATCTGACACCTAGGAGGTCCTTGGTTTAATTGGGATGTAGTGAGAAGACATTTAAACTCCATCCTTATAAACAGCAATACGTAAAAGCGAAAACACCCCACCATTTGTCGAACCCTTAGTGTACACAAGCACTGAACTAAACACTTCAATGGCATTACTCTATCAAACCTGAGATGTGGGCATTATTGTGCCCATTTTACAGATGAGAAAGCAAGGCTCAAAGGAGTGACCTCCTTGGATTTCCCAAGGTCATACAACTTGTAAATGGTGGTATTGGACTTCATGTCTGATGAGCTCCAAAAACTGTATTCCCAGAAGGTCCTGAATTCTCAAAGGCTGGAGGGAACAGGCAGGGAACCAGCTGCGTCTGTAGCCCCCAGAGGCCATGCCTGGTGGCTGGCTGCTCACTTCCCACCCTCACAGAGGAGTGTCCCCGCTGAACGGAGCAGAGAGCACACTGGAAACCATCACCAGTCCTTTCCCGATGGCAGAGTCCCCTCTTTCCACGGTGAGAACAAATCAAAGGTTAGCCACCAGTTGCAGTGACTGAGGAGGGACAGGTGTTAGGACGGTGGCCCAGGGAGCGAGACGACTGGCTTAAACCCTCATGTCCTGGAGAAAGGGACAGCAGAGACCTTGCCAAAGGGTAAGTGTGGATGGACAGATGGACCTGGGAAGGCAGGATACAGAACCAGGGACTGCAAAGAACATGCAGGTCCAAGCCTGGAGGGAAGGGAAAGAAGATCCAGAGACCCAGATTCAAGGGCCAGTTTTGCCGCTGGCTTGCTGGTGGCTTTGCTTGGGCTTCTCATCTGCTGACTTGACCTCTCAGCTCCCACCAAGAGCCTCCTGTGTGCCGGCCTCTGTGCCAGGAGCTGGGAAAGTAGCCATGGCCGGGACAAAGTCCCTGCCCTCTCTCAGAGCTGGACTTTTAGTGAACGAGCTGGATCATAGGCAAGTGAACAATAGGGAGATGTCAATCAAAGGGCACAGAGTTTCGGTTATGAGAATGAACAGATTCTAGAAATCTAATGCACAGCACGGGGACCATAGCTAGTAAGACTGTGTGGTATACTTGAAATTTGCTAAGAGAGTAGATCTCAAGTGTTCTTGCCATACACACAAAGGTAGCTATGAGGAGAGATGGACATGCTCATTAGCATGACTATAATAATCAGTTCACTGTGTACGTGTATATCAAAGCATTGCTCTGTACATCTTGAATGTAGACAATTTCAATAAAAATTAAAAAAAAACCCAAACCAGGTAATCAATGTGTACTGCGCTGCAGGAGCAGCACGTGCTATGCAGGAAACAGGAGACGTGGGGGAGTGAGGAGGAAGGGATGTGAGCGGAGGGAGGGAGAGCGCCAGGGGAGGTTGGGTGGACAGAGTCCAGCACCCAGACTGCGGGAACAGTGACTGCGAGGACCCTGAGGTTGAGGAGCTGGGTGTCCAGCAAGAGCAACGTGGCCTGGTGTCAGGGGTAGGTCACCTGGGCACGATGGAAGAGAGGGAGACAAGAGGAGGGGACAGAAATGCACAGGACAGATCCTGCAAAGCCCACAGGCCACCAAGTGGTGTCTGCATTTGACTCTAAATGTGTCAAGAAGCCACTGGAAACAGTTTTCAGCAAGGGGATTACATGATCCGTTTTGTATTTTAAAAATATGTGAATGATCCATCTATGGATGAATGGATAAACACACTGTGGTCTATGCACACAACGGCACGTTGTTCACCGTAAACAGGAAGGGAATTCTGACACACGCTGCAACACGGATGCACCTGGAGGACACTATGATAAGTGAAATAAGCCAGACACAGAAGGACAAATACTGTTCATGACTGCATTTGTATGAGGTGCCCAGAATAGTCCACTTCACGGAGACATAAAATAGGGGGGACATGGGGAGGTGGTGTTTAATGGGTGCAGAGTTTCAGTTTTGCAAGATGAAACGATGGCGGAAATGGATTCTGGAAATGGACGGTGGTGATGATTGTACAACACGTGAATATACTTAATGCCACTGAACTTCACATTCAAAAATGATTGAAATAGTAAATTTGATGGCATATATATTTATTACAATAAAAAATATGGAAAAGGGTGCTATGTAAAGAATTATCTATGGGGCTAGACTAGTCCACTTTGGCTGCCACAACAGAATACCGCAGATTGGGTGGTTAAAAAACGGAAATTTATTGTCTCGCAGTTCTGGATGCTGGAGGTCAGTCCAAGATCAAGGCCTGGGGAGGGCTCTCTTCCAGGCTTGTAGCTGGCCACCTCCTCACCATGTCCTCACGTGGCCTTTCCTCTGCGTGTGCTCCTGGTGTCTCTCCCTCTTCTCGTAAGGACTCCAGTCCTGTTGGATCAAGGGCCCCACCCTTGTGACCTCGTTTAACCTTCATTACCTTCTTCAAGGCCTTATCTCCAAATACAGTTACATTGGGGGTCAGAGCTTCAACATAGGAATTTGGGGGGCACCATTCTGTCCATAACAGAGGGGGATGGTGCTGAGGAATTTGATTGGGAGTGTTCTTTGGTACTGCACGTGGTCTTTTTAAGTCATAGCGTTGGCTTTGTGATGTTGGTAAATTATTCAACCTCTCCAGGCTTCCGGTTTGGAACAAAAGTAGGTAACTCACAGAGATAGGTCTGGATTGGATGTAGGAATCCTTGTAAAGCCCCTAGCAAATAAGTGGCCCTCCATGGATGGTGGCAATTGTCATTCCTCTTATGTTTCCTGTTGAGTTCATAATGACAGCCGCTGTCTCTGGACTCGTGAGGCGTGGGCAGAGTTAATCAGCACGAGGATGTGAACCGTTCTGCAATCCACTATGCTTTGTGGCTTAGAGACACCCCGGGCTGCAAGTGACAGCCAGTTCCAAGCTGATGTTTGCAGATACCGAGCAACAAGCCTGGGCTTGGCCCAGCCTGCCAAGCACAGATGGTTTGAAAACTGTCACCCATGCTGGCCCAGGGTTAATCAAAAGATTACAGAAAGAAAATTGGGGTAGGATAACACCAGCCTCTCGGATGCAAGCCCCCCAAATCATACCTCCCTACCTGACTTCTGCATAATTCTCTCTTCAGCTTTAGCCAGAAATGAGAGTTGGCCAGGCTAGAAATACGACTGCAAATGCTTGCTGGGTGGTGTTTCCTTTCTCCCCTGCCTCCACACAGTCTTGGCTGTCTGGCCAGATCCCCAACACTTTTTGTTGTCTGACTGTAAGAGGTGACCTGTGGAGGATGGTTTGGGTTGTGGATTGGGGAGCTCAGGTCCCAGAGGGCGTTTTCCTGAACTGGGCTTCTTTAGTCAAAATGGAAGCCCTGAAACCTCGATTTCTGAAACAAGAGTGCATGTTGCCTCTTGGCCTAACTGGAAAGGAATTAGTTTTGTCTGTGTTGCCGTATTACCCTGGACCTGATTTTTAGTAATGGAGGGCATGGGATGGGGGTGTGCTGGGGAGGGTGGTAAAAGCCAGGACTTGGAGATAGACAGCCCAGGCTTCCAATTCTGGCTCTGCTGCGTGCTGGCTGTGTGACCCCAAGACAGACCTTTCCCTTCTCTGAAGCTCAGTCTTCATGTCTGCAAGTGGGTTAATCAGAGCTCTCCACTTTCTCGGGTTCTCATGCACATCAAATAGAAAGGTGGGTACAGAGTGCTTAGGCAATGTTGGGCACACAGCAGGTGCCATCAGTAGATCGCATCAGATTTAAGGCAATTTTGTTATTCACTCTTAAAATTCCAAAGCTAAAAGGCACCTTTGAAATCAGCAGGTCCTTCATTTTAGAGATGAAGGCACTGAGGCCCAGAGAAGGGAAGCCATTTGCTCAGTGCAATGGATGGAATGTGTGTGTGTCCCCTCCAAATGCATATGTTGAACCCCTAACCCCCAATGTGATAATATTTGAAGGTGGGGCCCTTGCGAGGCCATTAGGTCATGGAGGCAGAGCCCTGTTGAATGGAATTAATGCCCTTATAAGAAGAGGCCAGAGAGCTAGCTCATTTTCTTTCTTCCATGTGAAGATACAGCAAGGAGATGCTGTCTACAAACCAGAAAGAGGGCCCTCGCCAGAACTCAACCAGGCTGACAACCTAATCTCAGACTTCCGGCCTCCAGAATGGTGAGAAATAGTTTTGGTGTATAAGCCACCTGGTCTACAGTATGTTGCTATAGCAGCCTGAATGGAATAAGACAGCCATTAAATGTAAGGATTTGCGCTAAAACCCAGGTCTGACTCCAAAGCTGTTACTCTTTGTACCTCGAAGAACACCGAATGGAATCTTCGTGGCTTGAGCCAGAGAGGACCGAGGTTGGGGCTTTGTGTTCATGGTCCTTCCACCCTCATCTGGACAGAGGAGGAAGGCTTTCTTGTGCCCCTAGACTGCAGGTGTGTGAACAGTACAGAGAGGGTCACTGGTGGTGGTAGATGACTTGCTTTGAGTCTTTTTCAGGAGTCCTGGCTGCTTCATCCTCCAGCTGGCCCAGGGAGCCCATGTGATTCCCTCATCCTTGCCTCCTCTCGCTGGAAGCTCTTCTCCTCTGCTCTCTGCCCTTCTGACTGAGGTGCAGATGGGCACTGGGGAGGAGCCCCGACCTGACCTGAGCACCTGGCCAGCCGCAGTGGGTGGGCAGTGTGTGCCTGTCTCTGAGGGATAGTGCCCAGGCAGAGCACAGAGGATAGCGTGGGAATGGGGACGGGGCCCCCGGTCTTGCTTGCACTGACCCCCATCTCATCTAGATCACTCGGGCCGGTCACTGCTGTCAAATTCGAGCACAGAAATTCAGAACAGGGAGATGGGGAGTGGGAGGCTCCCGACCTAGCCTGACAAAGACCAGACCTCAAGAAGGGACTCCAGCCACAGGGCCCGATGTTGCTAGGCAGGGAAACATTGACTCATCACTTATTCAACACGCATCGGCTGCAGGTGCTTGAGGCACTGGGGCGGTTCCCACACGGCAAGGCTTTTGCAGGGCTCCCGTCCTCTCGGGAGTGGATGGCCAATGAGCATACAAACAGCTAAATAAAAAAGATGATTTCAGTGGCTGACAAATGTTTTAATTACAGAACTTGTCATCATCTAGGTAGGAGCAGGGAAGAGGACCTGACCCACAGAGACCGGCTTCTCTCAGCTCGGCCTCGCTTCTCCTGGCTGCGAGTCCAAGACAGGTCATGTGAGAAGAGAAGGGCAGGGAGCTTGGCTTTACTGGGCAGCTGCCATGTGCCAGGCGCTGTCCTGCCATGTGCACCATCTCGTTCACTCTCCAGTAGCCCCATGAGCTGGGCATTATTGGCCCCATTTAGGGGAGGACATGGACTCAAGGTGGAGAATGGCCTAAGACTGTCCCACTAGGGAATGGCAGGATTTGAACCCAGGTCTGTCTGGCACCAGAGCCGTGCTTTCTTTCTCTGCCCCTCGCTTCCTTCCACAGCTACTTCAGGTCACCACCTCCACCCTTGGCAAGCAGCAGCTTTCAGGGACTTGGGACTGGGGTCTGGTGAGAGGGGCAACCCAGGGAAGATTCTGTAATCCCAAGCAGACTGGGGACGAGGGTCCCTGTGGCATGGCAAGGGACCTCCGGGCCTCAGAAGGCTGCTCGAGACCTGACTCGATGGGCTCCACCCAGCGCCATGATACCCTCCCGCCTGCCAGAGGGGCCCATTTCCAGCCACTGTTAATTTGGAACAAACTAGCTGCTCCCTCGTGGTCCTGAAGTTAATAGGATGTCTGTGCAGCAGTGCCAGGATAAGCAGCCCTGAACAAATCAGTCCTGCGCGGTATCAGGGTTATCCAGGAGAGAGGCTGCGAGGCCCCAGAGAGGGGCAGCTTGGCTGGTGGTGGGAGGTCCCACCTTCTCTGCCTCTGCTGTGGGACTATGCAGACGCCAGAGAGCACCCGGACAGCCGAAATGAACCAGGGAGTGCTGGGCCCGCCACGGAGGGGCAGGGAGAGTGGGCTGGGATGAAGGCTACTGGGCACAGGAAGCTGAGGCCAGCACCTTCCCCACCCTGGCAGGCTCTAGCTCTGCTCTGGAGAGGCAGGCATGGACCCAGAAGCCCCCAGTGATGGAGATTTCCACCCATGACCGGGCACGGGCGTGCAGAGGTTCCAGGGATGCAGGGAGTGAGCTGTAGTAACACGACCCGCGCTGGTGCTTGCTGGTCCTGCACTGCCAGCACAGTGACTTGGCCAGGACATGGGTGGTGGGGACTCTCTCTTCCCCCAGCAAGGGGCAGCTGAGCTTCTCATGGAAGAGGTGGTGTCCTTCTTTTGGTAGAGGGCATTGTAACATTTCACAGGTGCAAAGGTCCCCGGTGTGAAGGCCATTGCTTTCCCAGGTGATTCTAGTAAACAGCCGCAATGCTTCATTCCAGACTGCGGTGGTGTCCAATACCTGGTGTTTCCCTGGACAAGGTTACTTCCCACACTTGCCCTGCAAGAAGGGGTGCTGGGGGAGGGGTCCCTCCTGGGCACAGAGCCCACTCAGTGTCTGGCATTTTCCCTGGCCCTGCACATCTGAGAAGTGACAATGACACTGAGGGGGCATGGGTGTGGCTGTCTTCTTGACCTTGGCCTATGGAGCATTTCCTTTCCCCATAAAGCTGATTCCTTAACCGGGCCATGCCACCTTATGGATTTGTCACAACCCTTTGCACGACAGGTGGCTGCTCTGAAGAGATCCAGCTGGGACGAACCCACCAACACAATTAGTGGAAGGCTGGGGGACTCTCTGCTGGTGGCAGGATGGGGAGCATGCAGGCAGGACATCTCCTCCAGGCCTGGGAGCGCAGGTGACAGCGCCTAGTCTTGGCCCCAGAAGGACTTCTAATCCCACCTGCTGGGCCACTAGTTTCCTTCCCTGCTAGAATGGTGACTGCAGTCCCTACCTCCAGCCTCAGGACTGGGGTGAGGCAAGGCAGGTGCCAAGGGCACAAAATTGAAGCAAGAGCAGAGTCGGCATTTGCCCTGCTAGCTGCCAGCCTTTGCTTATATTATCCTCATTAAATTAAAAAACAATCTTGTGCAGTTGATATTGTTGTTATTTCCAGTTAAAAGCGGGGACTTTGCCTTGAGGAGGTTGTGGGACTCACTCAACCTCACATAGCTGGTAGACAGCAGAATTAGGACTCAGGCCAGGCCTGCCTGAAGGCAGAGCCCGTCCCCAGGCCCAAGGTCAGTCTCCTGGGGATTCTGAGCAGCAGTGGGAGGAGGCAGGAGGAACAGCATGTCTCCCAGGGGTCTGCAGCTCAGGTCCTGCCCCACATGCATGGAGAGGGGGGAGTTGGGGCTCCAGGACATTGTTCCTGAGATAGATCTTATCTTATCCACACCCCCCACACACACCCCATGGGTGGCCTGGAGGATGCTAGAAGCTCTCCTGGATTGATCCCTCCCTCCTGCTCCCTTTGGCTTTGTCATGTGGGCCTCGGGGAACGTTTGTTCCCAGTGTGCAGAAGGAGACGGGTTCTGTAGCCAGAGAGCACCTGCACAACTTCTGGCTCCCTCCCACGGCCCCCAGGAACTGTGAGGGGGCTGGGAGCTGGCTGTGCAGAAAGAGGAAGAGGTGGGCTTCCCAGACCCTGCTTTAACTAGGCGTCCGGGCCAGGAGCTGGGCTTCTCCTAAGTTACACAGCAGGCAACGGCCTGCTCTGGAAGTCGGGCTTTTAACCACTAACAAGGAATCGGGTGAGGGAGATGGCTCCAGGCAGGGAAGAGAATGGTCTGAGTCCTCCAGGAACTGAGCGACAGGGCCATACGCTTTCCTAAAGCAACCTCGAGTGGCCACTCTCAGGGTCTGTGCCTGGTGTTGAAGAAACAAGCAGTGAGTGAGAGGAAGTCCCCAGCTAATGACAGCAGTCACATCCACAAACGTGCTGAGCACCGACTATGCAGGGAGCGTTATCGTCACAGTCTCCTTTAATTCCCTTAGGAGGGTATTACCATTCCATTTTATAGATTAGGAAACTGAGGCCAGAGAGGTGAGGGACCCAGCCTGAGGCTTCCCCCCAGTCCAGTGATGTCTCAGTCTGGCAACCAATTGTGCTTATTACTGCATTTGTGGTTTGCACATTTTTTTTTAAATGAACAAACAAATCCTTAACTTTGGGAGAAATCCAGTATGTAAAACAAATCAAAATAGAGTGGTGGAGTTAGAAGCCTGCCCACCCACCTTCCTCTCTTGGGAACACTTTAAACACCCTTCCCTAGACACTAAGCAAGCTCACACAGAGTTTGAATGCTTTATGTGGCGAGAGGCTCACCCTCTGGACGTGGACTTGGCTGCTGCAGCTGAACGGAGTTCAGGGAGCATTTGCCCCAGGCAGCTGCTGCCTGGTGCCTTCTGGAAAGCTCCTTCCCCAGGTATCATCTCAGGCCAATGGCTGGTGTCTGTGCCATGCGGTGCTGTTTCACTTAACACCGATAGCGAAGCACCTGCTCCATGCTGGGCGCTGCACTCGGAGCTCTGGCTGCCCCGGTGAGCAAAGATGCACCTGGTCTCGCCATCATAGAGCTGAATCTTAGTGGGGAAGACAGGCTTTAGCAAACACCTTCCTAAAGGAACACGGATCACAAATTCAGATTGGAGGTGGGAAGGAAAAGGTCAAGGTCGAAGAGATGTGTGAACAGGGGGCCTGAGCAGCTCGTCTCTGCAACAGGGCACTGAGGAGAAACCGGGACCACCTGGCACCTTAGACCAATGCGGAGGGGACTGCTGGCACGGGGGAAAGTGGCCATGGGTCAGGGACGGCAGGACAGGGAGGCGGTCTTGGGCCCTGCTTGGTCCTCAGGTATTCCCAACGCTGGTAAGAACCATTAAGTTACCCCCAGAAACAGCAGGAGTACCTGGTCCCTAGGTGTTTTGTATTCTTCAGTTCTGAAAGGAACAAAGAAAAGTCCCTCTCCTGAGGGATTACTGCAAATCTAGAACTCAGTGCAATGAATAATGAATAAGTGAAATCACAATTAAAACCAGAAATCATTAAGCAATCATAATGTGTCCATGTAGGGTTAGATCTAAGTCCACCTGGGGGAGGTCTATACGTTAGAAAGCATTTCTCCGGACTCTCTGAAGACCTGCCTCAGCTACCCTGCTCCTGGCCTGGCCCTGCTCCCATGCTCCTCATTATTTAACAAATATTTAGCAAACACCCAGGCTGGGCAGAACACCAGTTACCCAGCACGTGCCTGGCGCAGAGCCAGGGCTGTGTAAACACTTGATCCTCTCTGCGGGGCTGAGCAAAGGCACAGACACAGTTCATACCCGGTCCTGCCCTGGTGCCTGCTGCGGGCTGGTTCCCTGAGCTCCGGCTGCAGAAAACCTGGACCTGAAGCAGGTCAGAGGAAGGCCGGTGGCCCCCTGGTCCCCAGGGCTATCCTCCAAGGCCCTTCTGAGTCATAAATGTCTTAGTCTCTGGGATTGTGAGCAGAGAGAGGGGCTGTGCTGACCCGCCAGAGCTGGTCTTTCTACAGAGGCAACACTCCACTGCCCCTCCCTCTGCCAGCGCCAACCTTCTCCCGCCTGCCCAGCCCTGCCTCTCCGCCCCACCCCAGCTTAGATGCCCCTTCTTGAAGGAGCCCCTTCGTCTGCCCCAGACATGTCTTCTTTGCACTTTTTGGCCCCCATCTCAGTGCTCAGTGTGATGTCCAAGGGGTATCTGTGTGTTAGGTCTGTGCTCCCACCAGACTGCATGTTTCTGGATGGAGGGCTTGTGTCACCCATGTGTCCAGTGTCTTGTGATGAGCGTGGCACAGAGTAGATGCTCAGTGAGTAAATGTTGAGAAAATGAGTGTAGGCAAAAGTGCAGAAAATAACTTCATGCTCATTTATTCAAAGAGCCGACTATCCTCTCTTTGTCTATCTCTGTCTCACACACACACACACACACACACACACACACACACACACACACACAGAGCCCTGTGCACACTCTCTCCCTTACTGACTCACTTTCTCACACTCACCCCTCGTGCTGCCTTAATGGCCTACAAAATGTCCTTCTGTGATCTCGCTCTCCCTTTGCTGCTGCCTGGGGTGTACAGACCCCCCTGCAGGAGGCGAAATTAAAAAGCTTCTGACCTTAGCCCTGCAGACCCACGCCCCCTCAGACCAGACCCCTCCTCACATCTGGTCACTGCCAAGCACTCAATAAAGGGATTCCATGTCCCGACTCCCCCGGATCCCTGCAACAGTACCAGAAGGTAGACAGGCAGGGGGCAACGGGCTCATTTTACAGATGAAGAAACTGAGGCCCATAGAGGCGCGGCTTGCCCAGGTAGCAAAGCCAAAGTCGAGACCTAAGTTTCCTGAGTTGGGGCCAGAGCTCTTTCTGCTGCACTTCCAGGAAGCAGAGACAGGGGCAGGGTGCTGTCCCTCTGCCGTCACTCCCCGAGACCCTGGTATCTGTGCTTCGGAAGAAAGCCCTCCGTTTGTCTCCGAGGGTTGGATGGGGGGACTCTGTGAAACCTCCTCCCCCTCTGCTTTCTCCTTGCGCAGTAAGGAAAGCCACGGAGAGCTGCTGTGGCCACACGTCCTCCCCGCCTGTCCACGGCACTTCCGGCCCCCACTCGTTCTGCCAGGCGGCCCGACCCCACAAGGGGCGCTCACTCCACTGGGTGCCTTGGAGGGGCGGTGACCTATTTCAGAGGAGTAGCAGGGAAATAATGGGAAGGTCAAAAAAGCCCGAGGAAGGAGGTAAAATCTCACCGCTCCCTGCACCCCCACGTCACACAGTTTACGCCAGGCCAGCCCCTCTGGGGAGCCGGGCACCTGAGCCACGTCGCGCGGCTGGCACGCACAGCCCTTCTCTCCTCTCGCTGCCATTTTTCAAATTCCCGACCAAGGGTCTGTGGGCCTCCCTCCCTGAATATTCTGCCTGCTGCTTGCAATGCCTCCCCCCACCCCCAAAGACTCTCTCCTCCTGAAACAGGCCATGAATATTTAAAGACATTTTTTCAGCAAGAGGAACCACATCATGCTGCTGCTCTCCCTTTACAATTGTCTCCAGAAAGTTTGCCAGGGTGTCCCCGAGCGCCGCACCCTCCCTGGTACGGAGCACAGAATGGGGTTCAGGATAGGGACAGGCCCTGAGGATGGGCCCCCGTTCTGCGGGGGAACGGGCTATGGGCCCATCTGGGGCTGAATGGTGTACAGGAAGCCCCGATTCTGGTCCATAACCCCCTTCTGGGCCGCCGCAGAGCTGGTCGTGCACGCTGCCTGCCACCCTGGCTCTCGGGAGGCAGAAAAGCCAGACAGCGACGTAGGCATGAGATGTGGAGGGACAGGCATCCGAGAAAGCAGAACCACAAACAAGGTCCCAGAAGCACAGGACCCTGGAAGCCCACGAGAGAAAGCTCTTGGCACACGAGAGGCAGAGCTGATCCGGATTCTGAATTCACCAGTGCGCAGCGGAGTCTCGTCCCGTCGCCCCCTCCTGCCGGCCCCCTCAAGCGTCTCCGCTCTGCAGAATTACTCACAGCCCACTGCATCAAATCTCTCTTTTATCCACAAAACACAACACTCCATGGATAACTTCTTGAAACTCCAGTCACGCTAAGCTGCTTCCAGTGCTCTGGGAAGGGTTCTGTCCCTCTGCCTGCCTATAACCAATCAGCCACACACCACCAACTCCATTTCCAAAGTTGCAGGCTATTACAGCCAGCTGAGCTCCCTGGCCGCGTGCCCACCTGCTCAGAGCCAGGACCCAGGTTGTCAGCAGCCTCGGATCCCAGCCACCGATTTCCCCAGCCTCCCCAGACCTGGGCGCACCAGAATGTCCACACTTGCCACACCGAGACAAGGTGACCAGCCAGGCCACATCGAGACAGAAAACAAAGGTGAAGGCCAGTTTCCCTACCTTTGCTGAGGGTCCCGGTGATGAGCTTAAAGATGGTCTGGGCAAATTTCACGAACCCCAGCTTGCATCTTTTGGAGCAGCCGCTCATGGTGGCGGAGGGGAGGCAGGCTCTGCTGTCAGCACCCAGGAGGGATGGCCCCCACCTCGCGTGCCCCTGGAACTTGGAGCCTGCCTGGGTGAACCCTGAGAGATGGATGCACCCCTGGTGCTGGGCTCCGAGAAGAGCACAGCTGCCTCTGCAGCGAGTCTGGCTTCTGCATCCAGAGAGCCTGCAGGGCAAACCCTCCCTCCCTCCCTCTCTCCACCCCTGCTGCTGTCCACTCAGGTCCTCACCACGGGAAGACCCGGGGATGCCAGGGCCGGGACAGCACTGCCGGGGCACAAGGCGCTCTGAGGGACTGAGCAGGAGAGTGAAGCAGAGCAGAGCAGGGAGGGAGGAGCTGGAGCCCTCCCAGGCTTTGCCGACTGTCTTTCTCACATGGCAGCAGTAATGTAGCAATTAATACTCGAGTCAGAAGGGAGGGGACTGCTCTGCATAAAACACTCAGCCCCACAGCCTCCCGCGCTCTCTCTCCCTCTCTTTCCTTCCTGGTTAATCTAATAGATCAATTCTCAGTGCCTTGATCAGGATCTGGGAGACCTCCCCACAGAGCAGGAAGCTGCAGCTTAGCACTCAATGGAAAGTTTGCAGGCGTCCTCGGAGTGGCCTGGTTTGCATCACGGGCTGAGTGGGGAGCCCCCGGGGAGCAGCCTGCGCACGCCCGACAGACAGATGGAGCACGCCCAGCCTGTCCAGTGACCTCAGCACCAGCATCAGGCGCTGTCTGACTCCCTGACCCTGAACGCTGATGTCTCTGACCGCCTCCCCGCTCCATGTGGCTGCGACTCAGTCAGACTGCTTGATTCCGGCTTCTACCCCTGCAGAGCAGGCACCCGTCTGTGTTCTCTCACTGGGAGAGGAGAGAAGTGCAATTAGGACTTTGCTTGATTAAGATAGTATTCCTTGGAAATGCCATGAAGTAATGACCGAGTTTCAAACACTCTGACTACAGTGCAATACTCTCAACGGTGGAGCTGCAAGGCGTTGCGTGGATGTGAGGTCCAACTTTTGCTCCGTGCACAACTCGGCTGCCGTTCAGTACCATAGACTGTGAGGTTGGAAGGAACCTTGGGGACATCTCATCCCACCCTCTACACTGGGCATGAACCTCCCCGAAAACAGCCCCTCTTCACTTTCTTTGGTGATTCACAAGGTTCTCCTGGGGCCCCGACCCTGGTCACCAACTGTCAGTGCACCGTGGCCACCTGGGAACAGCGGATCTGAAATTCACTCTCATCTGAGCAGTGCCAACCCCTGGGAAAGAGTTTCTCTTCCTCTCCATCAGCTGTCTTCCGGTGATCTGCTTCTCTGGGATGTTCTAGAGGAATATGTTGCGTAAGGGCTGGAGAATGGAGACGGCAGGTTGACAAAATGCCACGTAAGACAGAACTCATGCACTGGGTCTGGCTTCTTCCTGGTCTTCCAGGAGTAACGTGAAAGTGAATCTTCAAGAAACAAACCTCAGCAATTTCAGCTCCAAGAAGAGACCTGGGAGACAATTTGTAAGCTTAGAGCTATCTCCGAGCCCCAAAGCACTCAAGCCTTGCCAGCGTGGTAGGAGTCACAACGTATATAACATAAAGTAGCTCTAGCAGGAAATATCCCATTGCGCTTGATGTCTTAGGGCTTTAAATTGCCACAAATTGCCACTAATTGTCTTAAGGCATTGAAAGTCCCAGTTAAAGGGCATGTGGTATCTGGGAATGTCAATGTCACTTAGACTTTTGTTCATTTATTCACCTAAGCAGTATTCATTGAGCTTCCATTGTATATTGAGAAAAGCTGAGCGTCTGGGGTGCAGGAAGCACTGAGCACCCAGGATGTGGAGCGTGCTGAGCCAGACAAACTAGACAACAAGGTCAAAGCCCTCAGGGACTTACAGTGGAGGGGATTCACCATCAGACATGAGGCCTCGTCGAGAATCTGTTTATTCAATTAACTTCTCTCACTTTGCAGAATCTCGGTGGGATTGAGACACGGGGCAGGTAGGTGTTAGGAAGCAGGAGCCAGGAACTAGGTCATGGAGCCCTACCTGGCCAGCAAGGAGCAGGCAGAGAGCAAACTGCCTGGCACCAGGGAGGAGGAGAAAGGCGGGAGAGAGAAAGTTTGGAAAGGAGAGTGTGGTACCCGTCTGACCATTTTACCAAGGAGAATATTGCCCTCCGAACAGGAGAACTCATTTCGCGGACGTAGGATTTTCAGCTAGGCTGTTGCTTCTCTCTTCCATCGTACTGGAGAGAATACTGAACACTGAGAGGCCAAAGGAAACAATGACTGTGACACTAGTGACGTTAGCTGACCTGGAGCTCAGTCTTCAGCCAGCAATCTTGCTGGGGGAATGGCTGCCGCACGACTGTTGGCAGCGTCTATGTGGGAGTGATAAGCGACCTCCAGGGCGGATCTGCGTTTGGGCTCCAGCTCAGGAATCTGGAATCCCAACATTTGAACATACAGTGGAGAAGAAACAACAGCACCTGCTCTTTGAAGGATCTGGCACATGCTACGAACAAGTGTCCTCTAACTCCTCTAAGAAGAAGCGTGTTGGGTAAGAGCACAGATCTTTGCAACAGGTATTTACTCTCTCACTTGCTCATACTATACCCATATATTGAAGGTATACCATTATCATGGACTCTGCTCCGGGTGCTGAGGGTACAGTGGGAGATAAGACAGACAAAGTCCCTGGGCTTAATGAGTTTATATTCATATGCTGGACAACAATGTGTCTGCATACAAGACAGTGCCTTGAAGAATAAGAAAACTGATTCAGTGGGTAGAGAGCGGCAGGAGCTCCAATTTCAGATAGGGCCATCTGAGACATCTGAACAGAGGCTCCAAACCAGCCACACAGCTCTGTGGGGGGAGAACAATGACAGTTGAGGGAACAGCAAGTGCAAAGAGCAAAAACAGTCCTGAACTCAACTCTAGGGTCTGCCACATAGCAGCTGTCGAGCAAGCAGTTTAGCCTCATTAAGCCTCAGTTTTTTCTTCTGTAAAATGGGAATCAGAATTCTTACCTCATAGGGTTTGGGGGAGGTTTAAATGAAATGATTGTGCTTAACATAGTGTCTGGCACAGTAAGTGGAGAGGTTATTACATCAATGGCAAAGGTTATTGCTGCTGCTGCTGCTGCCATTCCTGCCCTGCCCCCAAAACAACCCTATAACATCTATGCAACTGGACAAGAGACATTCTCTATTGATCTTGGCTCGCGAACACCTGCTAAGTGCCCAGTCCCACGGGGGATGCTGTGGTGGGCTCCAAAGGAGGCGTGAGATGGGATCTTTGCTCTCACATGAAACCATCGTAAAATCACTATTCATATCAAGTGAGGGGCAAGAGAATTCTAGAAGAGGAAGAAAAGATTGAGAATTTTGAGGCTGTAGTGAGTGGAAAAGAATTCACAGCGGTGGAAAAGGAGAGTGAGAATCCACAGAGGACTCAGGTAAAACTTTATAGTTATTGGAAATTATGGAGCCTGGCTTTAATCTGTATCTCTCCTAGCAGTAACTCGAACACTGAGCATTTTGAATTCTCCTCTGGTCTCTGCAAGGCATCATGTGTTTGAACTCTCAGTCTTAGATAAATGAGTCAGGCTCAGAGAGGGTCAACAGTAGCCAAAACACAACACAGCAAAATCCCCCAGAATATGGTCAAGGTGTTCAGTGTGCCAAGAACATTTCCAGCGAAGGAAGGCAAGTTGTGCCAGTATTCAATTCATGAGAGCCGAGTACAGGGGAGAATCGTTCTCTGCTCAAGGAACAAATATTCTGCAAGTTAGGGATAGGAGAGGAGGACTCAAGTGGCACCAGAGAAATAAGCCCATCAGGAGACCTGCGATCAGTTAGCCTCTGTATCACAGATGTGCTTTATCTAAAGGAACTGGGGAAGCCGAAATTACCTTACCAGCTGACACGTCTGTGGGAATCTTTACATGACACTTCCAGGGGGAAGTTGGACAGGCAGATGGGGGCTCCAGATGGCGTCCGGGCCTGGGGAAGGGCTCTGCCTTCTCTGAGTGCAAGGCTAAGAGAGGACAAGCATGCTGTCCTTCAGAACGTTCAAAAGCCGTCCTCAGTGATGATAATGATTATTCGCTGAGTTCCTTCTCTGTGCAAGTGACTGTATTAAGTGCTTACTTTCCATATATCAAATCCTTATTATAACTCTATATGGTAGCTATTATTATATGAGTATTAGCCCTTTTATAGATGAGAAAACAGAGGCCCAGAAAGAGAAAGTAACTTCTTGATGCCCCCACAGTTGAAGCAGAATTTGAATCCAAGACCATTTGACATTTGACTCTAAAATTTACAGAAACTTATTTCATCTCTCACCAGGATTCAAAATTAAAGTGACTGGCAGTTTTAGAGAGACATATCTTGCCTGGATATTGGAAGAAACGAGTAGCTCCATTAAAATCGTACACTCCTCATCCCTGGAAGCATCGTGGAGACAGAATGCAGACATTTGTTCTGGAAAGAATTCCTTCAAGGCCACGGTTGTGGGTGCAGGGAGGGAGGCAGGGTGGGGCATGCTCAGGCAAAGGATCCATCAGGGACCAGCCTGGAGACAGAGACCACACCCGCTGTTTTAATAGAGGGAATTTCATATGAAGGCTTCTTAAGCTGGCATCAGGGGACAGCAAGGACAGCAGAGAGCTAAAAGGGATGCCGAGGAGTCACAGAGGCAGGAGCTGCAGGAAGCAGCTACCCCTGCTGGGGGCGGGGTAGGAGACAAAGGAAAGCCACCCACCGAGGTCCCTAGCACCTTGGGGGAGGGGCCCTGTGAAGCTGAGACCAAACTTCTGCAGAGAGGGTGCTCGCTGGCTGGTGCTGGTGTCTCTGAGGCAGGGCGAAGAGGTTGATTCTGGGAGTTAAAAAAAATACTAGAAACTGGAATCACCTGCTACAGCTGGAACTTGCTGCTGCCACTGGGGTCAAGAGCTGCTGCTGTGGACATGCAGGCAGGGGCAGGGAGCTTATGGGAAGAACAAGACCAAGTCCCCTTCCTCCAGCCTGCACCTCCCTCTCCCCAGTGCCAGAGCTTGTCACAGCGCTGCTGGCCAAGCAGAAACATGGTTTCCAGTCCCAGCCTCAGCGCCACCCAGCAGGGCCGGGAAGGGGGCCCTGGAACCTGGGGCCAGCAGCTGAACGATCGGCACAGTCTAGATGTCTTCTTTCCTAAAATCCTAGAATCCTTTTCTCCTCAGTTGTTCATTCCACACATATTAACTCAGCACCTACTGTGTGCCAGGCATTAGGGTGTGCCAGTAAATGAGACAAAAGCCCTTCCCTGCTGGGAACTGCATTTTAAAGGTTGAGTAGGGGAGGGATGCTCAGACCCTGAACGAAGGAATCCATAAGGCGGAGAATTCAGAGAGTGCAACTACTGGTGCAAATGAAAAGAGCAACAATCTGTTTTCTGATCAGCAGAATCCGGCTTTCCCAGGGCTTGTGGAGGCTCACAGGGGAACAACCAGAAGAGGAAAAGGGCAGATACCACGGGGGTGATGATTGTTGTAAAAAATATCAGCACGATCTGCTACTGTTGCCAGATGCTGTTGCGGGTGTTGTGTTTGGACTATCTCATCCTAGGCTTGTAAAAAACCCATCAAGTAGGTGTAACTATTTATTATACCCATTTTAACAGGCAAGGAAGCCTAGGCTTAGGCAGGGTAAGTGATGTGCCTCAGGAGAGGAGTTTGAATCAGGGGGACCAGCGCTGAGTGAAGGAAAGTCTTGGGGGAGGAGGGAGTCAAGAGCCACCAGCGGTTCTAGAAAGAGAAATAGAAAAGACGAAAGAGGATCAGGTCTGGGGAGGGAGACGGTTACAGACTTTGTACGTCTGAGACAGACGGGCGTCCGGCGGGCAGGCGGAAATGAAGATGGGGACTCAGGAAAGCAGGTAGGAGCCAGAATTCTCATAAATAAGAATTTCTGTTGCTGCTAAGGAAGGAAATAAATGTGGCATCCCAGCAGGCCCCAAATATTAGCATTTAAATACAGGCTTACACAGGTGGGTAAAAAAGGCAATTTCCTAAGAATTAAATCAGGTTTGATTTTTCCTCTAAGTCTCAGAAAAATCAGCTCTGCTCGAGCGTGGTCCTCAGAGAGGGACTCTGCCTTGCTCCAGGGGCACGCGGCTCCATGTCCTCAGTGGGACTTCGTGTCTTCTCCCCATCATAATTGCGAGAAAACGATGCCCGAGGAGCCAAAGGCAATGCATCGGCGCTGTTTGCTGGCGTTTCCAAGGCTCGTTCGTGTGGACAGCACTGCATCTCGATGCACTCTGCACGAGACCGGGTCAGCCCTGGGAGTCGCCCTCAGCTTCCCCGTACCTCTCCCCTCCAGCAGCCCACCCCCTGCTGCTGTTATTTCCACCACCTCAGCACCTCTCTGGTCAGCACATTCTCGCTAGCCCCACAGCCAAGCACGGGGCTTCTCAACGTGTGGTCCAGGGTCCACGTAGTGGGTTGAATGGGGGCCCCCAAAAGATACGTTCACATCCTGGAACCTGTGACTGTGGTGACTTGCTTGCAGAAAGGGTCTTTGCAGGCCGGGCGCTTTGGCTCACGCCTGTAATCCTAACTCTCTGGGAGGCCGAGGCGGGCGGATTGTTTGATCTCAGGAGTTCGAGACCAGCCTGAGCTAGAGCGAGACCCAGTCTCTACTAAAAATAGAAAGAAATTAATCGGACAACTAAAAATATATAGAAAAAATTAGCCGGGCATGGTGGCGCAAGCCTATAGTCCCAGCTACTCGGGAGGCTGAGGCAGGAGGATCGCTTGAGCCCAGGAGTTTGAGGTTGCTGTGAGCTAAGATGACACCACAGCACTCTAGCCCGGGCAACACAGTGAGAGTCTGTCTCAAAAAAAAAAAAAAAAAAAGGTCTTTGCAGATCTAATTAAGCATCTTGTGATGAGATCATCTGGATTATCCAGGTAGTCCCTAAATCCAATGGCAAGTGTCCTTATAAGAAATAGCAAGGAAGACTGAGGAGGAGGGGGCAATATGACCACAGAGGCAGAAGGAGAGTGTTGCAGTCACAAGTTAAGCAGAATTTTCCCTCATGCCTCTGGAGGGAACACCACCTGACTTTGGACTTCTGCCCTTCGGGACCGTGAGAGAAAAACTTTCTCTTGTTTTAAGCCATCCAGTTTGGGGTGATTTGTTAGGGAAGCCACAGGAAACTAATACAGCCCATCTAAATCAGAATTACTTGAAGAATATATTAAAAATATGGATTTCAGGTCCCATGTCCAGACTGGTAACTGGCTCTTAAATTCCAGCAGGCATAACAGTCACCTGGGAACCTGGTATATTTAGTCCTGGGTCTGCTCAGAAAACCAAAGGGCCTGGGGCCCTGGAATCTGCATTTTTTAATAAGTTCTCTAAGTAATTCTGAGGACAGGGAATATGACTTCTTCATCCTAGTACCCCAGGGCCTGGCATGAAGCCCAGGGCAGAAGAGGAGCTAAGAAAATTAACTGGGTGAATGACTAAGTTACACCTAAAATCACACATCCTTGGTTTCTGACTATATAGGGACAGAGAGTCATCAAACCCAAGGTTTTACTCCTGACAATTTCAACGAAGTGTGAGTTGTTAGAAGCACTTCATAGGGTCCCTTTCACTTCTCTGCCATTTGTTGTTTAGGTCCTTGCTCTTGCCAGGCTGTAAGCAACACCTGGTCTTCTGGTTTAAAGGGTTGGAGGGGTGCTTCCGACTGGGACAGGGACCTGAAAGAGGCAAACTCATGCATAATCATTAGAATTTAATTTATCTGTTTGGCATAGTGCTTTACTTTGTTTTCTTTACCCATGGTTATATTACCATACTTACCTTGGGATGCTAGGAAGGGTCTCCCATGAACTACTTCATAGGGGCTTAACTTAAACCTACTTCTAGGGGCTGCCCTTATCTGGAGGAGGGCAAAGGGCAACATCTTATCCCACTTTAGATGCATCAATTTTGCTACAGTTTTCTTTAAAGTATGATTCATTTTCTCCATTTTTCCCATAGATTGAGGTCTCCAGGATTCATGCAATTTCCATTCTAGATGTAAGGCTTTGCTGATTTGCTGGATTACCTCCGATATAAAGGAGGGTCCATTATCACTCTGTATGGAGGAAGGGAGCCCATATCTTGGAAAGAGTTCCTTCAGAAGGACTCTGGTAACTTCAGACACTCTCTCCATTTGGGTAGGATAAGCCTCTACCCAGTTGGAAAAGGTAAATCTCCTAACTCAAGTTTCAGTCATTGATTTCTGAGTGAAATCAATTTGCTAGTCATCAAAAGGCTGGGTCCCCACATGTTGGGTTCCCTGTGCAGCAACAATCTTTGGATTGTTTTGAGCACATAAAGGGCATCTCTGAGTTATTTGTTGGATAATTTGTTGCAAACAGGGTCCTCTTAAAAGAGGTTCCGCCAAATCCATTCAGGCCCATAATGTGTACATTCATGTAGGTGCCTCATAAAGGGGCCAAACCAAGGCTTCGAGTAGAATGAGTCCATGAGGATTCTGTCTCCTCTTAGCTGTGTCTTCTCAAGTGTCAGAGCCCTAGTCTTTAGTTTTAAAGGGGATTTATAGTGATCTAAATCTAGCCAGGGTATCGAGGCCCTAAGGAACAGATCACCTTTAGTGGCCTCCGTAGTATCTCTGCCAGTGGCCTGATTTCTCTTTTCACCAAAAGTGTCTCCTTTTTCAGTGACCAGGACAGTGCATGATGGCCACCTGCTTGGGCTCAGCCACAGCCTCTATCAGGGCCATTATTTCAGAGGCACACTGGAACAGAAGGCTCTTGGTGCTCCCACTGCCCACCCAGGTCCAACGTGGCTACTGAGGATGCTGGGGATGCCAGAGTCAGCAGCAGAGCAGTGCCAGCTCTGGTGGCGGCTCCTGGCCCCATGGCAACAAGTTCCTCTGCTGCTGCTGCCTGGCCCCTACCCAATGCCTGGCTCACAGAGCGCCACGAGTGGCTGGTACCAGGGGCTGAGGCAGCAACCATGGGGGTGCCCAGACCACTTCTGCCCATGCAGCTTGGCAGTAGCAGTACTCCTGTGTCAATTAAAAAGTCCATCAATCGAGTCCCCACTGTCAATCATATCCGGGGCTCCTGTGGGGATACTTGGACTGGAGCCACAGTGAGGCATGGAGTCCCAGCCCTGCTCATTTTTCATCTGAGTCCTGGACTCGAAATACCATTTTCTCCCCTGGGGATTTCTTGTTACCTGGAGACCTTTGCAGTTTTGGGCAATGTTCTTTCCAATGTCCTCCTCTTTACAAAAAGCACACTGATTGTACTTCAACCTGGGGCAACCTTTTCTGCCCTTTCCTTTTGACCGTCTCAAAGGATCCTTGTTTGGTGCGCAGGTAACAGAACACACACAGGTTTCAGTTTCTGTCCTTCCCCAGCGTTGTATATTATACTTTAAAGGTGATAGCAACGAGCTGTGAGAGATTCATGCCAATTGGCCCTTCCACATGCTGCGGCTTCCTCCTTATGTCTGAAGCACTCTGTCCTATAAAATTCATATTAATGATGCACAAATTTTCAGGGGCCTCTGGATTTGCATCTGTATATTTCTGATATGCCTGATAGATGTGTTCCAAAAATTCAGAGGTGTCTTCATTAGCTTCTTGTTGTAATTCTTGGACCTTGTTTAAACTCTTCTAAGCACTCCCCTTTGGAGGCCTGCCAGAATACACTGTGGTAATGATTTATTCTCACACCATCCACTTCTGCATTGGGATCCCAATTTGTGTAAGTCCAGTCATACCCTGCTGGCTGTCCTTGTGCATTCCAGCCCCCTATCTGATATTGCCGTAGTGGAATTTGCCCTGCCCCAGTTCTGGGTGTCCTCTGGCCAAATTGAGTTCCCTGCCAGGTCTTGGAAGGAGAGACCATTCCCACTCCTGAGTCATAAGCCAGTGGGCATGGGACTGAAGAATTAGTTCCAGTCGCACCCTCCCCATCCCCACTCCCCAAGATGGCTGTGGCTGTGGGCGGTGGCAGTTGCCCCAGGCCTGGTTCTGCACGGGGTTGCTTCCCCGGCTGACAGCTCCTGTTAGTGCGCTCCGTGATCACCACATAGGGGGCTGTGGTGGATGGGGCAGTGGGACCCCAACAGTGCAAGCTTGAGCACGGCCAAGCCCACAGCACCTTCCCCAGCTGAGGGGTGGAGGGGAGATGGCGGTGGGGGGTGTGGGTTCATGAGATCCAACCTGGTTAATTTCTCCCCAATTTTATGACCCAAGGTCTGATAATCCTTACTGTTAACTTTGTCCCATGCCTTTCAGGCTCTTTATTATGCAATTGCAAGAAAGATTGTACCTATGGGATCTCATCCCATTTGCCTGACCTTTCACAAATAAGTCCAGTTTGTAAGATAGTACAATAATTTAAGGTTCCATTCAATGGCCACTTCTCCTCACGCTCCAGCACGTACATTGGCCAAGCAGTATTATAATGAAACATCATTCTCCTTTTAGACTTAGAACTATAGGTACAGTTGATCATTCAGCCAAGATTCTACCCAAGAGACTTACAGGTGGAACAGAAATGGAGCCTCCCATGTTGAAACAAAACTCACAGACAACAACAAACACAAGCTGACAAGTAGACAATACAGGAAATTCCCACCAAAAACAATCTCAGATGCCAAGGCCTACCAACAAATGGGTACCATACAAATGAGAACCAAATTCTCAACTGAGAACCAACATCTGCTAATCCAAAAGGGAATGAAATCCCGAGGTTCTCTAGTTCTGCTTAACCATGACTCCCACCCCCAAATGGTGCCACAAACAAATGCCCCACCACAGGGCTAGAGGGTTCAAAAACCTTCCCCAAATGGGTGGAATTAAGGGTCTCGTTGTGCACACCTGGGAACTTACCAAAATGGCCAAGGCATTGCGCCTCTTCCCAAATCCATTTCCTTTTCCTCAGTTAGGTTTACCAGGAGTTGAGTCTAATTCAGGGAGGGAGAGACAGGAGTTCCCCTGAGCTAAACAGGCTCCTGCAGCTGCTGGGATGGTCCCTTACGCTCTCATCCCAAAAAGACGTTGCTCCTACGCGTGAAGACCCATGGCTCGATCGGAGCTGCTCCCTGCCTCTTCCAGCCATGGCAGCAGTTGTGGGTGCCGTTCCGCCAGGCCTATGGGTCCACCCAGGGATGCCAAATTCTGTTACAGAAAATTTAGTACTTGTGCCAAAATGCTGGGATTATAGGTGTGAGCCACCACCCCCGGCCTCAAAGAGTTCTTTCTGTAGAGAAAGATTAGTCTGCCACGCACCCTGGGAGCAAGAGTGCGAGATGGGCCCTTCCCTGCTGCTGCTTCATCTTATCCCCGTCCTCCCGGCCCAGCCCGTCCACTTTGTCCCAGGCCCCCTAAAGTCCCCTCTGCTGCACTCACCTGCCAGGGCTAGCACATGGCTCCCGGCCCCTGCCGCTCCTCCAGAGCATTGACTGTGCTGGCCTTCTGCACTGCCTCCTCCTGCTGCCTGGCCCGTGACGGGTGTGCCATATGCAGTCATGTGGATTTACACACTCCCTTGCGTGTCTCTTTGTTTAATGTCCTCCCTCTCTGGAAATAAGATTAGAGGGAAAGTGTGTGTTTTGTGCGCTCCGCTATGTCCAGGCTTGATGCACACAGAATGGTGAACGGACTTCACCTCCCCTCAGATCCCAGCTCAGTGCTGGGCCTGAGGAGCTTGTTAAGACTCTGATGATCACACCAAAGCTCTCTGGCCCTGGGGTAGTGGGGAGGCACAGAGGAAGACGGGCCAGGGGCCCAGGGGAAGTGTGCAGGGAGACGCTTCCGATGGGGCCTCCACTCCCAGCCCCGACTTCTGGGTCCCTGAGCCTGAGCCTGTCACAGCCCTGGGGCCAATGGAGACATCACTTTCATTAACCTCTGTTACCCCACAGGGCACCATCATGTCCCTCCCCTGCCCTAAAACCTCCAGTGATCTTTTAACCGGCCTCTACATTGAACAAATTTCAATGACCCCTTATATAATCTTCTCCCTTAACTAACTGCTTGACCTTTTGAGTTGTTTCCCAGAAATGGTGGATTTGCTACAAGACGAAGGAGCTGAGATTCTGAAGGCCCCTGGGCAGACTTCCCTATGCCCAGATTCACCAGCCCCACAACCCGCCCCCAGTGCACCTCGCCCTTGTTGGTTACACCAGGATCTGCCCCAAGGCACATGTCCCGCCTTTAAAAGCCCGTGATCTCCATTAGTCGGAGAGACATATTTGAGGCAGCCTCTCCCATTCTATTAAAAATTTCTTCCTTGGCAATCCTCATTGTCTCAGTAATTGGATCTTTGTGGACCACAAAGGACCAGCAGCTAGACCAAGACCAGCAGCTAGACCTAGAGAGAAACCCCTTTGCAGTTTTGACAACAACCTCCCACTATTCCAACAAAATCTGAGGTTTTAACTGGGACCCACATGCCCTGGGTGACCAGGTCCCACTGCCTTTCCCTCCCCGCATCCTTCCCTTCCCCTGCTCCCTCCCTTCCAGCCTCACTGGCCTCCTTGCTGCTCCTTTCACAGCCCAAGCATGTTACAGACTTGCAGCCTCTGCACTTCCCTTCCTAAGCCTGGACGTTCTATCCTCAGAGAAGCTTATTCTCCCTTTACTGAGTTCTTTGTCCAAATATCACCTCCGCAGAGAGGTGTCTCCAACATACTGCACAGGGAAGGCACCCCAGCCACTGAATGGTCCTTCCCTGGCTTCAGCTGTCTTCAGAGCAATTTCCACTCCCTGTGCCTGTTACTCAAAGTTCAGTGTGTGGCCAAACCAAGAACGAGGACAAACAGTTTGAGGAAAAGGGAAGAGAAGTTTATTCATTAGCTGGCAAATGAGGAAGACAGCAGACTGTCATCTTAAAGAGCCATCATCCTTCCTTTAAGCCGAAATACAGAGCTTTTAAAGGGGATTTTCAGCTTTGGACTATTGCTATTTAACCATGGTTGGGGGTCCTGGTGGACCTTATCTCTGGTGAAGATGACCCCGTGACCTTTACCTGGACGATTCCATTGAGACATCTCCTGTGGTTTCAAACAACGAACAAGAGCACTCCTCTCCAGCTCCGAGTACTGGCCTCGGGCAGGAATGCAGGTTTTAATTCCCAAAAACAGTCGGGGGTGGTTAAAGAGACAACTTGTAATACAATTTTCCCTGACTTCTGTTACACCTCTACATTATGTATTTGTCTGTCCACAAGCTCCAAGACAGCAGGGCCTTGGGCCGGTTTCCTCTGCTCCATCCCCAGTGCGAGTGCAGAAGAGGCCTCCAGTTCTCTCCCAATAGGTGTGTGGAAGGAAAGAATGCCCAGGCCCTTGGGTTCCAGATGCTTCAACAGCCCCACTCTTAAACAAATCCACTCAACCATGCTTGAAATGTGGGTCTGTTCCAGATCTTGCCTAGTTTAGAGCAATACTGAACATGGATAATAAGGGTATTGCAGCCTGTGAGAACTGACTTCAAATTGCTACTGTAACCACTCAATGGGTATATGTGCTCATAACCTAGTTATTCCAACTCTTTAAGGCTTTATTTCCTTATCTTTAAAATGGAGATAAGACCTCTTAGCTATCAGGATTGATGCAGGCATTGAACAGGCAGGGTGACCCACGGCCTTGGTTCCCCCAGGATTGAGGGGTTTCCAGGGACACAGACTTCCAGTGCAAAACTGAGGATAATTCTGGGTCACCCTATGAGGACAGCACAGAAAAGCCCCTCAACAACAACGGCAATAAGGGAGGAGAGCCTGTGCTTTTTAATCAAAATTTTACATTGCCTTCAGATTTGTGGTCACTCTCATTTTACATTTTATTACATATATTGTCACAAAGGATCCCAAATATTTTGTGGTGAAGGAGCTCAGGAAATTTCTCCCCAGCATATGACTCCCTGGTATAAAGGGTATTTTGAATTAAAGGCCCTTAGAGACCAATAGGCCTTGGAAGGGGCTTTCCCTCTTTCTTCATAAGAAACCAGACCCATCAAAAATCGACTTCACATCCCCTCACTGATATTTCAATGGATTGAGGTATATTGAGAGAATGCAACCAGATCTGGCCCAACCCATTTAAAAGATAATACTTGTCTCTCGGGTTAATTTAATTTCCAAATAGAATCATTTACAAGTCAGTCTGTTCCCCTCCCCATTCATTCTCCCAAGTATCTATTCGTTCTCTCTAGTAACCACTTATTGCCCCTAAACAGAATGACCTTTATTCCTTATCCCCTGCCCTCTAAAATGAGGCTATATAAACTTCTGGACCCCACTGGGATGTGGGGCAATCACTCTGCGATTCTCCCTGTGTGTAAATAAGTGCATGGGAAATAAATTTGTAAACTCTTTCTCTTGCTAAACTGCCTTATTGTGAGTTGATCTTCCAGTGAGACTTTTGTGGGTGAAGAGGAAGTGTTTATTCTCCCCGCGGTGGCACCAAGGAGTTGTGTCAGGCACAGTTAAGGAGTCATTAGTCACAGGTGCCCAGTCACTTTTGCTTCTAGGTTTCCTTCCCCTGACCCATACAAATGTCCACTTGTGGAGAACACAGGGCCACACTCTAATGTCCATGACCAGGCAGACCGACCATCGCCCAACACCTTCAAGGTCAGCCTCCGAGGAAGGGGGGGAATGGTCAGGTGACCAAGGTCAAACCTGAGGCAGTTCCGGGTCTCTGTCAGAACAATTCCTCTAGAAATCCACCCAGAGACAGCAATGAGGGAACTTGGAGGGGAAGCATTTACGGGTTAAGTAAGAGTCCCTTTAAATATTCATCCCCATTTGGGTAATTACCTCAGTGCCTGGAAGTTCCGGCAGAGTTCTGGGTGGCTAATAGGCCGGCTGGAGCCAGTGGCGAGTTTGCACTGGGTCCCAGAGTGGGGTGCTGAGTAGGAGCTGTTTCCCACACTCCCGGCGTAATGCTCACTGCAGATCCGATAAAACCTGCCCTTGTCATGGTGTCCAGGGCCTCAGATGATGCAATCAACTCAACTATTAGTGGAACTCCAGCCCGGTGCCAAGCTGGCATGTCCTGGGAAGGGCAAGAGGCAATAGGCCTAGCAGAGGGGAGGCTAAGGCTTTTGGGGTGACTTTATGTCATTTCTCTCCATTTGGCCCGCAAGCTTGCACGTGACAGAGACGTCACTCCTTGCCCCTTTTATGCACACCCCAGCCAGCATCCCTCCCCAGATTACCTCTCTGTTCCCAGAATGCCAACACCTTTGGTTTTCGTATCACCCTCCCATTCTTACGAGCAAACGAAAGGTCTAGAGCAATAGGTCTAGCATATTGTCTAGGTGCGTAGCAGGCTGTGCCATCTAGGATTGTGTGAGCACACTATGATATTCCTACAACAACAAAATCACCTAATGATGCATTTCTCAGAATGTATCCCCGTCATTAAGGGACACATGACTGTATGAGAATTTGATTTCTAAGCTGTACATTGTCATCCGGGTGTTAGGTGGCATGCTGGTTAAGAGGCAGTGCCTGTGAAGAATAAGAGCCCAGTTTCTACACTTTCTAGCTGTGTGACTTTAGACAAATGAAACTTCACAGGCCTCAGTTTCCCCATCTGTAAAATGACAATAATAATAATAGTACCTGCATCATATGATTATTGGGTTCAATGAAAAACGTGTGTAAGGACTCGATATATAATAAGGGCTCAGATAATAGTAGCTGTTATTGTTGTTGCTGGTGTTATTGTCATAATGTTGACCTTGGAGCCTACTAGAGGGATGAAGGACCTGAGACCCAGGAGCGCCCTCTGGGGTGTTCTGACCCCAGAGCTTCCTTGCCCACACGTTCCCCTCACTAGGTCCTCCTCTCTCTATCCCTGGCCAAGAGTCTGAGAGCTGGATGTCCTCGTGCTGCAGAGCTGCCCCAGCAAGAGGACCAGGGACTGGACATGTTGGAACTGGAGGAGTTCCCAGGCTCCTCTTGCACCTGCGACTTCCGCTCAGGGCGGGAAGGGTATGGTTGGCCCTGCACCCCCAAAGTGTCAATGAGCTTCGTCATCACAGGACAAGTCTTTATTAAGACCCTGTCATGTAGTTGGAAAAATACTCAAGCTGGGCTCCATGCCTCCCATTGGGCAGCTCAGACCCTGCAAAAGGCCATGAGGCAGGACAACGAGGGCAGCAGAACCCCTCTCTGAAGCCCCCTACAGCACCCCCTGTAGTGTTGCTTGTCCCTTTCAGGTCTCTCTTTCCTGTCTCTTATCCATGTGAATAGGAGGTCCAGAGATAAACAAAAACGTAGTGGGAAGAAAGATGCTATGATCTGATCAGCGGGCAGCTAATTCAGGGGAGAATTTTCTTTGTTGGGGTACACACCCTGAATGTCACCTTGATAAATAATAACTGTCAGAACACACAGAAGGAAATATATAAACTTCTCTGCTTTAGAAATGAGCAGGAGCTGGGGCATGGGAGAGACCTGGCGAGGCGGCTTAGGGAGGCTGGCCTTCAGTTATTGGAAAGCGCCAAAGGGCTTTTAGGAATATCATGTCTAATATTGGACTGGAAGTTGTCTGTGTGGCTATGAAGCAACCACCCACGCCCCCAAGCATCTCCCAAACTTCCTGTGAAGTCAGCCACACATAAGGGACTTGTCGGGTTTTGTTTTGGTTTGGTTGTTTTAAAGTGAAAATTTAGGGAAGGGATTCAATGAAAATTCAGATGCTTTTAATACAGAATAGAGCAGGACACACAGGAAGCCAAAGGGGTCCCCAAACTGGCCTAATTCAGTGAAGCGGGTGCTCAGGGCTGCCCAGGTGACTGAGGAAACCCCACCCTACCCACACCGCCACCTTCCCCAACACACACACCCCTATACAATAGCAAAGAGATTGGGAAGGAAAGGGTCCACTACTTGGTGGGGGACATTCTGGCAAAATCCATTTGAGTTTTACAGGATAAGGCATCTTAGCTGCTTTCTGGGTTTTAAAAATGGTAAGAACACTAACATCAGCTTGCACTCTATTCTTTCCAAAGTGCTTTCTGATGTTTTGTACCTTTTAACGCCAGCATTTTTAGTTTTCTTTTCAGACAAGAAAACTGCAGCCCTGAGAGGTCACATGACTTGCTCAAAGAGACCTGGGCCAGGGTCTGCGCCCACCGCTGCCGGAACCTTGCTGACTCAGCAGAGCGCAGGCATCTGGTTGCAGTAGTTTGCTAATCATCAGCACGCTAAGTAGCTCCAAAAATACTACGGGGTGGTTTCCAGCAGGTAAAGCTGAGTCTGGAAATGGGGCTTGAGACCAATCTCTGTCGTGACCCTCCCCGGAGCCAGGGTGGGTGGTGAGCGGGCAAGGCCCAGGGCAAGCCCAGCCCAGCAGGTCCGGCACGGGGAGCAGTGTGTGCGGGCTCCAGCCAAGAAGGGGTGGCGAGGAGGCTACCTCCAGTGGGGAGGTCTGCAGTGGACAACATGGGACCAGACCCTGAGGGTCTGCATGTGCACAGATGGGGAGGGGGAGTTCAGAGTCAGTGCCAGGCCCTCAGAATGGTGAGCATCTAAGACTGCTCCACTGGGGAGCTGTTGCTGCCCTTGGGAACCCCAGAGGGGCCCTTTGTAACCAGGACTCATCCCTTCCTACCACCTCTTTCTTGGTGGAAAGTCCCACAGAGGTCGCTCTGTGCCTAGATGGAGGAGTCTTCTGCACTACCCCCACGGCCTCACTAGAGGGAGCCCAAGCTCCCACTCCCACCCACTCCAGAGAGGACGGGAGTTCGGAGGTTAGGGAGAGGCAGAGTCCTCCCTCCTAGTGACGGGGAGGTCTCAATGGACTTTGAAAAACGTTTTCAGGAATCACAGGCAACAAAGGCTCAATTCGACTGTAAAATGATCCTATTTCTTCCATACAGTCCCCAGCTTGAACATGGGGGTCTGTACCCCACCCTCAGCCTGCTCCCCCATCCCTAGGTCCAGAGTTCTTCTCAGCAAGTCTCACCGAATACAGAGTCCAGCGACCCAGACACAAGGACGGGAGCTGAGAGAGGCAGAGGGCACTCCGCAGGGCCAAGGTGCCATAAGAAATATCCCCCTCTCTCGAGGGCCGACATTTATTTCCGGATCTCTCATGCTACTGTCGGGGTGAGTGGAAACTTCTCCTTTGCCGGGGAAGGTTTGCTGAAAGATCAACTCACAATAAAGCAGATTAGTAAGAGAAAGAGATTTATTTACCCTGAGCATGGGGAGAATCACAGAGTGATTTCCCAACATCCCAAAGGGGTGCAGAAGTTTATACGCCCTCATTTTAGAGGAGGAGGAGATGAGGAATATAGGTAATTCTGTTGAGGGGCAATAAATGGTTACTAGGGAGGATGAATAGCTACTTGGGAGAGTGAGTGGATGAGGAGGAAACAGGTTGACTTATCAATGATTCTCTGGAAATTAACCTAAGAGACAGATATGATATTTGAAACGATTTGGGCCAGGTCCGGTTGCATCCTTGATCTTCCTTCCTGCAAAATATTGAGATAACAGGGAGGGGACGAGAAGTCAATTGTCCTTTTGACAGCTCTGTTTATTTTATAAAGAAAGATGGAAAGCCCGTTCCAAGGCCTGTTGATCTTTAAGGGCCTTTAATTTAAAATGCTTTTTATACGAAGGTGTCATATTTTGGGGTGACATTTCCTGAGTTCCTTCACTATTCTGGCCATCCATCCCCTGGTGGATTTCTTCTGCCCAGCTGTGTGCTCAAGAACGATGAGCAGCCCCATCACCCGGCAAGAGGTAGTGTGAGTGGAGGCGAGCCCTGTAGGCTGGAGCTGGAGACACTTTGTTTCCAGGTTTGCCCAGCCAGGTGTGAGTGCTGTGAGACCAGCAACCTCATCCGTCTGTGTGCCCTCCGTGCCTAGAACAGAGCCTGGCACACAGAGAGCATTCAATATTTTACGAATAAACCAGGGCTTCGACCCTTACTGCTTCTTTAACCTTGAACACGTTACTTCATCCCTTTGAGTCTCAGTTCTCTCCTCTGCAAAATGGAACAAAAACATGCTTACCAGACAGGACGTTGCTGAGGAGTAAGTGAGAAAATCCAGCTAAGGCACTTAGCACTGTGCTCAGTGTGGAGTAAGCCTTCAACAGTGACACTAACATCTAATTAGCAGTTCATTTGTGCTGGGGTGAGTGTGTGTGTGTGTGTGTGTGTGTGTGTGTGTGTGTGTACACGTAACCTCGGGTAATCCTTCTGGGAGTTTGGTTCTGTTATCATCTTATTTTACAGTCGAGGACACTGAAACACAGAGAGGACCAGTGATGAGTCCAAAGTTTCTTGCTGGTAAGTGGTAGTGGAACCAGATTTTTAAGCCCAGGCAGTCTGATTCTACAGCTTTGCTCTTATGCTTAGGAATCGCTTGCTTAGAATCATTCTGGATCTGATACTCTGCAAACGACAATGCGATGTGTTGGGTTGTTTCACACAGAGGACAAGGCAAATCTGCTGCCATCCTTTTCTGTATCTGGCAATCACTTTGAGCACCCTCGATCACGAGCACGAGATAGGTGATGGGCCAGGTTGCCCAAGGAGCTGCTGACCAATGTCCGAGTGTCTGACATGCTGCGCTGCGGAAACAGGATGGAATCAAGGCATTTATGGTCCACGTCGGGGGCTCTCAGCCTTCGGAGTTCATCAGTAGCATCCGGTCCACTGGCCAAGTGAGACGCCAGTGCCCAGTGGCCCCCGACCCAGCCCTGGCAGATGCCGATTCTTGCAGGTGTGGGGGGCTTTGGGACCTGCATCTTTAACAAGCACCCTGGGTAATTCTGATGCAAGTGTTCCTCCCATCTTTGGAACTTAAAAAGCAAAAACAAAAGATCTACCAAATAGATATGTACCCTAGAGTTATCTGTTAACTCAGAGTGGAGGGGGCCCACTCTGAGCGGGCCCTGTTTTGGCTTTTCAAGAAAAAGGTAGATGTCGAGAGAAGTCAGTATGGTTAAGTACCCCCCACTGCTGACTGCCCATTCCTCCTGCCCCCCAGCATGGGGGACCGTCCCTGTGGCCCGCCAAGGAGGTGCTGAGTTGGCACCGAGGCAGCCACCTGGCCCTGCCAACGGGACAGAGAACATTAAGCCCAGAAAAAGGGAAGGTGCAGAGACTCCGAGCTCCTCCCTGTGTCCTTGCTTCTCTACCCCCCTTTGCTGCCACTGGAAGAAAGAAAATTGCCGAGTAATTGCTCCTAGACAATCCCTGCTGGTCCTCAGCCATTTCTTTCTTGCTGAGATTATAATTAGGGATAAGTAAATTTAAATAGAAAATCCACGAGCAGCACAGAGCTTTCATTTTTCAGACGCTGTTCCTTGCACCCTGCGAACGGCACCCACACTCCGCCGTGGGCAGCGGTGCTGTGTTGAGCCACCCGAGTCAGGAGGGGATGGGGTGGGGGGACACAGCCCCTCCGCTCTGCAAGGGTACAGGAGTGGCAGCAACGTGGAGAAGCATTTACTGCGTGCCAGAACCCAGCCGGCTGGTTTCCAAAGCTGATCTTATTACATCTACCCTTGGAAGTAAGCACTTGGTTTATTCCCTTTTTGCAGAGGCAGAAACTAAGGCTCAGAGAGACAGTGACTTGCCCCAGTGGGAACTTGGAGCCCTGAACAGCTGAGCCCTAAGCCTGCATGTTTTGTCCTAAAATTTGACTGCTTTTCCAAAGAAGTGGGGGTCTGAGAAAATTCCGGGTTTTTATCTTTCTTCTTCCATGTGGGCATTGAAGTCTGGATGCGGCTATAGCCTGGCTTGGGCTTGTCTTCTGCCCCCTAGCCTGGGGTGAACAGGCCACTGCAAGTCTCCCGATGGGGCTGAGGGAGGGGAAAGAATCCTGCCCTTCCCTTTAGCTGTGGCTTCTCCCTAGGCTGACAGTGCTGCCCCCTACCCTGGGTCCTCAACGTGCTGCCTGGGCAGGCAGGACCCACGGCACCCCCTCCGCTGGAGAGAGGGGGACACAGGCCTCAGAGAGATCCAGTGACTGGATCCGAGAGTCCTCAGCCAACTTCTGGCTGGAGGCGTCGGGACTCTGGTGCCTGGACCCCTGACCCCTGACCCCTGACCGTCCACCTGGCCGGAGCAGAGCTGCCTTCCTGCAGGGCTGGGCTCCCACTGCAGGGGACAGGCCTAGTGAGATGGAAACCCTAAACATCAACAGGCGGGGGAAGGCGAGGACGCTAACGTTTTGGGGCACCCATGTGGTTATTAAAGCGAAAGGCTTTGGGGTCACTCTGTCAGCAGGAAGTTTCCTCCTTGCCTTTCCGTGTGTCATCTACAGAGAGAAGCTGCGTGAGGTCCCCACCTGGTGGAGATGACGTGAGGACCCACCAGGATCGTGAATATGAAACACGGACACAGTGCACTGTGAGTTCTGAGCTGTCACCATATTTGTTTTATTTACTAGCCGTTAATAATGTTGTTACAGTTCTTACAGTCGCACTGTGAGACATTGGTGTCTCCGTGTTCCAGATGGGAAAGCTGAGCCTCAGACAGATTAGGAGCCCTGATTCAGACACACACCTTGTAAGAGGACAGCCCGGTTCCAACCAGGCTCCGAGGATCCCAAGCCCTCGCTTTCCCTCTCACACACGTCTGGAGCTCAGGATGGCACACGGTAGGACAGGACATCCAGGAGACAGAGAGACACGAGGACCCAGACAGAGCAACGCGTGGCCTGGCTCTCCAGGACAAACTTCAGCGTCTTGGTGACTGCGCCTCCCAACGACCCCGAACCCCAGAAAAATGGACGAGGTACAAGACATCCTGCAGGTCAAGGACAAAGGCCCAGTGAATTGACTCTGGTTCTTCTGGAACCTTCCCCAGTCATCAGTCACCTGCTGCCAGGGCCTTCTTAGTTAGTGGTGAATAAAGAAAAATCCCTCAAAAATTAACTGCAATGAAGAAATCTTAACCCCCTGTCCTTATCTTCAAATCTAACTTGTGATTTTTAAAAACGTTCAGGAACTTCTTTTTCCCTCCTTTCCCTCAATGTGTGGTCTCTCTCCTCTTTGATCTCTCCTTGTCTCTGTCTCTCTCTATCTCTGTCTATCTCTCTGTCTTGCTCTGCCTCTCTCTATCCCCCTGTCTCTGTTTTTGGCTTATGAATATCTCAGTAAATTAATCCCCAGATTCAGAGAGGCTGTGGACCTCTCCTTTCGGGCACTCCCCTCCCTGAACCCTCCACCCTGAGCCCGGCGGCCGCGGAGCCCAGCACCAGCTCAGCGCCTCGGCGAGGCGGCACTGTTACGTATGGCTGTAATTTTCCTGGCTTCGGAAACTCACAGCTAAACCTCTCTCCTCGTGTTCCTAAATGTAAATAAACATTGTCCCCAGGTGGGAGGGTCAAGACCATAAATTGGCTGTGTTTCTGCAAAGCAAAACTTCTTAACCAGAAAGTCGCACACTCCGTATCTTCCTGGCTGCGTGGCGCAGAGTGGCAAAAGAGGGCAGGTCCCGGAGAGAGGGCCGCAGGGGGAGGAAGAACAAGCAGAGGCGGGAGAGGAAGAGAGGGGCGACTGGGGGCCAGGAGAGGCTGCAGAGAGACCCACAAGAGCCACACCCATCTCTGTCCTACCATAGGTAAAGGATTTAACTTTAGGTTTTCTATTTCACAGGTGGATAAACTGAGGCTACGGAGAACTCAATGAGGAGAGGGCAAGGTCTCCTCTAAAATTAACAACAGTGCAGCAAGGGCAGGGAGGGAGGGAGGGAACCTGGAGCTCCCTAAGCCCCAGGAACTGAAAAACCACAGTCTGTATCGTCTTTCTCCCCGCCCGCGGAACTGAACTGGCCTCCAAGGCCGAGTGGCCGTTCTGCTGACCTAGCTTTGCGTGGCGAATGCAGTCGGGGCCTCTGCAGTTTTCCAGAGAAATGGGGCATTTGCTAAGGAGTAAACACCATCACTGGATTCACGTTTTCAGTTTTGGGGTCCAGTCCATGAACAACACCCCACCCCACGTTGCTGAAAGAGAAAGGATTGTGCAGTGAAGCAGTAATCTTAGCAGGAAACAGCCAGATTGGATCTAAACGGGGCAACGGTGCTGAGTCGAGGTTCAAGGGCAACCTCATGCCATTTTCCCAGCCTCCCCATGTAAGGGGCGGACCAGGGCCCAGGGCGAAGGATGCTGCAGCCCCAGTGCATGTTCCGAGGATCTCCTGGCGCAATCCATGGTGCTAATGCTGGAAGCGGTGACATCGGGGGCTTTGTGACACCTAGGCCAGCTGAGACTCATAAGTTAATCAGGCTTCAGCTTTGCTACCCCCGGAGAAAAAAACCACATTTTTGCTAAAGAGCATTTCTTCTGGCTGTGGACCTGGAGGCAGGGAGGAGGGAGAGCTGTGCTGCTCTGCCCCCTGCCGGGGTGGTCACAATAAAGTCTCAGTTAATAAGAGGGCCGAGGAGCAGTGTCTCCAGTGGCTCGGGTTTCCAGATTATCTGAGTGGAAACCGTTGTTAGCACCAAGGCTTGTCAGTGAAAGAACCTTTCTGAGAAGCTGTAGCCTCTGCTGTCTGCCGTACATGCTTGATGCTTGGCTTGGGGAAGACAGTGACCAGGACCGTGGACCGAGTGCTTCCCACGTGCACCACCCCAGCGCACATTCTGGAAGACGTTCTCTTTTCTAATAAGCCCTCTGCTAAGAATATCTGTTTGTCATGTTCCTTTTTCTCCTAAAAGTCAGGGGCAGACATCTGCCTAATCTCTGGGTCCGACAAAGCGTCTTCTCTTTACTAAATGACAGTCTGAATTTCTCTCCTTCTGTGGTTTTGCTGGGTAGTGCCATTGTGTGCCCACCCATTGTCTGGGATTGCTGCGTGCTCACCCGCTCACCCCGAGACTCGGCGGGGGACAGAGGCGTTCTGCTTCCTGAGATGGTGCAGGAACCCATGGGGTATCGGGCAGGCCGCCCTCGGAATCAGGCCATCAGAATGGCCCCGTGACAGCCTCCGCATGACTGGGGGTGGGAGGACGGCACTCACTGTCAGGACTATGGCTGCCTCCAAAGGCACTGACTTTCCCTTGGTTCCTTCCTCTCCCTTCAGTGAGATGAAGAACAAGGATGGGCAGCAGCCTGCGGGGAGAGCACAGGGTCGGGAGCATCATTCCCTGAGAACAGAAGCCTGATCATAACCTTCCTGAGGACTCATGTCCCTATCCCCAGGGAGCTGGGGGTCCCCTCCCCAGCAGGCCCCATCACCTCCTGCCACATGATGCTCTACGCGAGAGGGGCCTGCCCCACCTCTCTGCTTAGTCTGAGCTGATTGGAGGAAAGGAGGGGACTGTGAGAGCTGCGGGCCTCACCTCCCTCCCTCCCGGCCCAGGGTGGGGAGGGGGCTGGGCATGTGGACTTCCCTGCCTTCTCCCTGCAGACCTGCAGCCCCTGGAAGTCTGAGAGACCACACGTGGTGCCATCCCTGCCTTTGCACATAGCACGAGTGCACGTACACCCCTCCCCCCACTGGGTGACCCTGGGCAGATCCCCTGACGGATCCCCCACAATTCATATCAACCCCCTCTCCCTAGCTTCTGACACCACCCACACACCACGCGGCACCAAGCCCCACAGACTCAGGCGTCCTTGCCCATCGAGAGAGCTGAGAAAAGGGACCATGTTTCTCCCAAGCTACTTTCTTCCCAAGCCACCAAACGCACAGACGCGGGAATCTCCCTTGGGCTCAGAACCACATCTCTTTCTCAGCAACTCTTTTTGGCCCCAAGAGTAGGAGGGCTTATGCCCCAAAACCAAACGGAATTGCCTGTGACTCATACCCAGCCCTGCCGTTTGAGAAATCTACTTCCTGGGGTTGGAGCGGGGGGTGGGGAACTGGGGCCAGGGAGGGGTGTGTGTGCGTGTGTGTGTGTGTGTGTGTGTGTGTGTGTGTGTTCCTCAGGGGTCTCCCAGGAAAACACAGCAGGTTTCTGGCTGCAGAGCTTCCAGAGACCAGAGCTTTCCGGCTCTTCAGAAAACTAGCTCCCAAATCATCTAAATCATCTGTCCTTCTTACTAGGTAGTCTGGCTTGGCCCAAAGTCTTTTTGGACTTTTTTGAAAGGAGGAGGAAAAGAGAACTAAGTGAAAACAGAAAATAATTCAGCCACGTGAAGCTGAATTGGCTGCTCCCCGCAAGTTGGGAAAGGGAAGGGTGTTGTCTCGGGCACGGCAGACAAGGCACCCCGACGCTTAGTCAGTGCCCAGCTCCTCCTCTGTCTGCTGCTTTCATCATCCTCGGTTCTAAAGCCCCAGAAAGGGGCCGAAGGTGCCTTCTGCAGAGACTGCTGCTTGCTTTGAGAGCAGCTGTCTCTGGAGGGTTCCAGGAGTGCCATGCTAGATCCCCAGGGCACAAAAAGTGAAGCTGTTTCAGTTTTTGTTCTGCGTGTTGTTATTGTTGCAAAAGGGAAATATCAACTTGGATATTAGCAAAATGGGGAACTGAGATCCACTATGTTATTTTTGCCGTTTTCTTACTTTGGTAGAACAAGAGCAAAGAACAAAGGCACTTTCTAATGATGTAACCTAACTTTTAGAAAACAGCATCATTATTTGTTTAAAGCAAGAAAAGAAGAAGAAATAATGTTTGTCAAAACCCATTATGTGCCAGACATTTTACCGAACTGCCACATTTAATCTTCCTCCTCCAAACCCAATGACACAGGTACTTGCATACTCATTTCATGGTGGGAAAACAGAGGCTAAAAAGGGTGAAGTGATTTGCCCAGGGTCATACATGTCGAGGTGAATACTAGAGAAATAATTCAAAATCTGGTCTGACTGTTGCCAAACTCACTGCATTTTCCAAGTTCCCACACTCTGCCCGGCCCCCCAGCCCCACCCCTGCCCCTTGCCCGCTGTCCACTGTCCTGCTTGTTCTGCTCTTTTCTGTCCCTCAAATACACAGAGCTCATTCTCACATCAGGACTCTGTCCCTATTTGCTTGGCTGTATCCTTTCTTATTATTTGGGACCCATCACAAATGCCACCTTCCTGTAGGTGACCTGGCCATTCCTTCTAAAGTAGTGCCCTCTGGAACCTCGCTCTATTGATTTATTTTACAGAACTTCTCACTCGCTTATCTCGATTATTTGTTTAGTTCCATTGTCTATTCCCCCCACGCCCCACTAGGATGTAGAAGCCGCATCTGTCTTGTTCTTCTGTATCCACAGAGCCTGGAGAAACGGCTGTCACAATGAGGACATTCAGAAATATCTGTTGGATGGCTGGATAGGTGGGTGGGTGGATGGATGGATGGATGGATAATGTCTATGTACCAGGTCCCCATGGGAATGTAGAGAGAAATAAAAGGTCTCTTTGAGCAAAGAATTCACTGTGAAGTGGGAGAGACCTTCTCATAGTCAAGCAGATGCATCGAAGTATAGCAGATCCTCTGAGAGAAGAAAGAAACACGTTTGGGATAGAAAGGAGGCCGGGATCCATGTTTGCGGGAGAAGGATGATCAGGAAATGCCGTATAGAGAAGGTGGCACTTGGACTGAGCCATGCAGGATAAGTGGTGATTGTTCCGGAGATCAAAGAATGTAAGCGCCTTCCCTGCATCCTGGGAAAAGGCAGAGGGGTTGCACACGGTCTGACAGTCAGGACACCGCAAGCTGCTTTTTGTGGCGGGGCATGGAATATGAAAGAGCTGGTCTCGTTTGCTTCTGTGTCTTCAGTATTTAGTATCCTGTTACCCTATTATTGGTACCCAGTGATAGTACCCAAGAAGAGACACTTAATAATTATTTGTTGAAGAAAGGAACAGAAGCAGAGCAGGGTGGAAGGTAAGGCTGGCGCGGCTGCCCAGAGTTGGGTGCTGTGCTAAGGGATTTAGACACTAGCCAGGGGACAATGGGAAGTCACAGCAGGGTTGATGAGATATCTACTTCTCATAGTCACCCTGCTCAGCACAGGAAATGTGTTGGGGGAAGTCCAGGCTGAAGCAAAAAAGAGGGGTAGATTATGGCGACAGTCCGAGTGAGAGATGTGGAACCCGAGTCACATCGGGATGGCATCTATGAAGTGGTAGAGAGACACTCCAGAGATCTGAGGAAGATAGATTTGACAGGCTGACATTTTTGGTTCCATGTAGAGGAGGAAGGGAAGAGGGAGGAAATGGAAAGAGAAGAGGATTCCAGGTCTTGGCCGGAAGAACTAGATGCCGGTCGTTGGAATACAAGGTGTATGGGGGGTTCTCCATGACGCTAATGAAGGTTATGTGTGTCGGGATCCCTCCTTTTCATAGGCCGCTATCAAGGCCCTGAACCTAACTACGTATTCACTATTATCTTTTTATTTATTTATTTTCTTAAAGGGCCTCTCCGTGGTGAATTCAAGAGGCCTCGGCCCCGCCAAGCCTGGCTCCTCACCTAGAAATACAAGGGGAACAGTTTGAAAGGAAAAGGATTGCGAGTTCCATTTGGAGCGAGTGAGTCGGAGGCAGAGGAAGAACCCCCAGGTGGAGATGTTCTGCCAGGAGCTAGGGTGGGGGTTAGAGCATGGGACTGGGTTTCAATCCTGGCTTCAAGCTTTGTGAGTGTGGGCAAGTTGTTTGAGCTCTCTGTGCTCAGTAAAACGGGACGTTATTAATAATGCTAGTGCCACCTGGTGTTATAGGGTTGTGGGAAAGATCAGATGAGCAACATACGTAAAGTGCTCAGAAGAGTGCCCAGCACAAAATAGGCTCCCAGGACAAGTTACGTGTCTGCTGTTGGTGTCCTGCGGGGAAGTGGATATCTAGGAGTCGTTGGAGTAAGGGTGGCCTTGGGAGGATTTGGACTGTGCGGAGAGGGTGTGTTAGGACATGACACAAAGGCCAAGGACAGAGCTCTGATGTTTGTCAGGGTGAACGGAGGAAGAGAAATCAGAAGGGAGGCTGACAACGATCAGCCAAAGGGGTTGGGGGAGGAGCATGGGGTCCTGGAAGCTGGGGGAGGGGAGAACGTCAAGCCAACACTTGGTCATGAGTGTCACCTGCTGCTCAAAGTCTAACAAGAAGGTGACTGCAGGAGGCTGCTGGCACGGGCCTTGGGGGAGTCATGGTGACCTGTCACAGGGCTTTTGGTGCATGGTTGGGTTCGGAGGAATGAAAGTGCAGTGCAGATGGCAAGTGTAGACTGTCCTCTGAGGGACCTTGGCCTGGGGAAAAAGACACGAGGCAGGAGTCAGAGTGGGACAGAGGCAGAAAGAGGATGTTTATGTGGCTGGTTTATTTTGCTCTTGGAGGACATGGGTCATTGTTTAAAGACGAGATTCACAGGCTTTTGGAAATGTGAAGAAAAGTTGGTTCAGGAAGCTTGAAGACTTGGGAAAGAAATGCCATAATTGATGGAAAAATGTGAATGTCCTGGAAGAATTAGGGAGGGGTGGGTGAGGATCCAGGGTGAGGGGTCAACCCTGAACCGCTGTCCGTGTCTAGAAGGAAGGGGTGAGGGTGGGAAGGTTACAAATAGGTTTGTAGACAGGAACAGAGGAAGTGGGGGAGTTATGCCCGATAGCCTCAGTTTTTGTGTGTGTGTGAAGTAGGATAATAGATCATTTGCAGAAATCCGTACATGTACAGCTTCTTCCTAACTGTGGGGCATTTTGGAGAAATTATGATTAAGAAACTTAAAATCTCAAGGGGGTCCCGGAGTTGGAGGAACCAAAATGGATGGTAAAGTTATTAAGATCATTAGAAATTATTTTACATCAACTAATATAAAGCAGTGAGCATACAGTATACCAGGGGACAATTTTCACATCTTTATTAGTACTCTGCAATTCATTTTAATTTGCAGTCCTTTGTTTGC